>NC_041388.1:498252070-498339862 GCF_002162155.2 Triticum dicoccoides | reverse complement strand
GGATTTTTTAAACTTAGGCGAGTACTGGACTGCAGCTAAGCCCCCGAGTGGGAGGGTTGCTCACCACTTGATAGGATTTTTTAAACTTAGGTGAGTACTAGACTGCAGCTAAGCCCCCGAGTGGGAGGCTTGCTCACCACTCGATAGGATTTTTAAACTTAGGCGAGTACTGGACTGCAACTAAGCCCCCGAGTGGGAGGGTTGCTCACCACTCGGTAGGATTTTACAAACTTAGGCGAGTACTGGACTGCAGCTAAGCCCCCGAGTGGGAGGCTTGCTCACCACTCGGTAGGATTTTTTAAACTTAGGCAAAATGGATTCGCGGCTAAGCCTCCGAGTGGGAGGCTTTCTCACCACTCGGTAGGATTTTCTTTTAAACTTAGGTGAAACGGATTCGCAGCTAAGTCACCCACTGTGGGATTTCATATGCAAATAAAAGCAACAACAATCGTTTACGAGGACTGTAAAGCTCTTGTCTTTGATAAGCGCATTACAAAGGTATTTCTTATTACATTTTATTCGAATGAGTACTTAAGTGTAAAAGGGGCTGAGCAACTCCGCATTCCAAGCCCGTGGCTCGTCCTTCTTATGCTCGACATTGTAAAGGTGGTATGCTCCGTTGTGGAGCACTCTGGTGACAATGAAGGGGCCTTCCCAAGCAGGAGCGAGCTTGTGTGGTTTCTGCTGATCCACTCGAAGAACCAAATCTCCCTCTTGAAAGGCTTGACCTTTCACATTTCTGACGTGGAATCGATGCAAGTCTTGGTGATAAATGGTCGACCGGATCAAGGCCATCTCTCTTTCCTCGACTGCGTCAGGCCGAGCTTGTTCTGCTTCATCTTCAGAGAAGAGCTTGACTCATGGTGCATTATGAAGCAAGTCACTCGGTAGAACAGCTTCAGCTCCATAGACCAAGAAGAATGGAGTTCGACCAGTTAATCGATTGGGAGTTGCCCTCAATCCCCAAAGAACTGATGGAAGTTCATCAACCCAGGCGCCCGCTGCATGCTTGAGGTCTCGCATCAGTCGGGGTTTCAATCATTTGAGAATCAGGCCATTTGCTCTCTCTGCTTGTCCATTCGACTAGGGATGGGCGACTGAAGCATAGTCGACTTGTGTGCATTGGGAGGCGCAGAAGGCTCTGAACTCATCTGAATCAAAGTTCGATCCATTATCAGTGCTGATGCTGTGTGGAACTCCGTATATGAACGTCAATTCTCTGATGAAGCTAACGGCGGTACTAGCTTCCAGATTCTTGATAGGCTTGGCTTCAATCCACTTGGTGAACTTGTCGACTGCTACAAGCACGTGAGTGAAGCTGCTCCTACCAGTCCTCAGCGGTCCAACCATATCTAATCCCCAAATGGCAAAGGGCCAGATGAGTGGAATGGTCTTTAGGGCTGACACGGGTTTATGGGACATATTGGAGTAAAACTGGCAGCCTTCACATCTATCGACTATATCTTTCGCCATTTCATTTGCTCGTGGCCAATAAAATCCAGCTCGGTATCCTTTAGCCACAGTGGTCCTAGAGGACGCATGGTGGCCACAGGTCCCCGAGTGGATGTCATTGAGGATCGCTAGACCTTCTTCCGGGGTTATGCATTTCTGGCTGACTCCGGTTACACTTTCCCTGAATAGCTGTCCTCTTATCACAGTAAAGGCTTTGGATCGACGGACGATCTGTCGAGCCTCTTCTTCATCCTCTGGGAGTTCCTTCCTAAGGATATACGCAATGTACGGCACTGTCCAGTCAGGAGTAATAACCAAAATATCCATGATTAGGTCGACCACAGCTGGAATCTCGACTTCAGTCGGATCGGTGGCACTCTTTGGCTGTGGGGGCTCTTCAGTGAAGGGATCTTCTTGAACTAAAGGTGCATGAATATGCTCCAGGAACACATTACTGGGAATGGCTTCTCTCTTGGAGCCTATCTTTGCTAAATCATCGGATGCTTGATTTTTCAGTCGGGGTATATGATGGAGCTCTAACCCCTCAAACTTCTTTTCCAACTTCCTCACCGTGTTGCAGTAGCCAGTCATGGCTGGGCTTCTGACGTCCCACTCCTTCGTCACTTGATTGACTACCAAATCTGAGTCGCCATAGACCATGAGGCGACGGACGCCGAGTGAGATGGCCATATGTAACCCATACAAGAGTGCTTCATATTCTGCTTCATTATTGGAGGAATCAAAGTGAATCTGGAGGACATATCTGAGCTTGTCTCCTCGGGGGGATACCAGTACTACCCCAACACCGGAACCATTCAGAATCTTGGAACCATCAAAGAACATGGTCCAGTGCTCCGAGTGAACTTGAGTCGGCCGTTGCTGTTCGATCCACTCGGCGAGGAAATCCGCTACTGCTTGGGACTTGATAGCTTTCTTTGCCTCGAACTTGATATCTAAGGGAAGGAGTTCAATCGCCCACTTTGCCACTCGACCAGTTGCATCTCTGATGTTCAAAATCTCTGATAATGGAGCGTCGCTGACGACTGTAATGGAGTGGTCAGAGAAGTAATGTGCAACCTTCTTCGTGGTCATATAAATCCCATAAACAAGCTTCTGATAATGTGGATATCTTTGCTTTGATGGAGTCAAAACTTCAGAGACATAGTATACTGGGCGCTAAACTTTGTAAGCTTTTCCTTCTTCTTCCCGCTCGACCATAAGTACTGTACTGATGACTTGTCCAGTGGCTGCAATGTAAAGCAGTAAAGGCTCTTTGCTAATTAGAGCAGCAAGCACCGGCTGGGTGGAAAGCAGGGCTTTAAGCTCTGCAAATGCTGCATCAGCTTCAGGAGTCCACTCGAACTTATCTGACTTCTTCATCAGTCGGTAAAGAGGCAGTGCCTTTTCACCAAGGCGGGAAAATGAATTGACTTAGGGCGGCCAAACAACCAGTAAGCTTCTGGACATCATGCACACGCATAGGGCGTTTCATCCGGAGTATGGCACCCACTTTCTCTGGGTTAGCATCGATCCCCCGTTCAGAAACGAGAAAACTGAGTAATTTTCCGCCTGGAACTCCAAACGTGCACTTTGATGGATTAAGCTTGATATTATACCTTCTAAGGTTGGCAAAGGTTTCAGCAAGGAAAGCCAGTAGGTCGGAACCTTTACATGACTTGACCACAATGTCATCCATGTATGCTTCCACATTCCGACTGATTTGAGTGAGTAAACACTTCTGAATCATCCGCATGAATGTGGCTCCAGTGTTCTTCAAGCCAAATGGCATAGTGACATAACAGAAGCACCCAAATGGGGTCATGAAGGCTGTTTTTATCTCATCGGGCCCATACAGATGGATCTGATGATACCCGGAATAAGCGTCCAAAAAGGACAAACACTCACACCCTGCAGTCGAGTCGACTATTTGGTCGATGCGAGGGAGAGGAAAGTGATCTTTCGGGCAGGCCCGATTGATATGTTTGAAGTCAATGCACATGCGAAGTGAGTCGTCCTTCTTTGGGACCATGACAACATTAGCTAACCACTCGGAGTGGTAAATCTCTCGAATAAACTCAGCTGCTAGAAGCTGAGCCACTTCTTCACCGATTGCCTTTCTCTTCTATATGGCGGACCGTCGAAGATGTTCTTTGATTGATTTCACTTTTGGGTCGACTCGCAAACGATGCTCAGCTAGTCCCTTGGGAACACCTGGCATGTCAGAAGGTTTCCATGCAAAGATGTCCCAGTTCTCATGGAGGAACTGGATGAGCGCTTCTTCCTATTTGGAGTCGAGTGTTGTTGAAATGTGAGTCGGAGCAGCATTGGGATCCATTGGGTGAATATGAATCGGCTTCATTTCACCACACGACTGGAATGCTGAATCTGTGGCAGGCTTCTTAGCTCGCAACAAATCACTCGGATCTGCATTTTTTTGATACTCCTGCAATTCCACTACTGCCATCTATGCATCGGCGATCCTTGAGCCCTTCTAGAAGCACTCTTCTGCCTTCTTTTGATTGCCAGTGATCACCCCTTTAGGACCAGGCATCTTCAATTTGAGGTACATGTAACATGGCCGAGCCATAAAACATGCATAAGTTGGCCTGCCCAAAATAGCATGATAAGCACTCTGGAAATCCACAACTTCAAATGTCAACTTTTCTTTGCGGTAATTCTTGGAATCACCGAAAACTACATCAAGGGCGATCTGGCCGAGTGACGCAGCCTTCTTGCTAGGAATAACTCCGTGGAAACTCATATTGCTTTCACTGAGTCTGGACATCGAAATGCCCATTCCTTTCAACGTATCTGCATACAGTATATTCAGACCACTGCCACCATCCATCAGAACCTTAGTCAATCGAGTGCCTTCGACTACTGGGTCGACCACCAGCGCTTGCCTCCCAGGGGTGGCTATGTGCGCTGGGTGATCGGACTGGTCAAATGTAATGGCAGTCTGAGACCACTTCAAATAACTGGGTGTCACCGGAGCGACCATGTTCACTTCTCTGTTGATGACTTTCGGTCGACTCTAACTTTCAACATCAGCGAAAATCATCAGAGTGGAATTGACGTGGGGGTAACCATCATCGTCGTCTTCCTCATCCTCAACTTTGTCCACTTCCTTCTCCTTTTCCTTGGGTTGTTTCTCTCAGAATTGCTGGATTAGGAGTCAACACTGTCGAGTGGTATGCTTCGGGTAAATGAAATTACCCTCTTCATCTTTCTTGGTGTGAATGTGGCATGGTAAATCTAGCACATCATTTCCATCTTGATCTTTTACTTTCTTGGGGTTCCATGGTCCTTTGGGTTTCCCTTTGAACTTTCCTTGAGTCACGGCTAAGGCTTCTCCAGGAGCAGCTGGCTCAGCTTTGCGCTTCTGCTTCCGTCTGGAGTTCCCTCCTCCGGTTTCGTGGGCGACTGTTTTGTGCTTGCCACTCCGGAGTCGGTCTTCCTCTTCACCATTGGCGTATTTGGTGGCAATCTCCATCATCCGAGTTAGAGTCATATCTCCTGTCTGACCGAATTTCAGATTCAATTCCCGATACTTAACACCTTCTTTGAAGGCACAAATTGCTTGGTGACTTGACACATTCTCCACTGTATGGTGTAACGTGATCCATCTCTGGATATAATCTCTCAGAGTTTCATTCGGTTTCTGAATGCAACACTGTAATTCTGTCAGCCCTGCTGGCCGTTTGCAAGTACCTTCAAATGTTATGACAAATACTCGGGCAAGATCTTCCCAAGTATAAATACTACCAGGCGCTAACTGATTCAGTGACGCTCTGGCCGAGCCCTCTAACATCAAAGGGAGATGCTTCATGGCAACTTCATCGTTGCCACCACCAATCTGTACAGCCACTCGGTAATCCTCAAGCCAAGTGTCAGGCTTGGACTCACCAGTGAACTTACTGACTCCAGTCGCCAACCTGAAGTTGGGAGGAATCACTGCAGCCCTGATGGCTCTGCTGAAGCACTCTGGACCTGATACATGCACTCTATTGCTGGTTGGAAAATCTCTGCCATGGCTTTCTCTGTAAGCTCTGTTTCTGTCGACCAGACCCTGAACGAGAATAGATCTCGCATCAAAGTCCGGTTCCCTGGGGTCGACTGGAATCCTTCGCCCACCATTGTGAGGACGTCTGCCATCATGCTGCCGAGGCACGTATGACCCACTCCTTGGGGGAGGCGTGGGCACTCGACGACGATCATCGTGATCGAGTCGGTGATCATACTGCTCGCGGTTTCTGTACTGATCTCGCCGGTCCCCATGTCCCTCACGCCTCGGGGCGATCTCGGGCTGTGAGCCGACTGGACTGTGTCTGCAACCACGGATCTGCTATGGATCCTATTCCGCGACTGAGATATTGTTGTATTCTGCTCTCCCGCTGCTCGGAGCAAAGCCCGGATCTGCACCAAACCTCGACCAGCTTCTGACTTGGAAGGTTGAATTGACTCCACTATTCAGGCCGCAGCTGCAAGATTTTGGATCGGAGTTCGGTATACCTGAGTCGGAGGCGGAAAAAGTTGGCTTCGGCTGGACTCAGGATACGCTACCGAGCACGCTCGTCGAGTGCGCGCTGGAGGTTCTCCAGTCGAGTGCGCTCAGCCAAGTTGGCCAGGCGCGCCTCCTCCAAGGCCTGGGCCTCAGGGGTTTCTCCAACGATAGGAGTGTGAAGCGCATCCATGTTTCGGCGGCGAAGTTCTTCCCTCCGCTGCGAAGAGAGGGGTTCGGGGTGGTACTCTTCGTGAACATGCGACGGATCGCCGCCCCCATCGCCTCTGTCTTCATGGGTGAAGCTAGGAGGACTGCGTGGTCCATTGACCATCAAAACTTCCGCCGCAGGGTCGCTGCTGATGCACTCGGATGCAGTCTCTATGGAGCCAGTCAAACAGGCCGTAGAGAGTTTCATCGGGCTCGATTGCCGTGACTTGGGGGGTGGCCGACTGGCGAGCCACCGCATGCCTCACCCACCGCTGAAGCCACGATCGACCAGAACGTTTGCTCCGGCGGGCTGTAGGGAGGGAGGTCAGCACAGGAGCCGACCAATACTGAGTCGACGGCTGCCGTAGGAGGACGCCATGAACGCACGCGCGAAAGTGCGTTGCCCCACGGACGGGGAGCGCCTCGACGTCAAGTGGCGCTTCTTGGAGCCAAGCGGAGTCGTCGGCGACGAATACGAGCGCGCCGAGCCGGATCTCGCGGCCCTCGGCCAAACCTCCACCTGAAACCATGCTGATGGGGATTGGAAAAATCGCAACTTCTCCAACAAGTCGCTAAGACAGCAGCCCCACGGTGGGCGCCAACTGTGGTGGTTCTAAGTCTGACAGTAGAATAGGGGGCGTAGGGATGTAGAGGCAAGATCCTAGCTATGGAGGAGTTGTACACACGAGTTTTATGAGTTCAGGCCCTTCTCGGAGGAAGTAGCAGCCCTACGCCTAGGAGCCCGGAGGCGGTCGACTGGAATATATGCGTGTGAGTTACAGGGGGTGTGAACCCTTGTCCTAGAGGAGGGGGTGGCTTATATAGAGTGCGCCAGGACCCCAGCTACCCTCCATTACACAGGGTTCAATGTTCATTACAAGTAACGTATGTAATAAAGTGCTACAAATGATCACTAAATATACGAGTAAATGCCCGATTGTTGCTGTGCAGAACGGCTTTAGGTCTTCTTGTACGTCGAGTGGTCTTTTACATGGTCGAGTGGTTGAATAGTCGAGTGACTCAAAGAAGAAGTAGTCTCTGAGTGAATGGTGGGTCAAGTGGATTGCACTCGACGCCTTTATTGGGTCCGCCTTGTTTACTCTTGAACTTCTTTGCTTCTAAGACAAGGACCTTAGATAGGACGTATAGGTCAAGCCTATTACCCTACCCCAGGTCTATGTCCTCATCAGACCCCGCTGCCACGAGAGGGTAGGACAAAAGATGCCATGCAAGTTCTTTTCCATAAGCACGTATGACTATATTCGGAATACATGCCTACATTACATTGATGAATTGGAGCTAGTTATGTGTCACCCTATGTTATAACTATTGCATGAGGAATCGCATCCAACATAATTATCCATCATTGATCCATTTCCTATGAGCTTTTCACATATTGATCTTTGCTTAGTTACTTTTCCGTTGCCATTTTTACGATTGCTACAAAAACTACTATTGTTACTTTTGCCACCATTACCGTTACTTCCATACTACTTTGCTACTAAATACTTTGTTGCAGATATTAAGTCTTTCAGGTGTGGTTGAATTGACAACTCAACTGCTAATGCTTGAGAATATTCTTTGGCTCCCCTTGTGTCGAATCGATAAATTTGGGTTGAATACTCTACCCTCGAAAACTGTTGTGATCCCCTATACTTGTGGGTTATCAAGACTATTTTCTGGTGCTGTTACCGGGGAGCATAGCTCTATTCTTTGAGTCACTTGGGATTTACATGTTTTGATTACTATTAGGAACTTGAAAGATGAAAGAACTAAGATTTTCCCCTCAACTACGAGGGGAGGTAAGGAACTGCCATCTAGCTCTGCACTTGATTCACCTTCTGTTATGAGTAAATTTGCGACACCTACACCTGTTATTGATTCTGATATGTCGCATGTTATTGATGATGCCACTTCTGCTATGCATGATGCTTATGATGAAACTACTTCTATGCTTGATAATACTATGCCATTAGGTGAATTTCTTGATGAACAACTTGCTAGGGTTAGAAAGAATGAAATTATTGAAACAGATAATATTGATGAAAGTGATGATGAAGATTCTCCCCCTAGATATGAATTGCCTGATGTGCCTGAGGGTTATGTTATGGATGAAGAAACTGCTAGAGACCTTTTTGCTTGCAAAGATAGATATGATCTTAAGAAACTGTTAGCTAAGCTGAAAGAAAAGTCTTTGAACGCTAGAATGAAATATGACCCTGCTTTTGCTACTTCACCTATATGTATTTCTGATAGGGATTATGATTTCTCTGTCGATCCTGAGTTAATTACTTTGGCTGAATCTGATCCTTTTTATGGCTACGAATCTGAAACTGTTGTGGCACATCTTACTAAATTGAATGATATAGCCACCCTATTCACTCATGAGGAAAAAATTAGTTACTACTATATCCTTAAGTTATTTCCGTTCTCATTAAAGGGTGATGCTAAAACATGGTTTAGTTCTCTTGCTCCTGGTTGTGTGTGTAGTCCCCAAGATATGATTTATTACTTCTATGCTAAATATTTCCCCGCTCATAAGAAACAATCTTCCTTAAGGGAAATATATAATTTTATGCAACTTGAAGAAGAGAGTCTCCCACAAGCTTGGGGGAGGCTTCTCTGATTACTTAATTCTTTGCCTGATCACCCTCTCAAGAAAAATGAAATACTTGATATCTTTTATAATGGACTAACCGATGCTTCCAGAGACCACTTGGATAGTTGTGTTGGTTGTGTTTTCAGGGAAAGAACTGTTGAGCAAGCTGAATTGCTATTAAACAATATATTGAGTAATGATATTGATTGGACACTTCCTGAACCAACTCCCAAGCCAACTCCGAAGAAAAGGGGTATTCTATTTCTCAGTCCTGAAGATATGCAAGAGGCAAAGAAATCTATGAAAGAAAAGGGTATTAAAGCTGAAGATGTTAAGAATTTACCACCTATTGAAGAAATACATGGTATTAATAACCTGACACAGGTAGTAAAGGTAAATTCTCTCTATAGATTTGATGAAGGTGATATTCCTCGTAATAAGTCTGCTAGCCAATGCTTGGATGAGTTTGATAATTTTATTGTTAAACAAGAAAACTTCAATGCTTATGTTGGTAGACAATTGAAACGTAATGCTTATGTGGTTGAACACTTGAGTGATTATATGTCTAGAGTTAAAGGTGGCCTTAAACTTATTAGTAAACATGCTTCTATGGTTACCACTCAGGTAGAACAAGTGCTTAAGGCTCAAGATGATTTGCTTAATGAATTAAATAATAAGAAAAATGATAATGTTGTTAGAGTTATGACTAGAGGGGGTAAAATGACTCGGGAATCTTTATATCCTGAGGGCCACCCTAAGAGAGTTGAGCAAGATTCTCAGAGAACTAATGTTGATGCACCTAGTCCTTCTAAGAAGAAGAAGAAAAAGAAAAATGATAGGACTTTGCATGCTTCTAGTGAACCTGCTGTTGACACGCCTGAGAATCCCAATGATATTTCTATTTCTGATGCTGAAACACAATCTGGTAATGAACATGAACCTAGTGATAATGTTCATGATGATGTTCATATTGATTCTCAACCTAGCAATAACAATGATGTAGAGATTGAACCTATTGTTGATCTTGATAACCCACAATCAAAGAATCAACGTTATGATAAGAGAGACTTCGTTGCTAGGAAGCACGGTAAAGAAAGAGAACCATGGGTTCAGAAACCCATGCCTTTTCCTCCTAAACCATCCAAGAAAAAGGATGATGAGGATTTTGAGCGCTTTGCTGAAATGATTAGACCTATCTTTTTGCGTATGCATTTGACTGATATGCTTAAAATGAATCCTTATGCTAAGTATATGAAAGATATTGTTACAAATAGAAGAAAGATACCGGAAGCTGAAATTTCCATGATGCTTGCGAATTATACTTTTAAAGGTGGAATACCAAAGAAACTAGGAGATCCAGGAGTACCAACTATACCATGTTCCATTAAAAGAAACTATGTTAAAACTGCTTTATGTGATCTTGGAGCCGGTGCTAGTGTTATGCCTCTCTCTTTATATCGTAGACTTGATTTGAATAAGTTGACGCCTACTGAAATATCTTTGCAAATGGCCGATAAATCAACTGCTATACCTGTTAGTATCTGTGAGGATGTGCATGTTGTGGTTGCAAATATTACTATTTTAACGGACTTTGTTATTCTTGATATTCCCGAGGGCGATAGTATGTCTATTATCCTTGGTAGACCCTTTTTGAATACTGCAGGGGCTATTATTGATTGCAACAAAGGCAATGTCACTTTTCATGTTAATGGTAATGAGCATACAATACACTTTTCGAGGAAACAACCTCAAGTCCACAGTATCAATTCTATTGGAAAATTTTCAATGATTACTATTGGAGGTTTTAAATTCCCTCTTCCTACTGTCAAGAAGAAATATGATATTATTATTGTTGGGGACATGCATATCCCAGTTGAGGTAACCTAGTGTTATTCGAAAATTCTCTGGTTTCATGCGATTCGGAAAGAATTTGTTAACAAGACTTGATCAACCTTGTTAGTGGATTCCATTCGATGAGCATGAGATGGAAGAAGTTAGAAAGCACAACTCTCTGTACCCTCCTTTTACTTTCTATTATTTAGATTAAATAAAGCAAATATAATATTTTTTGTCTATTTTCTAAATTATCCTTGCAATAAAAATACCCCAAAAATAAAAGTTCTCCAAATGTCCCGAAAATGAAATATGATTTTTTGTAGAATATTTAAGAATTTCTGGCACTGAGAACACACCAAGGGGGGCCACCATTTGGCCACGAGGGTGCAGGGCATGCCCCTTGCCTCGTGGGCCCCATGTGGACCACCTCCACTTATTCCAGCACCCACTCACTTCGTCTTCTTCATAAAAAAATCCTCCCATAGCTCAAACCCGTGTTCTAGCTCATCTTGCTGCCATTTTTGATCTGTTTGCTCAAAGCTCCATTCACAAAACTGTTTGGGGAGGTTGTTCTTCGGTATGTGACTCCTCCAATGGTCGAATTAGTTTTTGTTCTAGTGATTTATTTATTGCAAATTTTTGCTGCTAAGGTGACCCTGTTCTTGAGCTTGCATGTCAATTTTATATGGTCCAAAGTAGTTTTAATGCATGATATAGCCTCTAGGCGCCTGTGGGAGTAGTTGCTATCAATCTCGTTGAGTTTGATTCACTTTTATTTTGAGTCACTAAAAAATTTCAGAAATTTTTCAGAGAAATAAAATGATGAAGAGATTGTTGAGGGGCTATTTGAGCCGAAGCTCGAAGGATAAGCGGAATGAGGAGAATAAAAATCCCAAATACAATCTTCATCTCACTGCAGAGGTTCGGCCGTGCGAATGGCCTTGTGATGCGTTCTTGAGAGCCGCCGAAATTTATGATGACTTTCATTACTTGGCTGAGAATGCAGGCCTCACCGACTTCCTCCATGACCAGCGCGAACAGTATCTCCTACTCACTAATATTTTTGTGCAAATTTTTTATTTCCATGCTAAGAAATCACCACCTTCAATGGAGTTTCACTTATATGATGAGGTTAAGGAGATGTCACTCCATGATTTTTGTCGGGTCTGCAAGATACCCTTTGTGGGCAGCATCGAGGAACCACATCGTAGTGATGTGGATGGATTTATTGATAGAATTGTTGTAGGGGAAACGAGGATAGTTTCCGATGCAAGAATTGGTAGTATACATTTTCCTGTTCTACGTTACTTTGCGATATTTGCTAGTAGATGCTTAATTGGTCGCGGGAACAGTGGAAATCTTAGTGCTCTTGATCTTGTCATTTCGCGCCATGCTTTGTTTCGTGATACAACTTTCAGCTTAGGCGCTATTGTCGCTAAACGATTAAGTCTGAACTGTACAAAGGTCCCCATCTTCGGAGGCATCTTTGCTTCACGCCTTGCTGAACACTTTGAGATACCTATTAGGCATTATGAGAAAGATGAAAAGTTGTTGCCCCCTGTTTTTCTAGATTATAAGAGTATGGTAGCACATGAATTTATTGTTACAAATAAGAACAAGATGCTTAAGTATACTTTGATATTTGATAAAACTCACTGTGAGATTATTACCTTGCATGTGCCCTCTTTGTTTAACATACTTTCAGGCATGTACCTCATCCTTCCCGAGGCCATTTATGCATACTAGAGGCTGACACAAGTCCCAGAGCCTGAGCCACCACTTGACCCTTCTCGACAGTCTATTTATCAGTGGGATCTGGAGGAGATCGCCAACGAGTGGCACCCTGAGGACCCTCCTCGGTACACCGGAGAGAGTAGCTTCGATCTATGGGCATAGACCAACTTAGGCCAAAAGCCTAAGCTTGGGGGAGTACGTATTTCTTAACGACATTACATTCATGTTCACACACTCATGCCAGTTGTCGGTGCTCATACTTTTTTCACTATACTATCCATGCTAGTTTATTTTCTTTTCTAAGCATTCTTCTTGTGTGTTTGAAAAACCTTAAGAAAAAACAAAAAATCTTAGTTGTAGCTTTTAGCTAGTTTACTTTCCATGCTTGTAGTAGTAGTAATTAAAAGAAAACCCAAAAAGATTTCTCGTTCTTCTTTTGCTTGTTGGGAGCTTTCCCGTGTAAATAGTTTTATTTTTTTTTCTTATTCTTTGGGGGTCGAGAGGAGAAAACCATGATGAAAATGTTGAGTGGCGCTCATATGCATTATTATTGATTTAACCAAGAGCCCATATTACCTTATCTTCTCCCTTGTATTAAATGCTAGCAGATTCCAGCTTAATCCAATGCACGTGCACTATTATTATTATCCACACCGTTCGGTCGTGTGAGTGAAAGGCAATAATGACGATGTATGATGGACTGATTGAGATGAGATAAGCTGGTATGAACTCGACCTATCTTGTTTTTGTAAATATGATTAGTTCATAGTTCCTGATTCAGCCTATTATGAATGAAACATGTTTGCAATGACAATTACAGATTATAGTTGCTCATGCCATGCTTAATTTTCTAGGAGTTTATAATAGTTTACCTTGCATGCCAACATGCTATTAAAATGGTTGTGATGTGGTATGATAGGGTGGTATCCTCCTTTGAATGATTCGAGTGGCTTGACTTGGCACATGTTCGCGCATGGAGTTGAAACAAAATCAACATAGCCTCCACGATATTTATGTTCATGGTGATTTATATCCTACTCATGCTTGCACTCATTGTTGATTAATCTTAATGCATCTTCATGACTGTTGTCGCTCTCTAGTTGGTCGCTTCTCGGTCTCTTTCTAGCATTCACTTGTACTAAGCGGGAATACTGCTTGTGCATCCACTTCCATAAACCCCATAGTTATCCCATATGAGTCCACCATACCTTCCTATACGTGGTATTAACCTGTCGTTCCAAGTAAATTTGTATGTGCCAAACTCTAAACCTTCAAATGAAATTCTGTTTTGTATGCTCGAATAGCTCATGTATCAACTAGGGTTGTCTGTATCTTCCATGCTAGGTGGGTTATTCTCACGATGAGTGGACTCCGCTCATCACTCACGAGAAAATGGCTGGTAACCGGGATGCCCAGTCCCATGCTCAAATCAAAATAATTGCAAACAAAACTCCCCCAGGATTGTTGCTAGTTGGAGGCACCCGTTGTTTTGGACAAGCCATGGATTGATGTTTGTTGGTCGTGGGGGAGTATAAACTTAACCATTCTATTTGGGAACCGCCTATAATGTGTGTAGCATGGAAGATATCGAGATCTCTTGGTTGTTATGTTGACAATGAAAGTATGCCACTCAAAATATTATTTATCTCTGTTTCAAAACTCGAGCTCTCGCACCTTTGCAAATCCCCGCTTCCCTCTGTGAAGGGCCTATCTATTTACTTTTATGTTGAGTCATCATCCTCTTATTAAAAAGCACCAGTTGGAGAGCACCGCTTTCATTCGCATGCATTGCTATTAATTTACATTGAGTATGACTATGACTGGATCTCTTTTACCATGAATTACAATGTCTAGTCAGTCCTTCATCTTCAGAGGTGCTTTGCATTTATGTTTTGCGGTCTCAGAAAGGGCTAGCGAGATACCATCTTGTTATATCATGTTATGATTGTTTTGAGAAAGTGTTGCCATCCGAGATTTATTATTATCGCTCGGTAGTCGATTATGCCATTGATAAGAGTAAACATGAGACCTAAATTTTATTGTGAATATGGTTAGTTCATAATCTTTGTTGAAAACTTGAATGCTGGCTTTACATATTTGCAACAACAAGATCAAACAGAGTTTGTAAAAGTTTTTGTTTATCACTTTCAGTTTGTCAACTGAATTGCTTGAGGACAAGCAAAGGTTTAAGATTGGGGGAGTTGATACGTCTCCAGCGTATCTACTTTTCCAAATACTTTTGCCCTTGTTTTGGACTCTAACTTGCATGATTTGAATGGAACTAACCCGGACTGATGATGTTTTCAGCAGAACTGCCATGGTGTTATTTTTGTGCAGAAATAAAAGTTCTCGGAATGACCTGAAAATCCACGGAGACACGTTTTGGGATTAACAAAAAATACTAGCGAATGAATCAGCATCAGGGGGCCCACACCCTGTCCATGAGGGTGCAGGGCACGCGCCCCCTGGAGCGTGCCCCTGCCTCGTGGGCCCCCTGGGACTCCACCGACCTCAACCCCAACTCCATATATTCGCTTTCGGGGAGAAAAAAATCAAAGATAAGGATTCGTCGCGTTTTACGATATGGAGCCGCCGCCAAGCCCTAATCTTCCTCGGGAGGGGTGATCTGGAGTCCTTTCGGGGCTCCGGAGAGGGGAATCCGTCGCCATCATCATCATCAACCTTCCTCCATCACCAATTTCATGATGCTCTCCGCCATGCGTGAATAATCCCATCGTAGGCTTGCTGGACAGTGATGGGTTGGATGAGATTTACCTTGTAATCGAGTTAGTTTTTTAGGGTTTGATCCCTAGTATCCATTATGTTCTGAGATTGATGTTGCTATGACTTTGCTATGCTTAATGCTTGTCACTAGGGCCCGAGTGCCATGATTTCAGATCTGAACCTATTATGTTTTCATGAATATATGTGAGTTCTTGATCCTATCTTGCAAGTCAATAGTCACCTACTATGTGTTATGATCCGACAACCCCGAAGTGACAATAATCGGGACCACTCCCGGTGAAGACCGTAGTTTGAGGAGTTCATGTATTCACTAAGTGTTAATGCTTTGGTCCGGTACTCTATTAAAAGGAGGCCTTAATATCCCTTAGTTTCCAATAGGACCCCGCTTCCATGGGAGGGTAGGACAAAAGATGTCATGCAAGTTCTTTTCCATAAGCACGTATGACTATATTCGGAATACATGCCTACTTTACATTGATGAACTGGAGCTAGTTCTGTGTCACCCTATGTTATAACTGTTGCATGAGGAATCGCATCCGACATAATTATCCATCATTGATCCATTGCCTACGAGCTTTTCACATATTGATCTTTGCTTAGTTACTTTTTTGTTGCCATTGTTACGATTGCTACAAAAACTACTAATGTTACTTTTGCCACTGTTACCGTTACTTCCATACTACTTTGCTACTAAATACTTTGCTGCAGATATTAAGTCTTTCAGGTGTGGTTGAATTGACAACTCAACTTCTAATACTTGAGAATATTCTTTGGCTCCCCTCGTGTCGAATCAATAAATTTGGGTTGAATACTCTACCCTCGAAAATTGTTGCGATCCCCTATACTTGTGGGTTATCAAACATTTAGACCAGAAGGAATTCCTCCGATGCAACATTGAAGCACAATGGCCACTGATTCTTCAGTAAGAGGAAAGGATGCTAAAGAGAAATACATGACCAAGAAGAACTCTTTGGTCGATCCAGTGGGGGAGAAGTGTACATGAGAGCCAAAATGGCGACGCACCTGAGCCGCGACCGCAAGGCCAGGTGAGAAATCCCAGTGTAGGAGTCCCTCCATGAACTCCTAGGTTAGAGGACGCCATAGCTTGGTGGTGGTGGTGGAGTAGTCCTTTTTGCGGGAGGGGGGAGGAAATTCCTCTTTACCACCCACATATTACTATCTCTATATGACAAAACTATTGCGAGGAATCAAACATATCATATTCAATGATCTACAAGTTTTATGTAGGATTTTGTGACTAACCATGTGAGTGACCAATTCCTGTTGACTCTCTAAATAGATATAAGTGAAGCATGAGAGTTTAATTCTTTCCACAAAAGATTTTCCCACGCTCTAACAAATATAAGTGAAGCAAAAGAGCATTCTACAAATGATGGTTTTTCTATGTAGAGAAACAGGCATCCAAACTTCAAATGATATAAGTGAAGTTGAAAGGATCAAGAAGAGGTGTCTAGAGAGGGGGTGATTAGACCCTCAACAAAGAAAAGTAGCAGTTTTTAATTTCTTCAAGTTAAGGTGGAGTTTTAGCACAAGTTTAAACATTCACAATACATTTCAAGCAAGCATGGCAAGAGTATATGAGCAGCGGAAAGTAGAGCATGCAACTTGCAAGAAAGTAAAGGGATGGGATTGAAGTGTACAAACACAATTGGAGACACGGAGATTTTTGGCATGGTTCCCATAGGTGGTGCTATCGTACATCCATGTTGGTGGAGACTTTAACCCACGAAGGTAACGGTTGCGCGAGTCTACGGAGGGCTCCACCCATGAAGGGTCCACAAAGAAGCAACCTTGTCTATCCCACCATGGCCATCGCCCACGAAGGACTTGCCTCACTTGGGTAGATCTTCATGAAGTAGGCGATCTCCTTGCCCTTACAAACTCCTTGGTTCAACTCCACAATCTTGACGGAGGCTCCCAAGTGACACCTAACCAATCTAGGAGACACCTCTCCACAAGGTAATAGATGGTGTGTTGATGATGAACTCCTTGCTCTTGTGCTTCAAATGATAGTCTCCCCAACACTCAACTCTCTCTCATAGATTTGGATATGGTGGAAAGATGATTTGAGTGGAAAGCAACTTGGGGAAGGCTAGAGATCAAGATTCTTGTGGTTGGATTGGAATGTCTTGGTCTCAACACATGAGTAGGTGGTTCTCTCTCAGAAAATGAATGCTGAAGTGTAGGCACGTTCTGATGGCTCTCTCCATGAATGGAGAATGGGTGGAGGGGTATATATACCATCCACACAAAATCTAGCCGTTACACACAATTTACCAAACTCGGTGGGACCGAATAGTGAAACTCGGTCAGGTCGATTCACTTCAAAATGTGAACGTTAGAATTTTTGGTGGGACTGACACGATCAACTTGGTGGGACCGATGTGCTAGGGTTAGGGTAAAACCTCAACTCGGTTTGACCGATTACACAAACTCGGTGAGACCGATTTTCGTAATAAGCAAACAGAGAGTTGGTCAAGCAAACTCAGTGGGACCGATTGCTTATTTTGGTGGGACCGAAATAATTGTAACAGGCAACAGAGAGTTTGCAAGCCCATCTCAGTGAGACCGAGATCCCATCGGTGAGACCGAATTGATTAGGGTTTCTGGCAGTGGCTATGTCAAGTGAACTCGGTGGCGCCGGATGGATCAAATCAGTGGGGCTGAGTTTGAATTTAGGTTTAGGACATATGTGGAAATGAGAAAGTGGTTGAGGGCTTTGGAGCATATCACTAAGCACTTTGAGCAAGCAAGCCATTAAGCAACACCTCATCCCCTTTTAATAGTATTGGCTTTTCCTATGGACTCAATGTGATCTTGGATCACTAACATGAAAAATGAAGAGCCTTGAGCTTTTGCCAATCTTCTGTCCTTAACTTTTTGAAGGGGTTCCACATCCTCTTGTCCATGCCACTCCACTGTTGAACTCATCTGAAATATGCTAGATAAAAATATTAGTCCAACAAGAGATATGTTGACATTAATTACCAAAATCACCCTGGGAGCACTTGTGCTTTCAATCTCCCCCTTTTTGGTAATTGAAAGGATCGATATAGTTGAGTAGAGGGGGGTGAATAGGCAACTAAGAATTTTTAGCTTTTCTTTACCAAATTAAACTTTGCATCAAAGTAGGTTGTCTAGATATGCAACTAGGTGAGCAACCTATATGATGCAACACACACAAGCACACAAGCAAGCAAGGGAAGTAATACAAGTAAGCTTGCAAAAGTAAAGGGACGAGATGACCAAAAGTGGAGCCGGGGAAGACGAGGATGTGTTACCGAAGTTCCTTCCCTTTGAGAGGAAGTACGTCTTCGTTGGAGCGGTGTGGAGGCACAATTCTCCCCAAGAAGCCACTAGGGCCACCGTATTCTCCTCACGCCCTCACACAATGCGAGATGTCGTGATTCCACTATTGGTCCCCTTCAAGGCGGCGACCGAACCTTTACAAACTAGGTTGGGGCTCTCTCCACAACTTAATTGGAGGCTCCCAACCAAACCACGAAGCCTCACCACAATGGAATATGGCTCCGAGGTGACCTCAACCGTCTAGGGTGCTCAAACACCCAAGAGTAACAAAATCCACACAAGAAAGTATGGGGGAAGCAAATATCCTTTGGTGGAAGTGTAGATCTAGGTCTCCTCCTTCAATCCCTAGCAAGTCAACAAGTTTGAGTGGCTAGAGAGAGAGATCGGGCAAGAGAGCTTGAGGTGCATTAATGGTGGAGTGAGAGAGGTCAAAGGTGAGAGTGGTAGGTGGGAGAGGCACCCTTATATAGCAACCCTAAATTACAGCCGTTACTGCATTTTTTGTACTGCAGCTGTACAACCGGTCCTTGTCCCGGTACAACCGGGACTCACGGTGTATCTGCAGAACCCTACCAAGCGGTACAACCGGGCCAGTAGGCGGTAGTACTGGTTAAGAAAATAACCGGACTAACCGCCTAGCCACCGCACAACTACCGCATCAAAACAGAAGCTTGACCAGTACTTGGGCGGTGCATGGCCGGAACAACCGCATGGCCTTGAGCTCTTGGGCGGCTAAGTTCTGAGCGGAAGAACCGCTCAGATCATCGGTGGTACCGGTCATCGAGGCACGACCGGACCAACCGGGCCACTACCGCCCAAGAACCGCATCAAACCAGAGCCTTGAGCGATACTTGGGTGGTGCATGGTCGGAACCACCGCCCTAGCTTTTGTAGAGCATGGTGGCAGTATCACCGCCCGGAAGCAGCGGCACAACCACTCGATCAAAGCTGGTGAGCGTCAAGACCCAGCGGTACAACCGCTCCAAAGAGCGGTACAACCGCTGGGAGGTAACAGTGAGCAGAAGAAGATACTCTCTCTCTCTCTCTCACCTGAGAAAGACAAAGGAGGGGTGAGGAAGGTGTACGTGAATGGATTCCCCCGGTTCTTTCCAATGAGGATTCCCTCTTGATAGTATGGGTTCCCTACGACCAAAGAGATAAAAAGCATAGAGGACTCCATCTTCGATCTTTTCCTACGAGAGAGAATAGCTTTCCGATGTAGGCCTAAGCATCGAGAACCTGAAACATTTAGCACACGATTAGACCAACAAAGGGTTGTCATCATCATCCAAAACATAAAGTAGGGAAATGCCCTTTCAATCTCCCCCTTTTTGGTGGATGATGACAACAACATGATTTGCAAGAGAGAAGTCTATGAAATCTAGTCAGAACTCCCCCTAGATGTGTGCCCCAATAAGAACTAGCTGTTAGAAAGCATGGGCACACTTTTAGGGCTAGACTCCCCCTAGATTTTATGGACTCACCACTCTAAGCACATAATATGAGAGACAATAACGGATAGAAAGCAATAATAATAATAATAATAATAATAATAATAATAATAATAATAATAATAATAATAATAATAATAATAATAATAATAATAATAATAATAATAACCGACGAACTGAAATAATAAAAGGATTAGCACAAGTCTCACAACCAGCAAGAAACGAAGCACGGCCACGAACAAAGTTCAACACTAAAGAGAAACACGAGAAAACGAGAAACCCATGCAAATCCCGTGACCTATAGAACCCTCTCCCCCTTTGGCATCAAGACACCAAAAAGGAAAAGAGCGAAGCTAGCGTCCCAAAGCTCAGTCGTCCTCCTCTGACTCCTCGGTCGCATCTGAGTCCTCATCAGCAGAGTCGTCATCGTCGTCGTGATCGGATTCCTCCATGGCATTGTCAGCTGCAGCAAAAGAGGTGGATGGCTGGGGAGGGGCTTCATCATCAGTCCAAGAGCTGTGGATAGAAATCCAACGCTCCTCCGGGGTGATGCTCTTCTCAGAGCCACTCTGAACCTGCATATTGAGGTGCTTCATCATTGCAATTTGGCAACGCCATGCAAGCTTCTCATTGACATGTGTCGCATACATCTTTTTCTGGATGTCAGTCTGGAGACAAAAGGTCTTCTTCACCTTGGCAGTGAGCTTGGCCACCCAAGAGGGCTTGGCCCCTGGCTCCATCTCAAAGTCCTCATCGTCAGAAGTGGCATAGACATCCTCAGGAGCATTGGCAGGGAAGCGAGGCTCGGCGTGCTTCTTCTTCTTAAGAAGCTTGACCTCATGAACCGTGAGATTGTCTGGAGAAGTGAGGAGCTCTCCAGGACGACGAACAGCCCACCCAGAGTTCAGAAAGCACATGACAAATGGAGCATAGATTGGGACCTTACGGTAGATGACCATGTTGTACATCTCATGCCACGGCCAATTGGACACATCAAACATTGCACCAGTCCCCACCATGGTCTTCATAGCAACCATCAAGTCAACTTGATATCCATGAATCTCATCTTGATTGCCCACCTTGGGCAAGAGCACATTACGGAACACTCGGTACATGATGTCATAGACCTTCTCCAAATCCTTGGATTCTCCAATAATCCCACGGCCCCGAATGTACAGAGGGGCAAGCTTCTCCTTAGGCATGGACTCAGGATGGTCATGAGGACGAATGCCACCCCTTCCTTCCAGATCGGTATCATCATACCCAATAGCATTGCAAAAAGCCCTCCAGGGAACGTGAAAGAGCTCATCACGACACATGAAAGTGAGAGTGCGCACATCATCTTCTCCAAAGTGAACCGTGGCATAGAACTGATGGATGAGTTGAACATCAAAGTCACAGTTGACTGACATGAGCTTGACAAGATCAAATTCCTCACAGAGAGCCAATGCCTCACCAAAATACTCCAAGTTGTTCCTCCAATGGTCAAGATCGATGGTCCACTGCTTGGCATACCTGTTCTTGTTGTGCTCAAAGAGTTCATGAACAATTCGGACTTGCATCTCATTCCGGAACTGAACGGTGGTCCCACGAGGAGCAATGGGAACCTCATAAGGATTCTTCGAGCGGAAGGCTTCCCAATCCTTGGCTTTCCAACGGTGCAACGGCATTACCACACGTTGCTTTGCAGCGGCAGACTTTTCACGGCGAGTGGGCTTGGTGGGAATCACAACCTCTTCTTCGTCATCAGACACAACCGGACGCAAGGTTCGTCGTGCCCTCTTCTTGGTCTTGCGAGGAGCAGAGCGAGAACTAGAGCCACCTGAACACACACACAAGGAGAACACAAGAGACCCAGCAAAGATGAGAGGATTGCACACACAAATGGAAGAAAAGATATATAGCACAAACTTAGAAAATGAAAGAGGGCTACATGGTGCAGATATCCCGGTTGAACCGGTTCTCCTACCGGTAGTACCACTCCAGCAGTTGTACCGCCCGCAGAGGCGGTAGAACCGCTGAACAGTGGTACTACGGGTAGAGACTAGGTTTAACCACGAAATATGAATCATACTAGCCATATTCTACTCTCAAAGATATGCAATCTAAGCAGGAGGCAAAAAGTGATCTCTTCCACCCAATAGTTTAAACAATAAATGCGGAAAGTCAAGTAATGCCCTAGAACAAGGGGAACAAACCCTAGAACGAAGAACGAAGGACAAAGGGGCATTACCGGCATCCATGGGAAGAAATCGGGAAGGAGGAGGCCTCCTTGGAGAGGATCCACGGAGACCCCATGGATTCGAAGCGCGAGAAGCACTTCGGGGCGGAGGCAATGGCGGCCGGCGGCTAGGGCACAAGATGGGAAGGGCTGGGGAAGAAAGAAAAGAAACCCCCACCAGCCGCGCGAGGAATATATAGGCCCAAAGTCGCGCGGCGGTTGTACCGCTCAAGGGAGCGGTTGTACCGCCGCCTGGTATGAGCCAGTGGTTACGGGCGGTACTTCTGTCGCCAAGAGGCAGCGGTAGTACCGCCGTAACCAACCGGTAGAACCAGCCAGACGGGCACCCTAGTGGTTGAGCGGTGGAACCGCTCAGCCACCGCTGGGAGACCGCCTGGAGAGCACCAGCGGTAGAACCGCCTGTGACCCCGGTTGTACCGCCCGGTCACCAACACCAAAGCCATGGACAAGAGTGTGCAATTAGACTAGGAGGCTTGAGTAAGGGAAGGCTTGGGATAGAGAAGGCACGGGGAAAAAGGTGGGTCTCCAAGAAAAAAGAAAAGAAAGAGAACCACACTTGGAGACCCCTACACCTAACGCCGAAGAAAACAAACTAAGGCACTGACAAGAAGGACTAACACAAGGCACAACACGAACAAGGGGGTCGGTGGCCGTAGCCACCTATGTATGAGTCAATTGGTATGGCACCGCGAAGAATTATCCTTGGGCCCATGACCAAAACTCGTCTTTCAACAAGATAATGTGAAAGAGTTGATCAATTTATGCATAATGAGGGGAGGAAGAGTTCATTGAGAGAACACCACTCCCCCTATGTCCATGCCTGCATCTAAACAAGATAACAAGTTGAGTATGGTGGGGTGTGCAAGGGTTCAAGTAGCATTGCTCAAATCAATGATATTTAGCTCATGCCTTAACTCGCGAAATCTTGCTTCATCCAACGGCTTCGTGAAAATATCTACAAGGTTATCATGAGTGTTGACATAGTTGAGCTTGATCTCCCCTCGCCTAATGTGATCCCGGATGAAGTGATACCGAATCTCAATATGCTTCGTCTTGAAGTGTTGCACCGGGTTGAGAGAAATCTTGATGGCACTTTCATTGTCACACCAAAGAGGCACTTTGTCACAAATGACACTGTAATCCTTTAAAGTCTGCCTCATCCATAAAAGTTGAGCACAACAACTACCGGCAGCCACATACTCCGCTTCCGTGGACGAGAGAGACACACAACGTTGCTTCTTGGAAGACCAACTCACCAAAGAGCAGCCAAGGAATTGGCACCCTCCAGAAGTGGACTTCCTATCCACTTTGTCTCCCATCCAATCCGAGTCTGAATAACCTACAAGCTTCAAGTTTGCTCCTCTTGGGTACCATAAGCCAAAGTTTGGGGTATGAGCCAAATATCGAAAGATTCGTTTGACCGGCACATAGTGACTTTCCTTAGGTGCAGCTTGAAGCCGTGCACAAATTCCCACACTCAACATGATATCCGGTCTAGATGCACAAAGGTAAAGCAAGGAGCCAATCATGGAGCGATATACCTTTTGATCCACCGCTTTACCATTGGGATCAATGTCAAGTTGGCACTTGGTGGGCATGGGAGTGGACGCCGGCTTGACATCACTTAGCTTGAATCTCTTAAGCATGTCTTGAGTGTATTTGGCTTGGTTGATGAAGGTTCCTTCTCTCCTTTGCTTCACTTCGAACCCGAGAAAGAACTTCAACTCTCCCATGGAAGACATCTCGAACTTTGAGGTCATGAGAGTGGCAAATTCCTCATTGAAAGCTTTGTTAGGGGAACCAAAGATAATATCATCAACATATAATTGGCACACAAACAACTCCCCTTTGACCTTCTTAGTAAAAAGAGTGGGGTCGATTAGCCCAACTTCAAAACCACGGTCTTGTAACAACTCGGTAAGGTGGTCATACCACGCACGTGGGGCTTGTTTAAGGCCATAGAGTGCCTTATTGAGTTGATACACATGATCGGGAAAGTAGGGATCCTCGAATCCGGGGGGTTGCTTGACATAAACCAATTCATTAATAGGACCATTAAGAAAAGCACTCTTCACATCCATTTGTTGTAACTTAAAGTTATGATGAGAAGCATATGCAATCAACATGCGAATGGATTCAAGACGAGCAACGGGAGTGAAGGTTTCACCGTAGTCGATACCCTCGACTTGGGAGTAGCCTTGTGCTACCAAACAAGCCTTGTTGCGAATGATAATCCCATGAGCATCTTGCTTGTTCTTAAATATCCACTTGGTTCCAATGACATTATGGTTCACCGTCGGCCTTGGCACCAATCTCCACACTTTGTTGCGCTCGAAGTTGTTGAGTTCTTCATGCATGGCATTGAGCCAATCCGGATCTTCGAGCGCCTCATAGACCTTGTGGGGTTCGACACAAGAGACAAACTCGTGATGTTCACAATAGTTTGCTAATTGTCTACGAGTGCTTACCCCGTTTCTTAAGCTCCCAAGAACATTCGCCATGAGATGATCCTTGGTGGAGAGCTTGGAAGCAACCTTGGCGGCACGACGCTCCAATTCCTCCTCGGTGGTGAGTTGAGGAGCGGTCACTTGATCATCTTGAGCGACGTCTTGAGCTTGTTCTTGATCTTGAACTTGCTCGGAGGAGAGAACTTGACCTTGGGCATCACTTGGTGTGTCATCACCGTCTTGAGCATGATCTTTCCCTTGGTCTTGTTCATGAGGATGAGGGCCTTCACTTTGTTCTTCGAAAGCGTGTGGGCCTTGGGTTGGTGATGGCTCCACTTGAGTGGAGCATTGTCCTTCTCCTTCGGCCACAAGGGGTTCCTCAACGGGTAGGATAAAACCAACACCCATTCTTCTTATGTCTTGAGGAGGAATTTCATCACCTATATCACAAGTGCCACTTTGCTCCACTTGGGAGCCATTATTCTCATCAAACTCCACGTTACACATCTCCTCAATAAGTCCCGTGGATTTATTGAGGACACGGTAAGCATGAGAGTTTGTAGCATAACCAACAAATATGCCCTCATAAGCTCTAGCCTCAAATTTAGACAACCGAACACCTTTCTTGAGAATGGAACACTTACACCCGAACACCAGAAAGTACTTGAGGTTGGGCTTGTTACCGGTGAGTATCTCATATGGAGTCTTGTTCAAGCCCTTGCGGAGGTAGAGCCGATTGGATGCATGACATGCGGTGTTAATGGCTTCGGCCCAAAAGTTGTACGGAGACTTGAACTACGCCATCATGGTCCTTGCCGCATCCATCAATGTCCGATTCTTCCTCTCTGCAACACCATTTTGTTGAGGGGTGTAGGGTGCGGAATATTGATGCTTGATCCCCTCATCACTAAGAAACTCATCCAAGGTGTAGTTCTTGAACTTGGTGCCGTTGTCACTTCTTATTGTCAAGATCTTTGCATTGTGTTGATGTTGAGCTTCATTTGCAAAGTCAATGACGGTTTGTTGGGTCTCGCTCTTCCTCTTGAAGAAATACACCCAAGTATATCTTCAGTAGTCGTCCACAATAACCAAGCAATACTTCCTACCCCCAAGACTATCAAAGGATGGAGGCCCAAAGAGATCCAAGTGAAGGAGTTCCAAAGGCCTCTTTGAGTAAATGATAGTCGTGGGAGGGTGAGCCTTCTCATGTAGCTTTCCTTCGATACAAGCACTACAAGCACGATCTTTAGCAAAACTAACATTCGTTAGTCCACGGACATGGTCCCCCTTGAGAAAACTTTGCAAAGATCTCATATTGACATGGGCTAAACAGCGATGCCAAAGCCATCCCACATCAACTTTAGCCATTAGGCATGTCGCAGTTTTAGTGGGTCGCTCCGAAAAGTTAATCACATATAGACCGTTCTCGACATGCCCGATAAAGGCTACTTTAAGAGTCTTGCTCCACAAGAGGGCCACGGTATCGATATCAAAGAAAGTGGCAAAGCCCGTGATTGCAAGTTGACGAACGGAAAGTAAATTGTATGCAAGGGACTCAACAAGCATGACCTTCTCGATCGTGAGATCATGGGAGATGACTACCTTGCCAAGTATCAATACCTTAGAAGATGAGGCGTCACCCCACTCGACATTGGTGGGCATAGATGGAATCTCGTGCACGTCCACCACCAAGTCCTTGCTTCCGGTCATATGATTTGTAGCTCCACTATCGAGCAACCATGATCCCCCACCGGAAGCAAACACCTACAAGAGATCAATGCTTGGTTTTAGGTACCCATTTTGTAATGGGTCCTTTAATGTTAGTAACAAGGGTCTTAGGAACCCAAATAGACCATTCAATGTACTCATGAGGAGAACCAACAAATTTAGCATAGACATGCCCATCACTAGCATGACATAACACATAAGAAGGATTAAAGTCGTCGGCTTTGTTGGGAGGGGTGGCATTGCCCTTTTTGCCACCGCCACCCTTCGCATTGTTCTTCTTCTCCTTGGAAGCACTCTCTCCCTCCTTCACAAAAGTTTGCTTGAGAGGAGGAGGTCGTTTGGTCTTGTTATCCTTCTTCTTGTTCTTGGGGTTGGGCCTGAACCCAATCCCCTCCTTGGCCACAACTTCATTTTGATTTCTCAAAAGGTCGTTTAGGTTCTTCTCCCCTTGTATGCATGACACAAGACCTTTCTCAAGTTGCTCCTTCAACTTAACATTCTCCTCAATAAGATGCACATGCTCACAACAAGGGTTAGTAGCACTTGCATTATCAATTAATAGCATACGAGGAAATGTGGCTTTCTCCTTGGTTAGCTTTACTTGGAGTTGATCATGAGACTCTTTGAGGCTAGCATGAGCACCCTTAAAGACCTTGTGAGCCTTGTCAAGTAGATCAAACTCCTCTTTGAGTCTAGCAAGATCAACCCCAAGTTTGGCCTTCTCGGAGTTTAGCACACGAGAAACAACGATAGCATGATCAAGATCTTTCTTTAACTTAGCATGCTCATCGTTGTGTGACTCCTCAAGAGCCAAACGAAGACCACGCTCTTCCTCAAGAGCATGGGAAAGATCCGAGATCTCATTGGCATAGTCACGACTATGCCCCTCCATCTTGGAGATGGTATCTTCATGAGACTCGATCACGTCATTGGCTTCACCAAGTTGTTCCAACAGAGCAACAAAATGCTTCTTGGATTTACCCTTGAGTTTACCCATAAAGGACTCAAACTCATTTCCTTCCACATTAGATCCCTCACATTTGTCAATGCAATCTGTCAAGGAAGGATTATTAATGATGGTAGTTTTGATGTTGGGAGTTACCTTGTTGGTGGATTTAGCCATGAGGCACTTGGTGGTGATGTTCTCATTGGGTGAGTCGAAGAGAGATATTCGTGGAGTTTTTGCAATGGCAACGGAGGCCATGGCAACCGACTCACCATCTTCATCATCATCATCGTCCTCATGGTACTCTTCTTGAACCACCAATGCCTTGTGAGGGTTTTTCTTGATAAAGTTGCTCTTGTTGAGGAAGGACTTGGCTTTGTCCTTTCGAATGAGCTTGCCACCATTGTCTTCCCTCTTCTCATACGGGCACTCCGCAACAAAATGAATCACATTGCCACAGTTGTAGCAAGTCCTTACATGTTGCTTGCTCTTCGTGCTACTTGAGTTGTTTTTGTTGAAGTTTGGCCTTGAGTTTTTCTTACTCCAAAATTGCCTTGAAGCAAGTGCCATGTGTTCATGATATGCATACTTTGTATCTTCGGGATTGCTTTCCTCTTCTTCCTCCTCTTCCTCCTCTTCTTCTTCAACGCAAACCTTGGCCTTCAATGCAAGGTTGGGCTTCTTTGACCTTTGAGAATGAAGCATCGCATTGTCGGTGGTCTTGTCCAAGATGTTCATGGCCACAAACTCATCCAGCACTTCGCTTGAGGTTAAAGTGTGGAAGTCCGGCCTTTGACGAATGACGGAGGACATGGCCTTGTGGTAGGGCATCATTGCCTTGAGGAATTTGCGCTTGATCCAATTGTCATCCGTGTCCTTGCTCCTGAGATCTCGGAGTGAGACCGCGAGTTTTGTTACTCTCCGATAAAGCTCACGAGGTTCTTCATCTTCTTTCATTGGAAACTCATCGGCTTCATCTTGCACCACTTCATAGTTGGAGCGTTGAATGCTTGCGCTTCCCCGGTAGAGCGAGACAACACAAAGCCATGCGTCTTTGGCCAAGACGAAGGGCCGAAGATGAGGTAGATCTTCGGGTAGAATTGCATCTTGAATGATGAAGAGAGCATTCTCATTGAATTGATTATCTGCGGCTTCTCGAGGAGTGAAGTTGCTTGGATCATGCGGATGGAAACCTTCTTCAATGATTCTCCAAAGATTAGTGTTCACATGATTTAAATGACGCTTAAAGCGGTAAACCCAAGAATCAAAGTCCTCATTTTTCACAATCTTAGGGGGAGGACCGGCATGATTCAAATGAGTGGAAGGAACCGGTCCACCATAAACAAGTGGTGGTTCCACATGAGCAAAGATGCCAGTGCCATTTTTACCACTAGAAGAAGGAGCCTTTTCACTACTAGCTTCCCCCTTGTCGGAGAAAGCATCCGTCACCTTGTCGGTGGGATCACCCACTTTCAACGGTGCGGTGGATAGTTTAAGCCCTTCAAGGAATTTAGTAAACATGCTTTCAACCTCGGTCGTCATGGAGGTTTTCAATGTCTCCAAGGCTACATTGAACTCCTCACGAGAGACCGAGGTTCCCCCATCGCCCATAGACGAGATCGGATTCACACCGGAGTGTTCCTCCACACCGTCTACGGTATCAACCATACTCTTCGGACGGCAAAGTCCTTAATAAAGAGATGAGGCTCCGATACCAATTGAAAGGATCGATATAGTTGACTAGAGGGGGGTGAATAGGCAACTAACAGTTTTTAGCTTTTCTTTACCAAATTAAACTTTGCATCAAAGTAGGTTGTCTAGATATGCAACTAGGTGAGCAACCTATATGATGCAACACACACAAGCACACAAGCAAGCAAGGAAAGTAATACAAGCAAGCTTGCAAAAGTAAAGGGACGAGATGACCAAAAGTGGAGCCGGTGAAGACGAGGATGTGTTACCGAAGTTCCTTCCTTTTGAGGGGAAGTACGTCTCCGTTGGAGTGGTGTGGAGGCACAATGCTCCCCAAGTTTGACCGTACTCTCCACAACTTAATTGGAGGCTCCCAACGAAACCACGAAGCTTCACCACAATGGAATATGGCTCCGAGGCGACCTCAACCATCTAGGGTGCTCAAACACCCAAGAGTAACAAAATCCACACAAGAAAGTATGGGGGAAGAAAATATCCTTTGGTGGAAGTGTAGATCTAGGTCTCCTCCTTCAATCCCTAGCAAGTCAACAAGTTTGAGTGGCTAGAGAGAGAGATCGGGCAAGAGAGCTTGAGGTGCATTAATGGTGGAGTGAGAGAGGTCAAAGGTGAGAGTGGTAGGTGGGAGAGGCACCCTTATATAGCAACCCTAAATTCCAGCCGTTACTGTGTTTTTTGCACTGCAGCGGTACAACCGGTCCTTGTCCCGGTACAACCGGGACTCATGGTGTATCTGCAGAACCCTACCAGGCGGCACAACTGGGCGAGCGGGCGGTAGTACCGGTTAAGAAAATAACCGGACTAACTGCCTAGCCACCCCACAACTACCGCATCAAAACAGAAGCTTTACCGGTACTTGGGCGGTGCATGGCCGGAACAACCGCATGGCCTTGAGCTCTTGGGCGGCTAAGTTCTGAGCAGAAGAACCGCTCAGATCACTGGTGGTACCGGTCATCGAGGAACGACCGGACCAACCGGGCCACTACCGCCCGAGAACCGCATCAAACCAGAGCCTTGAGCGGTACTTGGGCGGTGCATGGCCGGAACCACCGCCCTAGCTTTGTAGAGCATGCTGGCGGTATCACCGCCCGGAAGCAGCGGTACAACCGCTCGATCAAAGCTAGTGAGCGTCAAGACCCAGCGGTACAACCGCTCCAGAGAGCGGTACAACTGCTGGGAGGTAACAGTGAGCAGAAGAAGATAAGGGAAACTCTCTCTCTCTCACACCTGAGAAAGACAAAGGAGGGGTGAGGAAGGTGTACGTGAATGGATTCCCCCAGTTCTTTCCAATGAGGATTCCCTCTTGATAGTACGGGTTCCCTATGACCAAAGAGATAAAAAGCATAGAGGACTCCGTCTTCGATCTTTTCCTACGAGAGAGAATAGCTTTTCGATGTAGGCCTAAGCATCGAGAACTTGAAACATTTAGCACAAGATTAGACCAACAAAGGGTTGTCATCATCATCCAAAACACAAAGTAGGGAAATGCCCTTTCAGTAATTGATGACAACATACATCAAAGCTTTAGATAAAGATATAAGGAATAGCAAGTAAAGCTTTGGAAAGACATGTAACATGCATATGCTCCCCCCTACATGTATGCAATCATGTGAATATAGAGTATAAGAGCATGTGAATGCATAGACATGTCAGAGCAAGCAACGAGTTACATGTATCTTGGCTATATGCATCAGAGCAAATGATGTGACTATAGGAAATGTACCTCCATGTTCATGATTCCTTCTTACAAACAATATGTACATTAGCAAGAGATCATCATGCACATGAGGATGATGCATATACTTACTTTGTGGTCATGAGCTAGCTTTGGAAGAGATGAACCTGAGTAAACAAGGTTAGATAACACAGGAAAATCTACTAAACAGAGCTAGAATAGTAAACCACAAAATTACCAAGATTGGGATGACATGTAGTGAGTGAGTACTTAGTACTCTATTGGACATAGACATGTCCCCAAAGAGTAAAGATATGCAATGAATGCAAGATTTCCTTCTTCCCTTAGATGTATTTCTCCCCCTGAATCTGATATTGGATAGTGGGAGAAGATAGGGCAAAAGAAAATCAGAGCAAAACAGAAAAACATAATGAAACAACCATAACACATACTAACATGTCTTTCCCCTCTTGAAGACATGTGACTTCTCTCCTCCATGGATGATAGGCATCTAGAGAAGCTTAAGTTGTGCATTCTCTCTTATGTGATAAGCTTTGATGTGCTCTCTCTCCCCCTTTGACATCAATTTCCAGGAAGGGGCCTTCTGGAGCATGAGTCAAGTAGGTTTGGTCCTTGAGTCACATTACAAAGCAACATGTAATAAGATGCTGGTAGTGGACAAGAATCATAGAGTGGAGCTGGAACAAATATGCAGGATGCCAATGGGAAAGTGTTTTCTCAGCATTGAAATCGGTAACACCGAGCCTTTTTCTTCGGTGGCACTGAGTTGTTTCGGTTTGGCCGAAAAAACCAACCGGTGAGGCCGAATTCAACACAAAGAGAAAACAATTGTCATCTCAGCTCACTAGGCAAATAAGATCTCACAAATATTTGCAAGTAATTTACTAAAAGATTTGCAATGAATTGGATGCAGGGAATGCAGAGAATAACAAAGAAAAGAAATCTAGATGAAGTTTTTTTGAAATGGGGAACAAGCATGCAAGAGACAAATGCAAGAACACATAGAAACACTAGAGAACTTCATCTAGACTTGGTCGGTGACAAAGTCACCTATGTTAGAGTATATTGACTCAGGAGTCAAGTGAGAGCACTTGATCGTAGGTCATACTCATCGTTTAAGCTCAAAATGGGGTTCCCATTTTTCGTTTAAGCATATTGATGTATTCACATCTTGTTGAGCTGCTTTGACCCATGTCTTGGGGTAAAGCTTCTCTAAGATGGAATAACATACCTTGGGTGGTGGTTGTCGGATGTCGGTTTCCGGCGAAACCCTCAAGGTTCGAACACTGGGGTGCGCGCAAAGATCTCCCCCAACCGATCCACGTCCTAGCTAAGATCTCAAGGGCTAACTCGACGAACTCGCAACACAAGGGACACAAGATTTATACTGGTTCGGGCCACCGTTGCAGTGTAATACCCTACTCCAGTGTGGTGGTGGTGGATTGCCTCTTGGGATAACGATGAACAGTACAAGGGGAAGAACAGCCTCCTAAGGCTAGGTGTTCTTGTGCTTGGTGAACTTGTGGTTCTTTGGATCTCTCCCCCCTCTCTAGATGAGTCCATCCTTATCTATGGTGGTGTCTAGTCCTATTTATAGAGGCCTTGGTCCTCTCCCCCAAATATTGAGCGGGAAGGGAGCCAACAATGGTCAATTTGAAAGGGGACAGCTAGTACAGCTTATCCTGACAAAAGCAGTCTTCGCCTGCAAAAGGCTCTGATGGTGATGCCGCCTTGGGCTCCATGGTGACCTCCGTCTTGCCGTCCTGCTGGTCTTGGTCTCGTTGCACTGATATAGAAACCTTTGCCTGACGCCTCGATACTCCGCTCCTGCGCTTGCCTCCTTAGCACCAAAGAGGAAACAAGGACACTGTGCGTGTTAGTGCCCACCTGGCACCCGCCTGGCCTTGGTCATCAAGGCTCACGTCATTGGAACCTCACGAGGTTTGCCTTGCCTTGAACTCTACTCCCCTCGCGAGCCAGTCTGGTGAGGGCGCTCCCGAGGAGGTCTTGTGTCGTTCGCCTCGCGAGGCTTGGCCCCTCGCGAGGGTCTTGAGTGCTTGTTGGTGAAGATGGGCCATACGGGTCCGCTTGCAGAGCCACGTCATGGGCCGTAGGTAGGCAAGTCTGGGGACCCCCGTTCCCAGAACGCCCACAGTAGCCCCCGGGCCCAAGGCGCGCTCGGGCTTGGCTTCGAGGCGAAGCCAAGGGGCAAGTGCGGAGCGCCGCGGGCCCCAATAGCCTGCGGCCTTGGTCGACGCGTGGCGATTGATTGGACGTGGGCGTCTCCTTTTCCCCATGTTGCCTCGGCAACTGCCCGACTTGACGAGTCCCTCCTGCATGCAAGGAAAAACCATCATTATTACCTTAGATCATGGAGGCCGACGGTTGGCCTCCCCTTGGCTATAAATGGGAGGTGGGGGCGGAGCCCCATCACCCGTCTCTCCTCTGCCTCTCCTGCTTCTTCTCCTTCCTTGCTCCACTCCTTGCTTGTGCAGTCATGCCGCCGATTTGGAGGTTCTCGACCGCGGAGAAGGGCAAGGCTCCCCTCAACGAGCCCGAGCTGCTCCCGCCAAAGAAGAGGAGGTCTCATCGTTGTGAGATGGTCGTGAAGCCGGCGGTGTCGCAGCCGTGGTATGAAAGGCCGCCTCCTAGGTACCCGTTGCCCTTGTATGCTCATGCCAATGATTCCGGAGGGAGGAGCGACGAGCGTCGCCGCCTGCTCCAGGCCCATGGCCGCCGTGTCGCGGAGCCGCAAGCCGTCGGCCCAGGGGTCCACGCTGCGGACTCCTTGTGTGAGTTTGTTTTGTGGGCGGCGATGCCCCCAAGCACTTGGATTCACCTCCCGCAGTTCTTCACCGCCGAGATGCCGCCGAGGGGCCCTCTCAAGCTTTGGCTGCAGCATGCCGACTATGACGCCCCGGTGACTGGAGCGGAGATTGAAGCCGTCGCCTCCGGGAGGATCTTCATGACCCGAGGCTGGGGCGAGATTGCCCAAGTCTGCCACGCGGAGGGCGCCGTCGCGATCCACTTCGAGTACGATGGCACCTCCATGCTGTTCTTCAAGGTCTTCGGCGAGGAAGGCCGTCGTCTGGAGTGCTGCCCTCAAGGAGGTCGCCAGGACGGCGCAGCGGCGGGCGCTGGGCCTGCCACAGGCCTCGCTTGCAGCTCCTCCAGTGACAGCGGTGACTCCTTGTGGTCCAGCGACTCTCCCGAGCTTTACGAGACTCCAGAGACGAGCGACGACAGCTACATGCCCCAAGCTCTCGCCGAGCCCGGAGCAGGGCTGCAGCGTCAGGCCGCCGCCGCTGCTGATCTGGATGAGGTTGGTGCCGGCCTCTGGTGGCCCACTGTTGATGATGGTGTCATCCTCAGGGGCACGCGTAATTAGCATTCCCTAAGTTCTTGCCTTTTGTTCCCCACGAGGAATCAAGAAATGCCCCGTGGGGGTGTGTAAAGGTTTTGTAATGCCTCTTGTCAATATTATCCTTATTATGAACTTGCGCGAGCGCAAGTCCTACTTCAGCTCGGTCTCCCTTTCCGACCTCGCGACGACTTGACGCTCTACGTTGTCAGGTCCCGGTCCCCAGGCAGGCTGCAGCAGTCGCTGGTATGCCAGGTCGCGTGCCGTGGTCAAGGCTAGGAGGTGAGCGGCCCGAGGTCTAGTAAGAGCTCCTGAGGCGCGATGCTCAGGAGGTCCCCTTTAGCACTCAAGTAGCCGTCGAGAGGTAGGAAAGAGGGGTGACGTTGCTGCAGCAGGGCTGCGGTTAGCATGGTTCTGAGTCCTAAGCGGTTTAGCCAACCCGGGCTCGGGACTTATCTTGACGGTATGGAGTTGATTCCTCATGATGCACCAGATTTGTGCATAGGCGCCCGAAGCATAGCTAAGCCAGGCTCGTGCGAGCCTCCCCCTTCTCCACGCTCTCCTTCGTGCTTTGCGTCCTCAGGTCCCAGCCCTCGAGCGAGCTCAGCCGCCGCTGGTATGCCAGGTCACGTGCCATGGTCAAGGCCAGGGGGTGAGGGCTGGAGAGCCAGTAGGAGCTCCTAAGTCATGATGCTTAGTAGCCCCCCTTTTAATGCACAAGCGGATTGCATGGGAGAAGAGGGAGCTCGCGGTCCAGCCTGCCGTCACCTTCAGGAGATTCCTGCAAGCCAACACAAGGAGAGACACAGTTTGCCATTATGGTTGCCGGTCCGCCGCTGGTCGCTCCGCGAGGAGATGAAGGCACTGAGGGCCTGGTGAGGTGACGTGCGTGGGGAATGCCGCGAGCTAGAGCTCGACCGCTCAGGTTTGTCGACGTTGCAGGGATGGACCCGTGCACAAGTGTCATGCCAGCGTGAGTAGCCCCTGTGGCGGGTGAGAATCAAGCAGGTGATAATCATAGATAGATTAAGCATGGAAGGCAAACTAGCTCAGGTAAATGCATGAACGATACGCGCCACTGGGTCAGGCCCGAGCGGCTTGGGGATGATGCAGCCCGAAGGGCGCCCCCAGCAAGGTAAGTTAAAGACATAAAAAAGAAGGGATACATACATACCACATGGACGGATCCAGGCGGCATGGGAATGATGCAGCCATGAGGGCCTCCCGGCTAAATGAACTTGGAAATTTTCACCTGGTTCCATTGATGAAGGGGTGTTGAGGCAGCTGAAGGTACGCGGCGAAGGGGTTGCTCCTCACGAGCCACCGGGGCCCTGAGCCTCGGGAGGCTCTGGGGGTCCAGGCGGTTCCTTGAGGACCATTTCCATCTCTGCCAGGACTACGTGGTGCCTGGCCTCCTGACCCGCCATGACACTCCGCAGGTTGCGCTAGAAGGCAGCAGCCATGCTCGGCAGGTCGAACGGCATACGAACGTAGCTGTGAGGTGGACCTTCGCAGCAACCAACACATGAAGGCCAGAAGCGCTCCTGAGATGCGGCTCGGTTGAGCCTTGGTATGTCGATGCAGACGTGCAGCTCACCACCCTCGCCTGGGTGGGGAGCAACGCCAGGTGGGCGGCAGTCACCGCGTATTGCTCTTGCTTCCTGAAGCTCCTGAGATACCTTGGTGATGAACTCCTGAGCGTCGGGCGCTCCTTGCCCAGTGTCCTCCTGAGGGAGACGTGCCGCGAAACACTCCTCCAAGTGGTGCCCGAGCGCCTCCCTCGTGACGTTGGCAAGGTCTGAGGTCCTCCAGAAGAGAGCCCCTGAGCCCTGCCCGAGGAGGGCACCGGGCGCGCCTTCCTATGCGACAGAGGGAGGCGCCCCAGGTGCGGGCGCTGATCCTCATGAGGCGCCACTTGCGATGCTGCCCTCCTGAGGTCCGGCATGTAGCAGCTGCTTCTTCTTCTTGGGGACGACCTCAAGAGGGTACCGAGCTGCATTGTTGCAGGGGTCTTCGATTGACGTTGCTTGGAAGGCGCGCTCGAGGGAGCACACCGCATCTCTTTCTTCGTAGGGGACTGTGATGATCCCGCCACTTCCTGGCATCTTGAGGACGTTGTAGCCATGGTGTGTCACGGCCATGAACTTGGCCAGGGCCGGATACCCGAGGATGGCATTGTACGACAGACGAATGTGGGCGACATCGAAGTTGATGAGCTCGGTGCAGTAGTTGTTGTGTTCTCCAAAGCTGACTGGGAGGCGGAACTGGCCTATCGGCGTGGTGGAGCCGTCGGTCACTCCTGAGAAAGGCTTGGTGGGCTGAAGCTGATCATACGGCACTTGGAGGTTGTCGAACGTGTCGATGCACAGGATGTTGAGCCCTGCGCCGCCATCAATGAGAGTCTTGGTAACTTGCACGTTGCTAATGACTAGTGAATAGAGTATCGGGAGGGCACCGGTGGCAGCTGCACACTTGAGCTGATCTGCCGAGCTGAACGTGATGGCGCAATTGGACCACCTGAGCGAGCGCATGGCCTCGAGCTTGGGGAGGACTGCATTCACTTCGCGAGCGAACTGTTTGAAGATACGCTGTGAGGCTGGGGCTTGAGCTCCTCCCAAGATGCAGGCGATGGCACGCGGCTCCTGGAAGCCCCCAGCCCCCTCGTCCTGATGGTGGTCGTCATTCCTTCTTGGTGGTGGCGGTAGTGGAGGGAGACCGGCGTTGCCCTGAGTACGTTCCTCATGAGGCTGATCCCTCTAGGCGCCCTCGCGAGGCTGATCCTGCCAGCGGTCCTCACGAGGCCGGCCGCGCCACTCCTGGCACGGGCCACGGTCATCCCAGTGTCTTCCACCATGTCCTCCTCCTCGGTCGTAGCCCCGGTCGTTGCGCTTGGGGCGTCAACCGAGGCGTCCTTCTCAAATGGCTCTGAGCTCTTGACAGCCGCTGGTGTTGTGGCTATGCAGGTTATGGAAGGCGTAGAACAGCCGGCTGCTCTTGGATGACTCGGGCTAGTCCCTGCCGCGCTTTGTGTCCGGCTCCGCCGCGAGCATGGCGACTCCCTTGCGCTTCACATCCTTGGCCTTGGATTTCTTCTCCTCTGGGTCGGCAGCCGAGAGCTCGAGGAGGGAGAGGCGCCCCTCCTCAACTCTTGCACACTTGGTCGCCAGGTTGAACAGCTCCAGAGACATGCACAACTCCTCATGGATGGCGATCTCCTCCTTCATCTTGACGTCACGGACGCCATCGAAGAACGCGGAGATGATGGCCTCATCCGTCACCTTGGGGATCTTGAGGCGAACGTTGTTGAAGCGCTGGATGTACTTCTGGAGGGTCTCTCCTGGTTGTTGCTTGACGCGGCATAGGTCACCCACAGCCGGTGGGCGGTCGCGAGTGCCCTAGAAGTTGGTGACGAAACGGTCACGCATCTCGTTCCAGGAGGAGATCGAGCCTGGAGGCAGGTTCAGGAGCCAGGAGCGGGCACCATCCTTGAGAGACATGGGGAACCAGTTCGCCATAACTTTCTCGTCGACGTTGGCCGCCTCGATGCTCAGCTCATAGAGCTGCAGGAACTCCGTGGGGTCGGGGTGTCATCATAGCGAGGAGGCAGATCCGGCTTGAACTTGCCCGGCCAAGCGATGCTACGCAGCTCAGGGGTGAAGGCGCGGCAGCCTGCCATGGTCACTGGGACTCTGCGCTGGTGGAGAACTTGTCCTTGATGGGGTCCGCGCACCGCCGCCATAGGTGGCATGCGGTCTTGCCGTGGTTGCGCGGGAAGCACGGGGGCATTTTCTCATGGCCGAGGGACTTCTTGGCAGCTTCTTTCTTCTTGCGCGGGCGCCGGACGCGGCAAGTCGCGCTGTGGGGCCGCGCGCCTGGGCGCCAAGACTCCGTCTTGGGGCAGAGGTGGTAGAGGTGCTCCATGGGCCACGCCGCCTGTAGCCGGCGGAGGGCATGGCAGCGAGAGGGACAGCGCGGGGGAGCCCCTGTGGCGCTAACAAGCTCGACGATGTGGTCGAGCCAGTCCTCGTAGAGGTCGTCGACGGAGCGCAGGAGCTCGCGCGCCATGCACAGAGCGGCCTGCGCGTCCACGGGTGTGTGACGAGCGTGAGATGATGAACAGGACAGGGTCAGCAATGGAGTGACGGTGCGGCCGTCCCGCCGCACCGAGGGGTGCAGAGAGGATACTTGCTGCTCGTTCCCCACCGGGCCGGTGGCGGCGTTGGCGGCAGGCGACGGAGAACGACGAGGCGGCCCACCGACGGGAGCCGTCTGATCGATGCGAGTGGCGAGGGCAGCCTGGTGCTCAGCACGAGCGCGGCGAGCATCCTCCATGGAGACGATGGAGCAATGGGACGCGGAGCAACGGAAGGGAAGCTTCAGCACACCCCTACCTGGCACGCCAAATGTGGGATGTCGGGTTCCGACGAAACCCTCAAGGTTCGAACACTGGGGTGCGCGCGAAGATCTCCCCCTACCGATCCACGTCCTAGCTAAGATATCAAGGGCTAACTCGACGAACTCGCAACACAAGGTACACAAGATTTATACTGGTTCGGGCCACTGTTGTGATGTAATACCCTACTCTAGTGTGGTGGTGGTGGATTGCCTCTTGGGCTAAGGATGAACAGTACAAGGGAAAGAACAGCCTCTTGAGGCGAGGTGTTCTTGTGCTTGGTGAACTTGTGGTTCTTTGGATCTCTCCCCCCTATCTAGATGAGTCCATCCTTATCTATGGTGGTGGCTAGTCCTATTTATAGAGGCCCTGGTCCTCTCCCCAAATATTGAGCGGGAAGGGAGCCAACAACGGCCAATTTGAAAGGGGGCAGCTAGTACAGCTTATCCTGACAAAAGCAGTCTTCGCCTGCAAAAGGCTCTGGTGGTGATGCCGCCTTGGGCTCCATGGTGACCTCCGTCTTGCCGTCCTGCTGGTCTTGGTCTCGTTGCACTGATATGAGAACCTTTGCTTGACGCCTCGATACTCCGCGCCTGCGCTTGCCTCCTTAGCACCAAAGAGGAAACAAGGACACTGTGTGCGCTGGTGCCCGCCTGGCACCCGCCTGGCCTTGGTCGTCATGGCTCACGCCATTGGAACCTCGCGAGGTTTGCCTTGCCTTGAACTCTCCGCCCCTCGCGAGCCAGCCTGGTGAGGGTGCTCCCGAGGAGCTCTTGTGTCGTCCGCCTCGCGAGGCTTGGCCCCTCGCGAGGGTCTTGAGTGCTTGTTGGTGAAGATGGGTCATACGGGCCCACTTGCAGAGCCACGCCGTGGGCCGTAGGCAGGCAAGCCTAGGGACCCCCGTTCCTAGAACGCCGACAGTGGTGTTGATCTTGATCATGTAGTTGAACTTGTGTGGGATGCTCAAGGTTGATGTAGCTCATCAAGAGTTGGGAGCACCACTTGTAGTTTGAGTTCATCTACCTACATGGGTTAGTCTTGCAAGGAAGAGCACTTGTGTATCCAAAGTAACAATCATGAAGTTTGATACCAAATGAAATTTGATATAAAGGAATTGTCAAAGGATATTGAAAGGATCCATGCTTCCTTGTCTTGAACCACCATATTGTAGAGATTTGGTGATGTAGAGATTGCTCAAGATACGAGTGAGTTGCAATATCATAGATTTGGATTCATCCATGTAACTACAAGGTTTAGATGACATGCAAGGGTACAAATATAGATCCAAGACATATGATCATCATCATAAGAGAAATATCAAGGATTAGTCAAAGGCTCATGCCTTGCATGCATCAAATAGAGTTTCTACTCGAAGTTTGAGGCATCAATGATGTTCAATTCACCTCTCAAACGGCAAAATACTTTCTCATCAAGTGGTTTGGTGAATATATCCGCCAATTGCTTATCGGTATGAACATGCTTAAGATCAATGTCTCCTTTAGCAATGATCTCGAATGAAATGATGACGAACTTCAATATGCTTAGTTTGAGAATGTTGCACGGGATTGTGAGCACTCTTAATAGCACTTTCATTATCACAAAGCAATGGAACATGTTTCACATATATCCCATAATGTTTAAGAGTTTGGGTCATCCAAAGTAATTGAGCACAACATGAACCGGCGACAATGTATTCCGCTTCGGCGGTAGATAAGGATACCGAGTTTTGTTTCTTGGAGGACCAAGGCACAAGAGATCTACCAAGAAATTGAAAAGTACCCGAAGTGGACTTTCTATCAACCTTGTCACCGGCATAGTCCGAATCGGAGTAGCCAACAAGATCAAAAGAAGACCTCTTAGGATACCAAGTGCTAAAATTTGGTGTATGAATTAAGTATCTCACTATCCTTTTCACGGCCTTAAGATGCCATTCTTTGGGGGCCGCTTGATATCGTGCACACATGCACACACTTAGCACAATATCGGGACGGGAGGCACATAGATATAACAATGAACCAATCATAGAGCGGTAAACCTTTTGGTCAACCAGTTCGCCACCCTTGGTCAAGTCAAGATGTCCACTAGCTAGTAGGCATGGGTGTGTTCATACCTTTGCTTTCTTGCATGTTGAACTTCTTGAATAAGTCCTTGGTATACTTTGTTTGAGACACAAAGGTACCCTCCTTAGTTTGCTTGATTTGCAAACCGAGAAAGAACTTGAGTTCACTCATCATAGACATATCAAACTTCTCCGACATTAGCTTTCCAAACTTTTCACTAAAAAGAGGATTAGTCGAACCAAATATGATATCATCAACATAAAAATGGCACACAAATAATTCACCATTAACCCTTTTAGTAAAAAGAGTGGAATCAATTTTTCCAATCTCGAAGCCTTTTCAATAAGGAACATGGTCAATCATTTATACCACGATCTAGGAGCTTGTTTAAGACCATAAAGAGCTTTGTGAAGTTTGTAAGCATGGTCGGGTTTCTTAGGATTAACAAAGCCGGGAGGTTGTTTAACATAAACTTCCTCCTCAATTTCACCATTTAGAAAAGCACTTTTAATGTCCATTTGATATAATGTGATATCATGATGATTAGCATAAGCAAGTAAGATGCGTATGGACTCAAGTCTAGCTAGCTACGGGGGCATATGTCTCACCATAGTCCATACCTTTGACTTGAGTGTATCCTTGAGCGACGAGATGATCCTTGTTGCGTAGAACTTGTCCATCTTCATCTTTCTTATTCCGAAACACCCATTTTGTACCAATGATGTTGTGGTTGTTGTCGGGCTTCTCAACCAATGTCCACACTTGGTTCCTTTCAAAGTTGTGTAGCTCTTCGTGCATGGCATTTATCCAATCTGGATCTTCTAGTGCTTCTTCAACCTTTCATAGGTTCAATGCTAGATATAAATGAATAATGTTCACAGAAATTAGCCAAACGAGTTTTAGAGCGAGTGATTCTCCCGGTTTGAATACTGTTGAAGATTTGTTTGACGGGATGTCTCTTGAGACTCTTGCTCTAACTCGTGAGATCTTTTGTTTGGGTCAGGGTGGAGAATCTTCTTCATCATCTTGTTCTTCCTCTTAGCCTTCTTCGTTGTTGGTGTTGTTGTTCTCTTGTGGAGGTGGAGAAGGAGGTTGATGAGGTTCATCTTGGTGTACTTCCTCGTTTTCTCCATCTTGGCGTGTTCCACTTGTGCATGCCTCTGAGTCAATTTGTGGTTCACCTTATCATGAGGTAGAAGCTTCCACTTGGACGGACGAGGTACTCTCCTTCACCTCCGTTGGACGAATCTTGCCAATAGACAAGTCTTGGATTGCTTCCGAAGGGTCTTTGTCTCCTACATCAATTGGCAATTGCTCTACTTGCGAGCCGTGAGATTCATTAAACTTCATATCTACCGTCTCTTCAACCTTTCGGGTGAAATTGTTGTAGACACGGTAAGTGTGAGAGTTTGAGCCATAACCAAGAAGTAAACCCTCATGAGATTTGGGAGCAAATTTAGAACGATGATGCTTATCAATAATATAGCACTTTGAGTCGAATACTTGAAAGTATCCAACTTGGGGTTTGTTACCGGTGAGAAGCTCGTATGCCGTCTTTCCGAGTAGCTTGTGAAGATATAGACGATTTCTTGCACGACAAGCTGTCTCAACCACTTCCGCCCAAAAGTGTTTTGGTGTCTTGTACTCATCAAGCATCATTCTCGCCATCTCAATAAGAGTCCGGTTCTTCCTCTCAACAACTCCATTTTGTTGAGGCGTGTGCGTAGCCGAGAACTCATGTGAAATCCCTTCTTCGTCAAGAAAGGTGTCCACATTGGCGTTCTTGAACTCCATTCCGTTGTCACTGCGAACCTCCTTGATCTTCACTTCAAATTGATTTTGGGCCTTCCTAGCGAAGTTCTTGAAGATCTTTGGACCTGCGATTTATCATCAAGCAAGAACACCCACGTAAATCTTGAAAAATCATCGACTATGACTAAACCAAATGAGTTTCCACATAGACTTTTATAGGTGTTTGGACCAAAGAGATCCATATGAAGTAGCTCGAGCGGTCTTCTCGTGGTCATGATGTTCTTCACGGGGTGGCTTCCTCCAACCTGTTTTCTTGCTTGACGAGCACTGCACAATCTATCCTTGTCAACTATAACGTCTTTTACTCCAAGGATATGATCACCTTTAATAAGCTTATCAAGATTTCACATGCCCACATGACCTAACCTTCTATGCCACAACTAGCCTTTAGAAGATTTAGCAATTAAGCAAGTTCTAGGTTGAGCCTTTTTAGTGAAATCAACAATGTATAGATCACCTCTACGTATACCGATAAAGACCATTCTATGATTATCTCTTCGAAACACTTGGCAATCTACTTCAGTAAATAGGACATTGAATCCAAAATCAGCTAGTCTAGATACGATAAGTAAATTATAGCCGAGAGATTCAACGAGCATAACATTTTGTATGGAGCTATCATGTGAGATGGCCACCTTACCAAGGCCAACCACCTTACCCTTTGAGTTATCACCAAAAGTGACATACTTTCGAGGGTCGTCGTTTTCAGCAAGCTCATGAAACATATCCATGTCTCCGGTCATGTGATCGGTGCATCCACTATCAAGAACCCATTCCTTTCCTCTAGCCATGTAGTCGCGAAGATTAGCCATAAGACCAAAGTGTCTCATAGATTCATCGAGATCAAGATCACTATCATCATCCTCATCATAGTATCCATGTTCAAAATCGTCTTGTAATTGATCATTTCCTAGAGAGAGTGATTCATTAGATATATGATCATGACAATGTTCATCTTTATGAATTCTAATGGCTTCGAAGATGATATTACTAATGATTCCAACATCTCCCTTGGCACGCATAAGGTCATGAAGCTCAAACAAACAATCACCAAACTTAGGATCTCTAGGATTCATCTTACTTAAAGCAATTGACTTATGAAGAATCTCATCTAAGTTTTGCAAGAAATAGTTTGCAAATCATTCCTCGAGAAATCTCCATATGGTGTAAGAACAATCAAGAGTAGGCAAGCAACCAATCAAGTTTCTAGGCAAACCTCTACTGATAAGATTGACAGTTCTAAGGTTGCGGATCATGTCAAGAGACTCATCGGGGGTAGGATGCAAAGGATCGATAAGGGGTGCACAAGGGCTAGTAATGTACTTGTTTAAGTGATATTCATTAAAAATCTCAAGCATCTCATTTTTTCAAGCATGAAAGAACTCTCCATCAAGTATAGGCACTCTATGTCTAAAACTCCCCAACGTAGACGCATCCATCTTCCTCCAATGGTGATTAAACCAAAGCAATGGAGACCAATGCTTTGATACCAATTGAAAGAATCGAGAAGAGGTGTCTAGAGGGGGGTGATTAGACCCTCAACAAAGAAAAGTAGCAGTTTTTAATTTCTTCAAGTTAAGGTGGAGTTTTAGCACAAATTTAAACATTCACAATACATTTCAAGCAAGCATGGCAAGAGTATATGAATAGCAGAAAGTAAAGCATGCAACTTGCAAGAAAGTAAAGGGATGGGATTGGAGTGTGCAAACGCAATTGGAGACATAGAGATTTTTGGCGTGGTTCCGATAGGTGGTGCTATCGTACATCCACGTTGGTGGAGACTTCAACCCACGAAGGGTAACGGTTGCGCGAGTCCACGGAGGGCTCCACCCACGAAGGGTCCACAAAGAAGCAACCTTGTCTATCCCACCATGGCCACCGCCCACGAAGGACTTGCCTCACTTGGGTAGATCTTCATGAAGGAGGCAATCTCCTTGCCCTTACAAACTCCTTGGTTCAACTCAACAATCTTGACGGAGGCTCCCAAGTAACACCTAACCAATCTAGGAGACACCACTCTCCAAAAGGTAATTGGTGGTGTGTTGATGATGAACTCCTTGCTCTTGTGCTTCAAATGATAGTCTCCCCAACACTCAACTCTCTCTCACAGATTTGGATATGGTGGAAAGATGATTTGAGTGGAAAGCAACTTGGGGAAGGCTAGAGATCAAGATTCTTGTGGTTGGATTGGAATGTCTTGGTCTCAACACATGAGTAGGTGGTTCTCTCTCAAAAAGTGAATGCTGGAAGTGTAGGCACGTTCTGATGGCTCTCCCCATGAATGGAGAATGGGTGGAGGGGTATATATAGCTTCCACACAAAATCTAACCGTCACACACAATTTACCAAACTCGGTGGGACCGAATAGTGAAACTCGGTCAGACCAATTCAGTTCAAAATGTGAACATTAGAATTTTTGATGGGACTGACATGATCAACTCGGTGGGACCGATGTGCTAGGGTTAGGTAAAACCTCAACTCGGTTTCACCGATTACACAAACTTGGTGAGACCAATTTTGGTAATAAGCAACCAGAGAGTTGGTCAAGCAAACTCGGTGGGACCGATTGCTTGTTTTGGTGGGACTGAAATAATTGCAACAGGCAATAGAGAGTTTGCAAGCCCATCTTGGTGAGACCGAATTGATTAGGGTTTCTAGCAGTGGCTATGTCAAGTGAACTCGGTGGCGCCAGATGGATCAAATCGGTGGGGCCGAGTTTGACTTTAGGTTTAGGACATATGTGGAAATGAGAAAGTGGTTGAGGGATTTGGAGCATATCACTAAGCACTTTGAGCAAGCAAGCCATTAAGCAACACCTCATCCCCTTTTAATAGTATAGGCTTTTCCTACGGACTCAATGTGATCTTGGATCACTAACATGAAAATGAAGAGCCTTGAGCTTTTGCCAGTCTTCTGTCCTTAGCTTTTTGAAGGGGTTCCACATCCTCTTGTCCATGCCACTCCACTGTTGAACTCATGTGAAATATACTAGATAAAAATATTAGTCCAACAAGAGATATGTTGACATTAATTACCAAAATCATCGAGGGAACACTTGTGCTTTCAGAAGTACATGAAGCATTCTATGAAGCCATACTCAAAAGATATAAGTGAAGTGCAAAGAGAATTCTATAAATCAACCAAGGACCATCTCATACCAGCATGGTGCATCACTAAAATAAAATAAAATAAAAGCACACAACGCTCCAAGAATTTACGCATATCATGTGAACAGAACAAAAACTGAAACATACTGATAATTGTTGAAGAAAGATGGGATGCCTTCTGGGGCATCCCCAAGCTTAGATGCTTGAGTCTCCTTGAATATTTACTTAGAGTGCCTTGGGCACCCCCAAGATTTAACTCTTGCCTCTCCTTATTCTCCTCATATCGATACCTCCTCGATCTTTGAACACTTCATCCACACAAAACTTAACCGAACTTTTTATTAGCGGGGTTAGCACATATAACATCAAATCCCATCATGTCCTACTATAACATTATTGTATAAATTATAATCAAACATTACCCACTTTATGATATCACAATTCTATGGCTCCCAAGTCAACGGGGCTCAACAAGATTTCAAAAATAAGAAAATAACAAAACTATAACAGCAATCTGTAAAGATGCAGATGGTACATATACTTCCGTAACTCGTTTTTTTGCAAATTAGGACAAAAAACAATTTGCATAGCAGTACTCTGTAAAAAATTTAGAAATTTTTGACTTTCCAATAAAAATGTAAATTCACGCACTATAGCAAAAGTTTTTGTTTTTTCACCGCACACACCAAACAATCAATTTATACATCCTAAAGGTAAATCTTGGCACATCATTTTTATAATACAATGGATTTGTACAAGGGGATAATTTTTTTGTGAGAAACTTCCATGAAAAATTCTACATTGTTTCCTTGAGCATGAACAAAAGTGTTCAAGGTCGACCCTCACTTCTCCAATGCATAACCTTCTAATCGCTTCTCTTTTTCAAAAAGTTTTTAGGTTCCCCTCTATATTTTTTGTTTTTAAACTTTATAGAAGCACACAACAAAATAAAATGTCTCTCTAAAACTTCTGGGTTGTCTCCCTGTTAGCAAGGCATAAAGTGCTCAGGTAATTGATCCACCCGGATCCCAAGGTATATCAAAGCCAATTTTAATTAACAATGGTTTGTGATTAGTAGTGAGCACCAAGCAACATATATCATGCAATGACGAAGTCTATCTCTCTTCCTATGCATCGGCATGTCATAAAAGAACAATTCATGCATATCAAGTAAAGGCCAATACATAGCATAAATAGTTTCTTGCAATTTTATCGTATTGGATACATAGAGAGGCGATGTATTCGTCTCCCATAATAATTGCAAGTAGGAGCAGCAAGCACATGCATATTATATTCATCAAAATCATCATGTGCAATGGTAAAACGCAACCCATCAATATAATCCTTAATAAGCGCAAACTTCTCCGATATAGTGTAATTGGGAGAATTCAAAAAGATAATAGGACTATCATGTGTGGGTGCAATAGAAAAAAAATTCATTCTTAACATAAGGAACTATGGCAAGTTCATCTCCATAAGCATAATTCAAATTGGCATCTTGGCCACAAGCATAGCAAGCATCAATTTCATCAAAAAGGGATATTTCAAATGAAACAACGGGTTCATAGAATTCATCCTTTGGTAAGCACGAAGGAAAATTAAACAATGTATGAGTTGAAGAGTTACTCTCATTAGAAGGTGGGCACGGGTAGCTAATCCGATCCGCTCTTCCTCCTTTTGTTCTTCGCTCTCCTCATCATTTTTTTCATCTAATGAGCTCACAGTTTCAGCAATTTCTCCTTCCATAGATTCCTGCAAAATATTAGTCTCTTCTTGGGCAGCGGAGACTTTATCAATAAATTCATCAATATCGGCATTGTATTTATAATTCTCATAGAAATATTTAAGTATAGCATAATTTTTAGATCTATAAATAGCATCATCACAATTTTCACACTTTTCAAACAAAGATTCAATTTCATAAGCACCCTTAAAAGCGACAAATTCTTTTATTCGTTCCACATCATAGTAATCATATATACCATTAGCATAAGAAGCCAATGTTTCATTATCATTAAATTCACATGAAAAGGGAAGGTGTCGAGCCTTCATCCTAGAGCAACAATGATGCGGAGCATCCCAAGGTCATCCCCATGGACCTACCTACGTCTCCTATGACACCACTTGGACCAATGACAAGAGCCCGAGCGAAGGCTATTGAAGATAAGGTGAACTCACTCCTATCCGAACTACCTCCTTCCACGCATGAGAATTGGCTACTACCTCGAGTGGAAACCCTATGTGTGATCAGGTGCTTGGAGGAAAGCCACGGACCAACTACACTCAATGGACAAGACGGTGAGGACGCCAAGTCCATTGGACAAGAAGAAGCTACAGGCTCCGGACGACCGACCAGGGCCGGACGTCCGACGATCTCCAGGCTCCGGACGTCCGACCCAGACCGTACGTCTGACACACCCACACCCGAGCCAAAACTATGGATTTTCGAAGCCACCCGGACGACCGACCCCGACCGGATGTCCGAGCGAAGCACACCCGAGCCGAATCTACGGACGTCCGTCGAGCACCCGATGTCCGGACCCTCATGAGCCTCCGGACGACGGGTGCCTCCCGGACGTCCGACGCTTATGTGTTGTTATGTGTTGGACCACAGCCCATGTACCCCCCACTTCGTCCCCTTTTGCACTAAGACTATAAATAGACCTCCTATTCCTTCTAGTTAGGGTTAGCATTGGTTTAGCTCATATTAGAGATAGAGCATTTGAAAGTGTGTTATATCGACTAGAGGGGGGTGAATAGGCAATTTTTATGAAAGTCTTCAAAACATGGAAGTTTCAAAGACAAATGATAGAAATGAACCTATTACCATGCAGCGGAAGGTAGACTACACTAGGCAGACCATAGTCAAGCATTCAATGAAGTGAAACCACAATGACTAATAGCAGCTAGGCAGTAAGGATCAGGTACACAGTGAAGACAAATAGATAAAGCAAATAGGCACTGACTTCACAAGAGCCAACTGTAAATAAAGAGATGGGAAGGATAGAACCAGTGTGCGTGATGAAGACAAAGGTTTGGTAGACCAGTTCCAACTGCGGTGACAGTTGTACGTCTGGTTAGGGCGGATAGGTATTTAAACCTGAGGACACTCAGTCTCGGACACTTAGTCCTGAACACGCAGCTCAGGACACTTAGTCCTCACCGTATTCCCCTTGAGCTAAGGTCACACAGACCTCGCCCAATCACTCTGGTAAGTCTTCAAGGTAGACTTCCAAACCTTCACAGACTTCGTTCACCGGCGATCCACAATGACTCTTGGATGCTCAGAACGCGACGCCTAACCGGCTGGAGGATTCACAGTCCTCAAGTGTAATAAGTCTTCAGATCACACAGACAAGAAGACTTAAGTGATGCCTAACACTCTTTGGCTCTGGGTGGTTAGGGCTTTATCCTCTCAAGGAATTCTCTCTCAAAGGCTTCGAGGTGGGTTGCTCTCACACGACAAAAGCCGTACTTTAACTCTGAGTAGCCAACCGTTTATGGTTGTAGGGGGGTGGGCTATTTATATCCACTAGGCAACCCGACCTGATTTGTCTGCAATGACCTTGGGTCACTAAGGAACTGACACGTGTTCCAACGGTCAGATTTCAAACACACACGGCAACTTTACTTGGGCTACAAGCAAAGCTGACTTGTCCAACTCTAAACAAGATTCGCTCTCATAGTCTTCACTCGAAGACATAGGATTTTGGTTAAGCATCACTTCAGTCATTCTGACTGGTTCTCTTGGACCCCACTTAACAGTACGGTGGTTCCTATGACTCAACAAAGAAGAAAAAGAACTACGAAAGATCTAAGTCTTCGCGCTCCATAGTCTTCATGTGATATCTTCTCTTGTCATAGTCTTCAATGTGAATGTCTTCACATACCACCTTTGACTTTAGTGTCTTCATACATTTTTAGGGGTCATCTCTGGTAGGAAAACCGAATCAATGAGGGACTTCTACCTGTGTTATCCTGCAATTCTCACAAACACATTAGTCCCTCAACTAGGTTTGTCGTCAATACTCCAAAACCAACTAGGGGTGGCACTAGATGCACTTACAATCTCCCCCTTTTTGGTGATTGATGACAAACTAGTTGAAGTTTTCAACGGGGAATATAATATGTGAAATTGTAAAGGATAAGGAATTGTCTTCATAAGTTGCAAGGGCTCCCCCTGAAGATGTGCATATAAGTAATTTGCTTTTGGAATGCAAATGCACATGGCAGGTTGTACTTGTGGAGATCCTCTTCAACTTATGATGACAATTCATCATGCATGAAAAGTATGTGAAGATAATGACATGCATAATGAAAAATGGACGTCTGCAAAATGATCTAAGTGCGGAATTTATCGTCGCACATGCGGAATTTATCATCGCATCACAGAATAGCAAATAAGTAGCAGACGACCATCGAGTTTAAGTGTTACAACTCAAAGAACCAAATGTATCAAAACGAGAGTTGTAAACACTAGGCAAAACATAAAATAACCGCCCATATGGACCCGCTTGAAGACTATCAAACTCATATGCTTCTCCCCCTTTTGTCAGTAAGGACCAAAAAGGTTTGAAGACATAGAGCATCTACTCGTTCCCATGAGGAGTAGATGAAGCAGCAAGGTCGTCGGTGGTGTTCGGCAGTGCAGAAGAACTCGGAGCAGTGTCGATGCGTGCAAAAGTAGGGGGCGGTGAAGTGGCATCATCTTCATCCTCGATCACTCTGGCATTCACAGTTGCCGCAGAGGAAGAGAACTCAGAGTCTTCAAGAGACGGAGTTCATCGCAGCATAGTCCTTCTTGGAGGTGTGGAGTCAAACTTGAAACGTTCAGAGAAGCCATCCTCTTGAAGATCATCCTCAGAACACATAAGCGTCAGCCCTTTCCATGTACGCCGACAGGTTTCATGGGCAACAAAGGCATTCTTGGTGGCAAGATTTCGGATGCGGTTGACATCCACCAAGAGGCTTTGCATTTGGCGCTTCAGCCAGTCATGATGCCTATCCTGTTTCTGATGAAGAGCTACTAGAAGCTCTCGGTCATTGAGAACACGAGATCGCTTCTTGGGCCATTGGGCAATGGTGCTTTCAGTGGCTTCAGTGAGGGCACGATGAGGTGCACGTGTAGTACCAGCCAGAGGATAAACACGAGTGACTGCTTCAACTCCTTCAATGTTTTGAGAGAAACTTTGATGCTCAGCATTCTGAAGACTAAGAGGCTCCTTGGCAGGCTCTGGATAAATGGCTTCAACGGACATATCCACGTCAGGCAGAAAGATCCTATGATTGTGAGCAGATGGCTGATATGAGATAGCTGAGTGGAGTTTGATCAGCCGCATTATCCATGGAGCGTAGAACTTCAAGCCAAAAAGATCAGATCCTGATGCAGCAAGTTAGTGGATGAAGAAGTCTTGTGCGTTGAAGCATTTGCCGTGAAGAATATAGAAGACCAAAGTCTTCATTGCACCTTCCAGCTTTGCATGTGGAGAATGTCCTTTGATGGGCCAGAGAGCTCGCCTACTCAAGATCTTCAACAAAGAACTCCTTAGGATATGCAGCATCTGGAGGCAAAGGCTTCATCATACTGAGCATCTGACTCATGTTCGGTTCAGGCTTCTGAAAGATGCTCTCCATAGCTTCACTGTGAAGCTGACAGCCAGGTTCATAGAGATCTCCAAGAGTGGGCAGACCAGTGAGCTCAATGATATCAAAGGCTTTGGCTTCGTGATGAACATTTCCTATCATCCACAAGGACCCAAGTCTTCGGATCTCTGTTGTAGCCACGTATGTGAAGAGTGGCATAGAATTGGAGCAGCAACTCTCCGTTCCAGTGCTCTTGGTCGGTGACGAAAGGCAATAATTCAACCTCTTTGAAGCAATCCAGAGCTTCTTCCAAGCAGGGCAGACCAGTTATTGCTTCGGTGTCAAGACGCATATGAGGGAAGATGCGACCTTGATTGTACAGAATGCATGAGTAATAACTTCGCTGCGGATAGCTCCAGAACCGATCAGAAGATATTCTTTCCCTTGAGTAGGGGTTCTTGGAGCTATTGAAGAAGGTGTTATCTGCTTTGAAGCCATTGACATTAAAGGATCCAGGTGCTGATGCAGGACCTGGAAACCTGGGCAACCTTGGCATTGGCTTCTGTACCTGAGGCCTGTGCTCAACATGATAATCAAACTGAGGACCAGCGGCAGGTGCAGGAACAGGAGCAGTGGCAGAGGCGTTGGGCTGCACAGCAGAGGCTTCAGGAGCAGTTGCATCAATGGCTTCATTGACTTCTGGCATTGGTGTAGACTCCACATTTGCTTCAGCCATGACAACGTCATTGGCTTCATTTGTGTTGGTGGTGGCAGCCTCAAGATTTTCTACCTCCACTTGATGAGCTGGAGGGTCGGGCACAGACACGTTCTCCTCGAGAATAGCTTCTTCAGTAGTTGGGGGAGTAGGGACATGTTCTTCTTCTTGGGTGTCGTCGGCTGATGCAGCCGGAATGTCTTCAGCAGCTTTAGCCTCAGACTCGAAGACATTCACAGTAGGAGTGGCATCTGGAAACACTTGACGTGCAACAGATTGGTGGGGCACTTCTCCTTCTGGAACGCTCGAAAGAGGGACTTGAGACCTTGGTCCTTTGCGAAGCCTGCGTAACACTGGCGACGCCTTTGGAGATGGGGTTGGCTGGGCCTCAAAGTCATCTTCTTCTTCTTGCCGGGGTGGTGTGACTTGTTGTTATGGGTGATCAGCCCATGATGCATCCTGAGCAATTGGCGTCAGAGGACGACCAATGCTGATGAGTTCACTGTGCATAAGCACAGGCGATGATACTTGTTGGTGCTTGATCAGAGGAAGAACTACATCATCGTCAACATTGTCATGGTGACCAATGTCTTCAGTAGCGGTGGGATCAGCTGCTGGAATGTCTTCAGCTTCATGAGCCTCTGTGGAAGCAGGCTCATGGACAGTCAGTTGGCGCTCTTGATGTTTAGCGGCAGGGCGAACCATGTAGATAGGTTCAACAACTAAGGGCTCTGTGGGAGCAGCCCGTTCCTTCTTGGTCTTCCGCTTCTTCTTGGAGGGAGCAGCATCAGAGGCTTCAGGATGTTTCCTCTTTCTGGCTTCAGCCTCAGCAATCCTCGTCTTCGTCAGTTCTGAAGCGGTTGACCTGGCCTTTGGCTTCGAGCCAGTCATGCTGGCTGGGAAGACAATGGGATGTGCTTCCTGCCTTGGTGCATCGGGTTCGGCCACAGCGGGCTTCTTCTTCTTCTTTGTAGCCATCCTGGGGTCGATGCCAGGACGACCAAGGGCCTTGCGCTTCTCAGCCTCATTGTAGGCTTGCACACACTTGTCAGCCAGGCTCTTCATGCGCTCACAAGAACCTTGAGCTTCTTCACGCTTCTTGAGAAAGGCTTCTTTGAGCTCGTGCATCATGATCTTGAAGTTCCTGACCTCTTGCACGCTGAGCTTGGCCATATGCTTCTTAAACTGAGCTTTCTCAAAGTCGATCTTTTGCTTCAGTTCAACGATGCGCTGGGCTATAGCTAGCTCTGAAGCAATGGCGCCATGGAAGGCAACACTGAGGCCAATCGGAAGTTGCAGATCTTCAAAGTTGAGGTTGGGCGTGACAAACCACTCATCAATGAAGTTATGGATGATTGCCACGTCAAAGAGAGGCAAATCATTGAAGATTTCTGCTTCTTCTTTGCTCTTGATTAGTTGCTCAAGAGCGTCATCTGCTAGATCTTCATCGCTGGACAGATCAATGGCATCGTTGCATAGAATAGCAGCAGCAATCAGTTCTTGGCTGGTGTGTTGCAGAGGCATCTTGACTTTCGAGGGCTTGGAGATGCGTGACAAATCTTCAGACTGCACACTATCTTCAGGAGGTGCAGTAGCCAGTGGCTTCGCCCGTGATATTTTTGGTGCTGAGGTAGGCTTTGATGCTTTAGGCTGCTTCAGTTTTTTGGCTTCGGCGGTGCAGGCGCTTCATCAGATTCAGCATCATCTGCAGGCTCATCCATGGCTGTCCCTTGAACCATGATATGAGTGATGAGACCGTCCAGGTTGTAGAAGGGCCCAACAAGATTGGGTTCAGCTTTGCGGGTGCCATCAGCACGGGGAGCAGAGGGACCAGGGTTGAAGTCTAGTCCTAATGACTTCTTGTTCTGCTTCGCTGAATTCTGGGCAAACTAGAAGTTGCGCTTGAACAGATTGTCGTCACGACACCATAGCAATGATGATGGGTCAGCATCCGCAGGCTGTGGTCCACGGACCATGCAGGGATAGAAGCCTTGTTCAATGGCTTCATCTCTGGACCTGGGTTGAAGATTTCTGTATAGGATGTCTCCCCATGGTCGCTTGATGGCATTCTTCTCAGCATATTCCTTGGTCACAAACCTGTACTTGAACCACTGTTCTGCCCAATATCGTCGAATCCATTGGATTCGTGTCTTGCGCTAATTGTAATCCTCTTCTGGATCTATCTTGTACAGCTCTGAGAGGTCATCGGGCAGATCTCTTGATGTTTCACCTTGACGCTTTCTGCCCACCCTTCCTTGCTGATTTCTCTGCAGCCATGAACTTTAAACTGAATGGCTTCAATACGTTCAAAGTCTTCAAAGGTTTTCGCTTGCTGGACAAACAGGAACTGGCTTCGGGAGAATTTATATGATGATGTAAGAATTCTGCAAATGAATGCAGACTATGAGAACCAAGGGATTCTCCCACGGACATGTACCTGTGATAGCATTAAGGTGCGAGGGAAGGGGAAGAGGTCATATGCATTCTCAGAAGATTTTGAAGATAAATCAGTTTAGAAGACATTGACCTCATCGTGCGAAGACATTCACTCATAGATAAGGAGTTGGTTCCAGATTTGTACGAATCCACGGATCAGTACAAGTGAGGAATCTAACTACTTTGTGAAGCATAAGTGAACATACTAGGCATATTATGAGATGCAGTATGAAATAGATCCAACTTGTGTGAACAGAAACTGCTTGTGGTAGAAAGTGACGAATCTATAGGATCAAAGGGGCCGTAAAAAGGAAGTTTTATTTACCACACAAAGAACTGCTAGACGGAGTGGTAGAGGAGGCCGAGCAGTTCGATCGTCCGTGCCCTAACTTGGCGACGGAGGACACCTACGGTGGTGGCAGAGAAGATGATGTCCGCAGCCGGCATGAAGACGGCGTCGGAGAGGTCACGGCAGCTAAGCGCTTCGTCGCCGACGTCGTCGAGGGCTAGCGGTGCCGCTAGGGTTTGAGCGAGAGTGGAAGAAAGGATAATGACTGTGGTGAGGCGTGTATTTATAGGGACAGGGACGACATAGTGTTATTACACAGGTGCCCCTGGCGATTCACATCTGAAGGACACGTGTCCATCATGCAACATATCGGAGGTTGTTCCACGTTCCCACGCATGCCGGGATTGTCGGGTGGTCGTTCCTACTTCTCCGGGTTTCATGTGAAGGAATTAGCATTGAACACAGACTTAATGTTTGTCTTTGTATCTTCTGCTGACAAGGACGCAGAGAAGACATTCGACAGTTTCAAGTGAATGCATATGATTTGGAGAGATAGAGTTTGAGATAGAAAGCATAGAGAGGTTAGGGTCCGATCACATTCACTTAGTTCAAAAGATTCAACAAGAAGACATAGCTATAAGTGAATGCTGTAGAGGACAGAACACTAGTATATATATGTATATATATATATATCTGTGTGAAAAAAGACAATCAAACCAACATAGTGAAGATAATCATGAGGACAAGTTGAGAATGAAGAAAAACAAAATGTGAAGACATAGCAAATGTAACGCCATGGGTAAAACACTTCAAACAGAAGAATTTGGTGGTGGCGTTACCCACCGTATAGGAAGTATTAGACCCAGACACGGCGCACAATTATCGTGGTGCTCCGAAGTCAAATTCCACATTAATGTATTCACACTTAGAATGTATGTCTTCATTGATTGAAGATATACTTTACTTCGTGTGTTGCACATCTAAGTCATCAATATGCATAAGTGTTAGGATGTGTGCCTGATCACAGGACATTTGAGGATTCCAAGATATTTAGCTCACACCGTAACTTGCAAAATCTCTTCTCATCCAAGGGCTTGGTGAAGATATCTGCCAATTGCTCTTCAGTGTTGACGTGTATGATATCAATATCTTCCTTCACAACATGATCTCTGAGAAAGTGATGACGAATTTCAATGTGCTTTGTCTTCGAGTGCTGAACTGGGTTGTTGGCAATCTTGATGGCGCTTTCGTTGTCGCAGTAGAGTGGCACTTGCTTCAGATGAATGCCATAGTCTTTGAGTGTTTGCTTCATCCACAGAAGCTGAGCGCAGCAAGATCCAGCAGCGATGTATTCAGACTTAGCAGTGGAGAGAGATAAACAGTTCTGCTTCTTTGAAGACCAACATACAAGTGATCATCCTAGAAAATGACATGTGCCTGATGTAGACTTGCAATCCACCTTGTCACCAGCATAATCAGCATCCGAGAATCCAACCAGATCAAATTCTGAGCCCTTTGGATACCATAATCCTAGAGTTGGGGTGTAAGCCAAATATCGAAGAATTTGCTTCACAGCTAAGTGATGCGATTCCTTTGGTGCCGCTTGGAATCGAGCACACATGCAAACACTAAGCATAATATCTGGCCTAGATGCACATAGATAAAGTAAAGAACCAATCATGGAGCGGTATACCTTTTGATCGAACTCTTTACCATTGTCGTCGGGACCCAGATGATGTTTGGCTGGCATTGGCATCGTGAAGCCTTTGCAGTCTTGCATACCAAACTTCTTCAGGCAATCTTTGAGATACTTCTCTTGAGATATAAAGATGTCGTTGCGTTGCTGAAGTATTTGAAGACCAAGGAAGAACTTCAGCTCACCCATCATGGACATCTGATATTGCTCTTGCATCATATATCCAAACTCTTCACTGTATTTCTGATTGGTGCAGCCGAAGATAATGGCATCCACATATATTTGGCACACAGACAGTTCACCATCATATGTCTTCGTGAAGAGAGTGGGGTCAAGGGAACCAGATTTGAAGCCTTTGCTCTTCAGGAAGTCTTTGAGTGTGTCATACCAAGCCCGAGGGGCTTGTTTGAGGCCATACAGTGCCTTGTTGAGCTTGTACACCATGTCAGGATGTTTTGAATCTTCAAAGCCAGGCGGTTGTGCAACATACACTTCTTATTCAATCTTGCCATTGAGAAAAGCGCTTTTCACATCCATTTGATATAGAAGTATGTTATGATGATTTGCATAGGCCAACAGTATGCATATGGCTTCAAGTCTAGCCACAGGAGCAAATATTTCATCGAAGTCAATCCCTTCAACTTGAGTGTATCCCTTGAGCAATGAGACGAGCTTTGTTTCTGACAACTTGACCATGCTCATCTTGCTTGTTGTGATATATCCGTTTGGTGCCTATTATATTGTGCTTCCGAGGATCAGGACGCTTAACTAGTTCCCATACATTATTCAGCTCAAATTGTTGAAGCTCTTCTTGCATAGCTTGAATCCATTCAGGTTCCATGAAGGCTTCTTCAACTTTCTTGGGTTCTGTTATTGAGACGAATGCGAAGTGCCCACAGAAATTTGCTAGTTGTGTTGCCCTTGAACGAGTGAGTGGACCTGGAGCATTGATGCTATCAATTATTCTCTCAATCTGCACTTCATTTGCAACACGAGGATGTACAGGACGAAGATTTTGCTCTTGCTGATCATTGTCATTGTTAGAGGGATTGTCTTCAGGCTGAGCATTGTCTTCAGGTTGATCAGGTGCGGAGATGATAAGTTCCTCTTCAGGTTGAGCTTCAGAAGGTATGATTTCTCCAGTTCCCATAAGTTTGATTGATTCACTGGATGGAACTTCATCTAGCACATTTGGCAGGTGCTCTCTTTATGAGCCGTTAGTCTCATCGAACCGCACATCCACTGTTTCAACCACTTTATAATGAAAGAGATTGAAGACTCTATAGGAGTGCGAATCCTTTCCATATCCAAGCATAAAACCCTCATGTGCTTTTGGTGCAAATTTTGAAGTGTGATGTGGATCCTTGATCCAGCACCTGGTGCCAAATACTTTGAAGTAACTGACATTTGGCTTCTTGCCAGTAAGGAGCTCATAGGATGTCTTGTTCAGAAGCTTGTGAAGATAAACACGGTTGATGATATGGCATGCAGTGTCAATGGCTTCAGGCCAGAATTTTCTTGGAGTCTTGTATTCATCAAGCATCGTCCGAGCCATCTCAATAAGTGTTCTGTTCTTGCGTTCGACGACGCCATTCTGCTGTGGCGTGTACGGAGCTGAGAATTCATGTGTGATGCCCAAAGTATCAAGATATGTATCTAGGCCAGTGTTCTTGAATTCAGTGCCATTGTCACTTCTGATGTGCTTTATCTTGGCGCCATAGTTGTTCATTGCTCGATTGGTGAAGCGTCTGAAGACATCCTGCACTTCAGTCTTGTAAAGGATTATATGCACCCAAGTATATCTTGAATAATCATCAACAATGACAAAGCCATAGAGACAAGTAGTAGTAGTAAGAGTTGAGTAATGAGTGGGACCGAAAAGATCCATGTGTAGCAGTTCTAAGGGTTGAGTCGTTGTCATGATTGTCTTCGAGGGATGCTTGGCCCTCGTCATCTTTCCTGCTTCACAGGCACCGCATAAGTGATCCTTCTTGAACTTGACGCCCTCGATGCCTATGACATGCTTCTTCCTTGCAAGGGTGTGGAGGTTCCTCATGCCAGCATGCCCTAGCCTTCGATGCCAGAGCCAGCATTCATAAGCTTTTGCTAGAAGACATGCTGCAAGTTGTGGTCCTGCTGAGAAATCTACCATGTACAAATCATCTTTCCGATACCCTTCAAACACTAGAGATTTGTCAGATTCCATTAGTACAAGGCAATGGTATTTTCCAAACATCACAATCATGTTTAAATCGCAAAGCATTGAGACAGACATTAAGTTGAAACCAAGGGATTCAACAAGCATGACTTTATCCATGTGTTGATCCCTTGAGATTGCAACTCTACCTAGACCCAATATCTTGCTTTTACCAGTGTCAGCAAATGTGATGTGACTTTTGCCAGATGGACGTAAAGTTGAGTCCATGAGAAGGCTTCGCTTGCCAGTCATGTGATTTTTACACCCACTATCAATAATCCATTCTGAAGCAGCTGGTGTTGTACCCTACAGTGCAGTTAGGGGGATAGGCTTCACGAAGAGAATTGTGAAGCAAAAACATTTGATGAACCAGTGGATTATTAAAGCTTAGATCGAGATTAGGACTGATAGGGCAAGTTGCGAGCGATTCAGGAACAAAGTACATGATAAGACCATTTGGGCATTTGATCTTGCGCCCTACAAGATGTTTAAGGTCCCCAGCAATAGTGTCAGACGATTTTGGTTTTCAGCTGGAGACCTTTCCCTGCAAAAGAGAGTTAAGCTTTCTTAGCCACCCACATCTTCAGGGGTGGCTTCGAAGCAATAAGTCTAAGTGCAGCATCTGAGAACTTTGGCTTTGGAGCCCTAGCAAAAAGTCTTGCAGGTGGACAATAGTACTCATAAGAATAAGCAGAATAGTTCTTGGTCTTATGAACATGGCGGTTTGATGGACCTCGCTCATATTCATAGGCCTGAGCATGGCTTCCCTGCAAAACATTTGCGTTAGTGTGACTCGGGTGAGTCCTCTGTCTGTATGAAGCCTTTGGACCGTATGGAGCCTGTGGTCTGGGGTTTGTCTTCTTCACTTGTGGTGTCATGATGACATTCATAGGGAGATTCTCCAAACACCTTTTCGGCACCCAGATCTTCTTCATAGGCGGTCCATTCCTGCAGTTAGTACCAATATACCTGGCAAACACTTCACCATTCTGATTCTTAAACAGTTTATAGTTTGCATCAAAGGATTCATCAATAACAATGGGGTTAGCACAAGTGAAGCTAGATAGGGTGGATGGATCTGCTGAAGGTTCCTTTGCAGCAACCCATGTGGTTTTGGGGTACTGCTCAGGTTTCCAGTAAGAGCCATCAGTAATAGCAGTGGTATCCTCAGCAGAGGGGTTAGTTACCACATCAACAGTTGAAGATAGTGCAATAGTGGCAGCAGTAGAACAATTAGCAACAGAAGTAGAGTTATCACGCTCAAGGCATTTAAGACATGGTGGTTCAAATCCTTCCTGAGCTGAACTGATCTGTTCGGCGCGAAGTGACTCGTTTTTCTTTTGAAGACCTTCATGAGTCGTTCTCAATTTCTCGAGTTCTTCATGAGTTGTTGAGAGTGTTTCATGACGACTTTCAAGTTCCTCATACTTAATATGTAGATTTTTTATGTCTTCAATTAAGGACTGAGATCGAGTCATTTTAGCGTCCAACAGGTCATCGCTTTTGTCTAACAGTTTTTGAATATGTTCCATAGCTTTCTGTTGTTTAGTGACAAGGGAAGCAAGTTTTGCATAGTTGGGTCCAAATTCATCACCAGATTCATCATCACTAGATTCAGATAGATAGCATTCAATTACCTTAGCATCATTTGCCATAAGGCATGATGCAGAAGATGATGATTCTGGTTCGAATGTCATCGCTTTGAGAGACTCCTTAAAGTCCTCGAACCGAGGATCATGACGAGTTCGATGACCCACATAGACCTCACAGAGACGGTCCCAGATGAGCTTCACATGATTGAGATGCATGATATTCCTAAACTGATTTTGAGATAGACAGGAGCAGATGACGTCCTTTGCCGTGAGGTTGAGAAGAGTGTACTTGCGAATGTCATCAGCTTCCGCCATCTTGCATAGATCGGTCAGACCAATCTCAGTGACGGTCCATAGCTCGTTGTTTGTTGCCATGAGGCGCTTCTTCATCATGGCCTTCCACTTGGGATACTCGTGACCGTCAAAGATGGGGCATGAAACAGTCTTCATACCTGTGGTCGACATAACTAAAACTCCAGGCGGTTAAACCAAAATCACACAGAACAAGGGAGTACCTTGCTCTGATACCAATTAAAAGTGTGTTATATCGACTAGAGGGGGGGTGAATAGGCGATTTTTATGAAAGTCTTCAAACATGGAAGTTTCGAAGACAAATGATAGAAATGAACCTATTACCATGCAGCGGAAGGTAGACTACACTAGGTAGACCATAGTCAAGCATTCAATGAAGTGAAACCACAATGACTAATAGCAGCTAGGCAGTAAGGATCAAGTACACAGTGAAGACAAATAGATAAAGCAAATAGGCACTAACTTCACAAGAGCCAACTGTAAATAAAGAGATGGGAAGGATAGAACCAGTGTGCGTGATGAAGACAAAGGTTTGGTAGACCAGTTCCAACTGCGGTGACAGTTGTACGTCTGGTTAGGGCGGATAGGTATTTAAACCTGAGGACACTCAGTCCCAGACACTTAGTCCTGAACACGCAGCTTAGGACACTTAGTCCTCACCGTATTTCCCTTGAGCTAAGGTCACACAGACCTCGCCCAATCACTCTGGTAAGTCTTCAAGGTAGACTTCCAAACCTTCACAGACTTCGTTCACCGGCGATCCACAATGACTCTTGGATGCTCAGAACGCGACGCCTAACCGGCTGGAGGATTCACAGTCCTCAAGTGTAATAAGTCTTCAGATCACACAGACAAGAAGACTTAAGTGATGCCTAACACTCTTTGGCTCTGGGTGGTTAGGGCTTTATCCTCTCAAGGAATTCTCTCTCAAAGGCTTCGAGGTGGGTTGCTCTCAAACGACAAAAGCCGTACTTTAACTCTGAGCAGCCAACCGTTTATGGTTGTAGGGGGCGGGCTATTTATAGCCACTAGGCAACCCGACCTGATTTGTCCAAAATGACCCTGGATCACTAAGGAACTGACACGTGTTCCAACGGTCAGATTTCAAACACACACGACAACTTTACTTGGGCTACAAGCAAAGCTGACTTGTCCAACTCTGAACAAGATTCGCTCTCATAGTCTTCACTCGAAGACATAGGATTTTGGTTAAGAATCACTTCAGTCATTCTGACTGGTTCTCTTGGACCCCACTTAACAGTAGGTGGTTCCTATGACTCAACAAAGAAGAAAAAGAACTACGAAAGATCTAGGTCTTCGCGCTCCATAGTCTTCATGCGATGTCTTCTCTTGTCATAGTCTTCAATGTGAATGTCTTCACATACCACCTTTGACTTCAGTGTCTTCATACATTTTTAGGGGTCATCTCTGGTAGGAAAACCGAATCAATGAGGGACTTCTATCTGTGTTATCCTGCAATTCTCACAAACACATTAGTCCCTCAACTAGGTTTGTCGTCAATACTCCAAAACCAACTAGGGGTGGCACTAGATGCACTTACAGCATTGCTCATCCACATCGGATCTACTCCACGAGAGAGACCACGGCCCCTCTTCAGAGAAGATCCCTTTGGATTCAAGACCTCCTTGCAGAGAAGAACCTCAAGACCTCCTCACGGATAAGACCGGCTACCTTTGTATCGTCCCTAGTTGACCGTGGATCGTGTGATCTCTTATGTACTCGAGGATCTAGCATATGTGTGACTATTTCTTGTTGGTTTAGTGTTTCCCCTTGTGTTTCCCCTCGTGTGTCCCCTCGTGTTCTTCGTGTTCATCGCGGGATCCGCTCCTTTCGTGAAAGACCGGGCGATTAGGGTTCTACCCTACATCATCTCGGTATCTAGAGCCACGTTGATCACGATTTCAGAGCCTCTCCATTTTGTTTCTAGCCTAGTTTTTGTTGATTTTGTCCCTAATTCAAAAATAGCCCCAATTTTTGTGTGATTTGTTGGGGTGTTGAAATTTTGTTGGATTTTATCCGTGGATTTGCTTTACCTTGAGTGGATCTAGATTTTCCCCCTTTCCCCACCTTTTCCATCCACGAAATCGGCCGAATTTGACCTCTTTCACCTCATCTACCCCGCCCACGTGTAGTTCATCCCGTGCCCGAATTTTTGCTCAGGCACCGGACGTCCGACTGTCTCCGGACGTCCGACGACCGGCCCATCCCGGATGTCCGATGAAACCTGATGAAACTGAATTTTCTTCAGTTTTGGTCACCACCACCGCTCCACTTCCGCATACGCATTACCTCCACCTATACACCATCACCACTTCTGCATACCACCACCATTGCTTACCCGTTTTGCATCCTGACACGTGTTGCCACTTCGAGATTTGAGAATTTGAGTTACGGTTTCGTGTCCTATTGTGTTTCGACTATTTAGGTACGGTTCGACATCAACATCACCGCCGCTCATCTTCGCCACGGACGCGTCATCAACAAGGACCAACTCGACTACATCTTGGTATTCGTGCCACAAGTTTGACACCATACCGTAAGCAAGAAGCGGTAACCTCACCTTGGTATTGGACATATCATTCTTGCCATTACATTGATAGGCATCATAGCCTTACTCCTTTGCGTCGCTTACCCATCGAGACTAGCTTTGAGTATTGCCGGCAACGAGACTTGTGCACATTAGTGATCATACTTCCCATAGCATACATACATCATTGGTGCATATCTTGGTATCATCTCTTGTGTCACAAGGTTGTCATCGCATACACAATTGCTATCTTGGTTCGTGAAGCATTGCATGAGAAAAGAGCTCAAACAACAAAGAGCCAAACAAGATTTTAAGCAAAAGGGAAAGATAAGCAAAGAGCTTTTAAGCAAGAACCATAGCATCATACAACATTAAGATTGTCATACTAGATCATCTTGGATCATAGCTTCGAAACACCATACATAGATCATACTTGGGATAGAAGTCGTTGCATTTTTGCCTAGTAGGTTGTGCACAAGTCTTTTATCCACCTATGGTGCAATCGTGCTAGCGTATCTCTAGTGTTGTGCAACAAGAGCATTTTTGTGGATTCCACATTTTGGCTCACCCTTGGTTGCACGACCCCACTTATCTTTTTGCGTGTGTGTTTCCGTGTACCGTATATTGCTTGGTCTACTTGTTGCATTGAAAACTTGTGAATCTTTTCCAACATTATTGAATCTCACTTACAATTGCATCAAATTTTGTGCCACCATCCTAACCAAGCTCCACCATAAGCTTTTACTTGTGTAGGTGTGAGAAACCGACAAGAATTAGTACCAATTGTGCTATTTCCTTGTCCACATTGGAGTGATCATTGATCCACCTTCAACTTCGGTCAAGGTACATTTGGTATATGTTCTTCTCTTTCTACCACTCACATTTTTCTCTTGGAATGATGGATAGGCCAAGTACTTCTACCAACCCACTCTTCATTGAGCACGACGACGACATGAACTCCTACGTCACCAAGAGCCACCTCTTTGGTGAACAACGTGCTTTGCATCAAGAGAAACAAGCAATGAGTGAACGCATCGATAACCTCGCCGCCGACTTGCGACTCTCCGAGCAACGCACAAGGGACTACTTAGACCACACGCTCGACGATCACAAGCAAGAGAACAACGCAAGCATGGATGAGATTCGTGCTTTGTTGCTCAACTGCTCTTCTTCCACTTCGTCCTCATCAAGACGGAGCCGCTCAAGTCGACACTCCGACTTCACCCTCTCCGACTCAAGTACACCAACATCAAACACTCCTCGACGTGCCGCGCGCAACGATCGTCAAGCAAGCCTCAATCCTCTACGCGACACCAACTCACCGACAACGTCAAACCCAAGAGGCTTTTGCGCTAGCACGAGAATGGCAGTGACAATGCCAACATGAAGAGGAAGAGCGAGCGCGTCTACACCAAGATGCACAAGATGCCGAGGCACAACGCCAAGAACAACAAATCTGTGAAGCTCAAGCACTTGAGGCGCAACGTGCCCTCCAAGATTCAAGTCAAGTCGTAGCCAACCGAGGCCGACAAGTTGGTGAACATGAAGAAGCACTTCGCGAAGAAGCTCACAAACGAAGATTTCAAGCTCGCATGCAACGTCAAGCTCGACAAGTTCCTCCACAAGCTCGCCAAGGACATCAAGTTCACCAAGAGCATGAAGACAATAGGAATCCTCCATGACAAGAGCAACACGAAACCTCCTCGCCAAGAGCACAACGAGTTTGACCATCATCAACAAAATGGGCGTCATCATCCCCGACCCCAACACAATGAAGATCAACGCTACGGCAAGCTAAAGTTCACCATGCCCAAGCTCAATGGAAGCAACAACCACGAAGAGTACCTTTCATGGGCATTGAAGGTCGACAAAATCTTCCATTTGCACAACCATGAAGAAGAGAAGAAGACCGCGATGGCATCCCTTGAGTTCCAAGACTATGTCCTTATTTGGTGGGAACAAGTCATCGAGCACCGTGAGGCAAGAGGTGAGCCACCCATCACTACTTGGGCGCAAATGAAGGATGTCATGAGAGCACGCTTCGTGCCAACCTACTACAACCACGACCTCTTCAAGAAACTTGAACTACTCAAGCAAGGAACCAAGAGCGTTGAAGAGTACTATAAGGAGATGGAGATTGCCATGATACGAGCCAATGTCACGGAAGATGATGAGAAAACTATGGCACGTTTCTTGAATGGACTCAATCATCCTATCAAGAAGATCGCCGACTTCCAACCATACTCGAACCTCATCGAGCTAGTGCATCAAGCTACCAAAGCGGAATGTCAAGTGCAAGACGATTTCAAGTATGCCAAGTTCTCATCCAAGTCATACGGCTTCTCCAACACCCAAGCTTCAGCGACTCCAACACCGTCTACCAAGCCTTCTACAAGCAACATCGACAAGTCGAACCACAAGAAAGGTTCGTCAACCCCAAGTCATCCTCCTACAACGAGCAACTTCAAGCCACGAGCTTCATCATCATCAACCCCCACCGATGAGACCGTCAAGACAAGTTCCTTAAAATGCTTCACATGTAGAGGCCGAGGCCACAAGTCCTATGAGTGCACCAACAAGCAGACCATGATCCTCAACGATGAAGACACTTATGACTCAATGAGTGAAGGAGAAATGGAAGCCCTTGAGCAAGTGGCCATACACCAGCAAGTGAACGAATAAGAACGGAACAAGTCTTTTGCGATGAAGACTCAAGTCCCGCTCTCGTTGTCTCCAAGGTCTTGACTCTCCAACATCAACAAGAAGAAGACCAAAGATGCCACATATTCCACACCACGACCGACATCAATGGAAGATCTGTCATGGTCATCATCGATGGAGGGAGTTGTCATAACCTCGCAAGTGAAGAACTTTGCTCCAAGCTCCAATTGCACAAGACAAAGCATCCACACCCCTACAAAGTTCAATGGCTTAGCGACTCCGACACTATCCAAGTTGAGCATCGAGTACAAGTCTCCTTCAAAATTGGTGCCTACGAAGACACTTTGGAGTGTGACGTTGTTCCAATGACCGTTTGCCACCTTCTTCTTGGACGCCCAAGGCAATTTGATAGAGGTGTCATCCACAACGGCCGAATGAACCACTACATCTTCAAGATGAAAGGAAAGGAGGACGTACTTCGTCCCATGTCTCCAAGCCAAGTGATCACTGACAAGCAAGCCACCCATCATGGAGAGAATAGTGAGAGAGCGAGCCACCAAAAAGAGAGTGAGCACCACAAGCCCAAATCGAGCGCCTCCACGATGAGTGAAAAGAAGAACTTAGTCCTATTTGCCACCAAAAGTGAGATAAGAGGAGTGTGTGAGAACCCATCAAGTGTCCTACACTATGTCCTTTTGTGCAAGGACAATGTACCAAACGCTAACACCTCTCACGCTCTACCTTTAGTGTTATCTTCTCTTTTGCAGGAATTTCAAGATATTTTCTCCGACGAGCTACCTCCGGGACTACCTCCACTACGAGGCATCGAGCACCGCATCGACCTCATCCCCGGAGCACCTCTTCCGAACAAATCTCCCCACCGCGTCAACCCTGAAGAAACCAAAGAAATACAAAGGCAAGTACAACATCTCATAGACCATGGACATGTGCGTGAAAGTTTGAGCCCTTGTGCCGCCCCGTTCATTCTTGTGCCAAAACGAGACGGTAGCTTCCGCATGTGCTCCGATTGTAGACCTATCAATGCTATCACCGTTCGCTATAGGTATCCCATTCCATGCCTTGATGATATGCTTGATGAACTTAGTGGTGCCACTATATTCTCCAAGATTGATCTTAAAAGTGGTTACTATCAAATCCGCATACAAGAGGGTGATGAATGGAAAACCGCTTTCAAAACCAAGTTTGGGTTATATGAGTGGTTAGTCATGCCTATGGGTCTATCGGAAGCACTGTGTACTTTTATGCATCTTATGAATCATGTCTTTCGCCCTTACATTGGTGTGTTTGTTGTGGTCTACTTCGATGATATCCTTGTTTATAGCAAATTTCTTCAAGATCATATCACCCATGTTCGAACCGTTTTGCAAACTCTTCGAAACGAGCGTCTCTATGCTAACATGGAAAAGTCCCTTTTTGGCATTGATAAGCTCGTTTTCTTGGGTTTTGTTGTATCTTATAAGGGTGTTCATGTTGATGACTCCATGATTAACGCTATTAAAACTTGGCCACAACCAACCAACTTGCATCAAGTGCGTAGCTTTCTTGGCCTTGCGGGTTTCTATCGTCGCTTTGTGAAATATTTTAGCACCATTGCTTCGCCTTTGCATGCTTTGAGCAAGAAAAATGTGCCTTTTGTTTGGGGACCATCCCAAGATACCGCTTTCAATGAGCTTAAGAATTTGCTTACTCATGCTCCCGTGCTTGCTTTACCCAACTTTGACAAGCCCTTTGAGATTCATTGCGATGCTAGTGGTAATGGCATAGGAGGTGTGTTAACGCAAGAGAAGCGCCCCGTAGCTTACTTTAGTGAGAAACTCTCCGGAGCGCAACTCAATTACCCCATCTATGACAAAGAGCTATATGCTTTAGTGCGAGTTTTGCACGAGTGGGAACACTATCTTCGTCCTCATGAATTTATCATTCATATCGATCATGAAACGTTCAAGTACCTTAAGGGACAAACCAAGTTGAACAAGCGTCATGCTAAATGGAGTGAATTTATTGGGTCTTTTCCTTATATCATCAAGTACATTAAAGGTAAGGACAATATTGTGGCGGATGCCCTTTCCCGCATATGCATGCTTGTTACTCAACTAGAATTGGATGTTATTGGCTTTGAGCACATAAAAGACTTGTATGATCATGATACTACTTTTGCTACCCCTTATGCCAAATGTTCGACGCATACATCTTGGGAACGCTATTACATAAAAGATGAATATCTTATGAGAGCTAACAAGCTTTGCATCCCCGAGTCTTCTCTTTGTTTGTTGCTTTTGAAGGAATCTCATGGAGGAGGACTAATGGGACATTTTGGATGCGACAAGACTTTTGCTACGCTCTCCAAGAACTACTATTGGCCTAAGATGTTTCGCGCTGTCAACCGCTTCACCAACCGATGCACTACATGTCACAAAGCTAAGTCTAAAGCTCAATCCCATGGCCTTTGCATGCCTCTCCCAATTCCATACCAACCGTGGGAAGACATTAGCATGGATTTTGTACTTGGATTGCCTAGGACTAGAAATGGAAAGGATTCGGTATTTGTCGTTGTGGACCGATTCTCTAAGATGGCACATTTCATTCCTTACAACAAGATAGACGATGCTTCACATGTTGCCAATCTCTTTAGTAGGGAAATATTGTGTCTACATGGCATGCCAAAGACGATCGTCTCGGACCGCGACGTCAAATTCCTAAGCTACTTTTGGAAGACCCTATGCGCCAAGCTCGGAATCAAGCTACTCTTTTCCACGGCGTATCATCCACAAACCGACGGCCAAACGGAGGTGACCAACCGCACACTCTCCGCTCTACTTCGCGTGCTCATCAAGAAAAACATCAAGGAGTGGGAGGAGTGCCTACCTATCGCCGAGTTTGCCTACAACCGAGCAAGACACTCAACAACCGGCAAGTCCCCCTTTTGAGGTCGTCTACGGATTCAACCCATTGTCCCCATTGGACATTCTCCCTCTACCACTACAAGAGCACATCAATTTGGATGCAAGTGCACGTGTGACCCATCTCAAGAAGGTGCATGAAGATACAAGGCACACCATCGAGCGCCAAGTGCAACGACTTGCGACCAAGCTCAACATCAACAAGCAACCCATGGTATTCGACATTGGTGATCTTGTGTGGCTACACCTTCGCAAAGACTGCTTCCCCACCAAACGCAAGTCCAAGCTTCTACCTCGAGCAGATGGACCCTTCAAGGTGCTCGCACGCTATAACAACAACGCTTACAAGATCGACCTCCCGCGCGACAAGTACAACGTGAGCGACATCTTCGATGTCAAGGACCTTTCGCCCTACCATGGTGATGAAGATTTTGATCCGAGGTCGGATCGTCCCCGAGGGAGGGGAGATGATGCGGAGCATCCCAAGGTCATCCCCATGGACCTACCTACGTCTCCTACGACACCACTTGGACCAATGACAAGAGCCCGAGCGAAGGCTATCGAAGATAAGGTGAACTCACTCCTCTTCGAACTACCTCCTTCCACGCATGAGAATTGGCTACTACCTCAAGTGGAAACCCTATGTGTGATCAGGTGCTTGGAGGAAAGCCACGGACCAACTACACTCAACGGACAAGACGGTGAGGACGCCAAGTCCATTGGGCAAGAAGAAGCTACAGGCTCTGGACGACTGACTAGGGCCGGACGTCCGACGATCTCCAGGCTCCGGACGTTCGACCCAGACCGGACGTCCGACACACCCACACCTGAGCCAAAACTACGGATTTTCAAAGCCACCCGGACGATCGACCCCGACCGGACATTCGACCGAAGCACACCCGAGCCGAATCTACGGACGTCCGTCGAGCACCGGACGTCCGGACCCTCATGAGCCTCTGGACGGCCGGTGCCTCCCGGACGTCCGACGCCTGTGTGCTGTTATGTGTTGGACCGCAGCCCATGTACCCCCCACTTCGTCCCCTTTTGCACTAAGACTATAAATAGACCTCCTATTCCTTCTAGCTAGGGTTAGCATTGGTTTAGCTCATATTAGAGATAGAGCATTGCTCATCCACATCGGATCTACTCCACGAGAGAGACCGCGGCCCCTCTTCGGAGAAGATCCCTTTGGATTCAAGACCTCCTTGCGGAGAAGAACCTCAAGACCTCCGCACGGAGAAGACCGGCTACCTTTGTATCATCCCTAGTTGATCGTGGATCGTGTGATCTCTTATGTACTCAAGGATCTAGCATATGCGTGACTAATTCATGTTGGTTTAGTGTTTCTCTCATGTCCCCCCTTGTGTTTCCCCTCGTGTGTCCCCTCGTGTTCTTCGTGTTCATTGCGGGATCCGCTCCTTTCGTGAAAGATCGGGCGATTAGGGTTCTACCCTACATCAAACAAGTGTAATCATATCCCAAACATAAATTCCAAGCATACCATTCAAACAATCAATTTGATCCCATAAGAGTTTCCCTTTTTGAGTCAAGCGATAATAACTAAAGTATTCACGTTGATCCAATGTGTCTCCCATTATCAAATTGAATGGGGTTTTCTCAAGATTATCAAAGTAGTGTTTAATATTTTCCACATAACGAGCATCGAGGGTTTTAGGAGGTTCCCCATCTCCATGAGTAGCAAGTACAACTATTTTTTGGTATTTCGTGTTCCATATCCATAACTAAAGATAGAGAACAACTTAGAACAGAAAATAAGATCTACTTAGTGATAAAGCAAACAAGCACACACGAGAATATTCAACCCACGCTATTGCTCCCCGGCAATGGCACTAGAAATAGGTCTTGATAACCCACAAGTATAGGGGATCAATTGTAGCTTTTCGATAAATAAGAGTGTCGAACCCAATGAGGGGCTAAAGGTAGGATTTATATTCCCTTCAAGTTCTATCGACCACCGATACAACTCTATGCACACTTAACGTTTGCTTTACCTAGAACAAGTATGAAACTATTTTGTAGGTGTAGGGATAAGTTTGCAAGGATAACACTAGAGGTACTTAGCGAGAATAAATCTACGAGTAATTTGCAAGATCATAAAAGTTAGTTGTTTAGTAGAAAGCTTTTTGTAACACAAGATAAGGATTTTGTCCTTGGGCAGTCGATAACTAGACCGGTAATCATTATTGCAATTTTATATGAGGGAGAGCATGAGCTAACATATTTTCCATACTTGGATCATATGCACTTATGATTGGAACTCTAGCAAGCATCCACAACTACTAAAGATCATTAAGGTAAAGCCCAACTATAACATTAAGTATCAAACCCTCTTTACTCCCATACGTAACAACTTCCTTACTCGGGTATGTGTTTCAGTCACTCACGCCACCCACTATAAGCGAATCATGAATGTATTGCAACACCCTACAACGGGAATCCCACATGCTTGCGCGACACGGAGGGCACCATAGGACATCACCAAAAAAACATACAACTCAAACCAATCACGATCATCAATCAACCCATAGGACAAAATGAATCTGCTCAAACATCATATGATAGCAACAAAATATTGGATAATAATATGTGGCATGAAGCACCATGTTCAAGTAAAGATTACAACGGGGAGAAGAGGTGTTACACCACTGCATGGAGGGCGAGAGAGTTGGTGATGACGGCGGTGAAGTTGTTGGTGTAGATCATCGTCACGATGATTGCAACGTTCAGTTGCCACCGGGAGAGGGGGGAGAGAGCCCCCTCCTCCTCCTCCTTCTTCTTCCTTGGCCTCCCCCTAGATGGGAGGAGAGTTCCCCCTCTGGCCCATGGACGCCATGGCAGTGGAGGGGCAGGAGCCCCTCCGAGATTGGATCTCTCTCTCTCTCTCTGTTCTATTCTTTTTTGCGTTCCTGTTTTCTGGTCCTTCACCAGTTTTTAAATTCCTGGAGATCCATAAACCGATTGGGCTGAAATTTTAACATGATTTTTATCCGGATATTAGCTTTCTTGGGGCCGAAGAAGGGCACCAACCGCCTTACAGGGGCGCCACAAGCCTGACAAGCGCGCCTGGGGTAGGAGGCGCGCCCCTCGAGATTGTGGGCCCCTCGGGCATCGTCTTGCGTTGATTCTTTTTCCCCCAAACACATATATTCCAAAATAAATCTCCGTCAAGTTTTATCATGTTTGGAGTTCGTTTGATATGGATATTCCGCGAAACAAAAAACATGCAACAAACAGGAATTGACACTGGGCACTGAATCAATATGTTAGTCCTAAAAATAATATAAAATGTTACTAAAAGTATATGAAAGTTGTAGAATATTGGCATGACATGATAAAAAATTATAGATACGACAGAGACGTATCAACCGCTAAAGGGCCCAGAGTTACAAAGGGCCTCATAGGGGCGAAAGACGTTATGGGCCATACATGGGCCGGAAGTTACAACAGGCTGGAATCATATTAGACGGCCCACATGATACTGCTGGGCCTAATTCGGATAGGCCATAACGGGTCGTGAGTTAGCGGGCTGTAAATGGGCTATATGAGACTAGGCCGTTAACGGGTTTTCTGTGGCCGCCCGCTACCTTTTGACCAAGTCAAACAGTCTGGCCTTTTAACCTAAATGGGTCGATGTTGGGCCGAGCAACGTGTTGACGTATCATAGACTTGTCCTGTCCATTCACTAGATGACATCTATCCCAATGAGAAGCTGGCACGTGTTTCCTTCGGCCAATGAGAATTTTACACGTGGAAAATCGCCACTGGTCGTTGTTGTTAATGGGTTATCGGATCCAAAACCTGACCCGATAACTCAACGGCAACCCGTTACGGTGGATGTCATATGTCGGTTACCCTTAACGAAAACACTTCCATGATGCGACATTTATCATCACGGAAGTGGACACTTTCGTGATGATAATTTCAGTATTGTCATGGAACACTTCTACGACAACACATGTATGACTATCTTGATTCTGTCATAAAATTGTCATGGATGTACATGCATGACAGAAAACGTGACCTACTGTGACAAACATGTATCATCACAGAAGTGTTTTTTTGTAATGAAGTCATGTTCATGGAGATGCTAAACCGATAGTATGGACTCAGGGATGGAGATCACCGAGTCGAACAGACCCACTTTGAGACGTAGCGAGATATTGTCATCTGTTAGTCTCAAGTACAATGTCTATGCCATGTTCTAGACCTGAGGTCCTCGCATGTCCTCGGGATGAGGATTGACTCACTTAAGGTTTATCAAACGCTACTTCATAATTGGTAGCTATAAAGGTAGCTTCTGGATGAGTCGCGAGACATGCCGCGAGACATGGTTGACCAAGATGGGATTTGCCCCTCCTATACAGAGAGATATTCTCTGGGCCCTCTCGAGTGACCAAGTTTGGAAAAGCATGGCCATGCGACTTGTGTTAAGTGTTAACATGGTTCGGGAATCTGTATCACGGTTTTGAGAAGAGATGTCGAGCTACCACAAGGGTGACAGTACTCGCCTTGAGCTCGACAACATATATCATGAGGCAAAAGGGAATGTTGCATATGACACATTGTCGAGCTTCGTCAAATGACTTTACGCACATATGGGAGTTGGCACATTCTGCTAGGAGCCACTACAAACTATCGACTCTGGTCGTGTCCGTGTGTACATGAACCTATAGGGTCGCACACTTAAGGGGTTGCAACCCATTCGGATTGGATCCGAGTGGAAAATGGATGTAGACTCCTAGTGGGCTGAAGTGTTGAGCCCACCTCAAAGGTCTATATAAAGGGGAGTGGGTGCACCACTTAGGCTTGATATTTTTCCACCCTGGAGAGCTTCCGTCGCAACTCCCCACGCCCATGTCGTGTGACGGGACCTAGCAGTCCGCTGCCTGACGTTGCACCTCACACGTGTGGATACCTTGGAGGCATCACACTTGCGGTGCTCGAACGAACCGTTCGAGGGATCCATGAGGTACCGTTCGCGGGAGATCGGCGACGCGAGGAGGAGACGCCCCGGGAGATCGACTACACATATCACCAACTCTACTTCGACTGTTGTGACTACGTGTCTAGTGGTAAGCCCGATCTCGTGATCTATTTCCAGCAGCATGATCTTGGGTGTGTGGTAGATTTCTTTTATTTGGCGCTAGCGTAGCGTACAACATGTTCGACACCCATGACTCCCTTTAACAAGTCTGAGTCAAACGCTACATCTATATTCAACTTAGCAGGTGATAAGAGAAGTGACGACAACACAATTTCACCTGACTGGTCTTCTTGGCAAGCTTTGTGAATCACATCTTCAATTCCCATGCGGAGCCAGACTGATCATGCTTTTGGGTATTGAGATAACAAATATGTGATGTCTTCGGCACCCATATTATATGCAGGGCATTGACCCGATACCTTCATATGTCTGTTTTCCAAAGCATAATGCCATCTAAAGGATGCCATTAGAAAATTTTAACTTTGGTTTGGCACTTGAGGCTCGAAATCTTGCCCCATATGGGATTACTAGTTGCTGAACCCCTCCCATCACCACGGTTAAGTTTGCACCCAATTGGTAGAACCGTTCTACATAGTATGCCAATTTGACTATAAAATTTTTATTATTTGTGAGGTTTCAAGCCACGAAATCATCCGTGTCATATGACGGTAGTGGCAACGCCAAAGATGCGTTGTGCATCAATAGGCCAAAAATATTAGTGAACTAGTTCTTGATCCTATTGCCTAGTCACGGACTCAATAAACTCACTTACCTTGGATAGCAAGTTCCCCCTCGACGGGTAATCACTTTCCTCACTGGTGACTTAGGTATCAAAGAATCTTTGTCATGCATTGATTTTACTTCCATCACCCACTCTCTAAAATATGGCCATGTTTTAAGGTATTCACTCCTGCCATAACGCTCTGCCAGGTATAAGAAATTTGAAACCTGTTTCCTTAAACTAGCCGCAAAAGATCACTATCCCAGTAACACTTAGCATGCAAGACACATGCACATGGTGATTTATATCGACAAGCCTACACACCTGTTTGGCAAACGTTGCAAGGTTGAAACAAGCCCACACGACCATCTTTCTTTGGCACACACATTTTTCACCATGCAAACCGGTGCATCCTCTTTTGGTTGTCACTGTTTCCTCGCCGGCAATGTAACATCACGTCTGTTATTCCTTTGTAAATTTGTTTATGAATTTTAAAGACAAACATTCCTATGATGGTATATCCTGCACAACTGACTTAAGAAGATCTTTGCCGCCAGCAGAAAGCTGCCTTTCCTTCCACTGCTTTTGCATAACACAATCAATTAAGAATTAGAAACAACCACTTTTATCTAGGGCTCATTCGGTTTGGAGGAAATCAAAACGTAGGAATTAGGAGTAGTATAGGAATATGATAGGATGACACTTGCCATCCTAAGGAATTGACTTGCCTCATTCCTACGCGTAAAATGAGCTTTGAGTGGATGTGTAGTTTCCTCCAAAACACGGGAAATGAGTAGTATTCCTACGAAATTTCTGCACGCATTTCCTACAAACCGAATGCATACATAGGAAATTTTCCTCTGGAATCCTTATTCCTATGTTTTTCCTACGAAAATCCTCCAAACCGAATGAGGCCCTAATGGGCAAACACTTGTTTGACAAAACTTCTGTCATGATATACGTAACGTGGAAATTTCTTCCCTTCTCTGCACATGTGTATTTGGGCCGTAAAATACTAGATTTTCCACACTAACTTTGTGATCGGATGCAACACAATAGAAATCTAGTATCAACTTCAAACACTCAAGACTCAACACTTTGAGCATTACCTTTATCAAAATTAGAGTCATCTACATCCGTGACACAAGAGGTTTTAACTTTCATCAAAATTAGTGAAGCGACTTATTAAATGCAAAATCATATAAAATTATCCTATATCCTTGTATATACTTAAGAGAATCATCCTCACAAACTTATTTATCTCAATGTGTAATCATGTCACCTCATTATATACAATCATAAGATGAGATAAGACCCACCTTAACATGCAACCGTGCAAGAAAAAAAGAAATAACCACAACATTCAACCATGCATGAGAAATGTTTTTATTCAGTTATTCTACTTATATTAAATAACAATTGTTACAACTATACATAATCAAATATTACAAGCCATATAGTTTTTATTTTGATTCTTATGTTATCAACCTAAATTTTTATATCTTTCAATTCTCGCAGCACCGCACGGGATATTATGTACTACTCCCTTTCATCTATAAACCCTTTTTATATTTCTTTATACAGGGAGTAGTAGTTTTTCACGAGGGTGACCCTATTAAAACCTTTTACATAGAGAACCCTTGCAAAATCCAATATTCGTATTCTGGGGAGGCTGGCTTGGGGAACCAAAGGTAACCCTTGTACACCCAAATCCCTCCCACAGCACCGTCCCGGGGTCCGTCGCCGCCGAAACCCCTCCCCTCTTCTTCCTCCTCCTCCTCCTCCACCACCACCACCACCACCACCGCCACCAAAGCGCTCCTGCCATCTCGAAGCGTGGCAACTAGTTTGTCTCGCGATCTCCCTCCCCAACCCCTTGTCCTGCTGCTGGGCTGGTGTGGTCGGGACGCGACTCCGTTTGCTGGTAAGGAAGCCCTAGCTTGTTCGTACTTTTGTGCGGGCGAGGAACAGCCGAATCAAACTAGACAAATCCCCTTTTAAGGATCGATGAGACGTTCGGGTGCACCCGCCCATGTTTTTCGATGCAGATTTTCCTCAACGAATGCTACTTTTGTTTAGATCCCTAATCAATACCAAGTCATACTAGCTGTTTTATATATATTCAAGTAAACAAGTCGGGGATTCGTCCAACGGAACCCCGTTTCCCCTGTTAAGTCCGACACTAGATATAGATTTCAGTTCTCCTTAGTGGATGCCGCCTTATGTACACTAGATACATACTTGGTCCTTTTCATGTATATATGTTCACTGGCTTCACTGCCGCTGATGGCTTGATAGATTGCTTTATTGCTTTCGCATTTGTGAATTACTCCCTCCGTAAAGCATCGGTGTTGATGTGCGGATCATTGTTTATACTTACTTTTGATCTGCACCCTCTTTGTTTGCCTCTTGTGGGTGTGTTACCTCAATGTCAACATTACTCTTAGGGCATGTCTAGCTGCCAGTATTTTGCGTAGACGTTTGGTACATGACTATTGTTTTTTTTTGGCTGGTGGTACCAAGCAATATCCAGCTTTTCATATAATGTAATTCACTAGTGTTGTTACTTTGACTCTTGGCATGTCGTTTCTACTCAGCCCGGTAACGTAGTTGGCTAGCTTCCTAACCCTCTTTCTGTTTCAGCTTTATAGTTTTGTTTGTTACTTTGATTCATTTAGTATGTTGTTTCTGTTCAGATTAGTAAGCCTCGATTAGTCGCATTAATTTAAGATGGAAATAGTTTAACTTCAGATCTAAGAATTTGTCTGTTGCTGGTGATACTCAAATTCACTCGGTGTGTCGTTTGTGCTATTATTTGTCACTAGCACAAATGCCCGTGCGTTGCAGCGGGGGAGGAATTTGACATGTCCACTTAAATGTCCATCAGCGCGGTATGATAACATCTGAATGGTGCCATGCAGCTGTGACACACACGCCGAACTCTAATATAAATGCATATATCGGTAAAAATTGCTCAAATAACAGGCATAAAAAGTTGAATTAATATATCTTTAAACATCAACTTGGCAGCCTATTTGCATGCAGCAGGATTTGCCTTATTTAGGATTTAACCCTTTCTATCATCGTTCCTTGGTCATGTAGGCATGTGTGAGTTTCCTCTGGCTAGTTTCCTAGCAAATCGTTCTTCTAATTTAACTTCCTACTAATAAGAGGATTTAATGGGTCCTCTCTCCCATCGTCCCATGCATAGAGAATGGAATTTATTTTTCGTTCTTCTAATTTATTTCTTTCTTTCTTGCCGAATATATTTCTTTCTTCTAATTCTTTCCCTTCGTGCTCAAGGGCTCATAATAGCGGGATCTATTCTTTCTTTAAATCTTTTCCTCCCTTCCTTCACACAAGAAATTTATTCCTATATTTAATCCCACAGACGGCAACCCACTCCTTGAGGCGGCTTATTTATTTTATTTCATAGGCATATATAAATTGATGTGATAAGTTATAGGAAAGCGAGGTGGGACTATTCAATAACTGAGTATCTCCTGACTGTACTGCTGGGCCGGGCAATGGGTGAGGCCCAATAGACATCAGCCTGCGCGCTCGAAGAAAAAAAACAGCAATTGAGAAAAACGGGTGAACTGACCAAAAAACTGGAGAAACACGCCTTCCGTTTTTTTAATAAAGTAGGTACAGACTATATTTATAGGCATGGGTGGTCCAAGCATCTCTCCAGCCGGGCTTTTGCCAGCTGTGCAACACTAGATTTTCATAAAAAAAAGGTGGCATCCTGAGCACTTTGACTTGTGGTTTGCCCAGAGTTTAAAAAGTTCTGGTGTCCGCTACTGTTTATATAGGACCAATGAAATTTCAGTGTTAATGTTGTAGTCCTTCACTATTTGCATGGTTAGCATGGCAATTTTCAGCTTAAACAATATGTTTGATCATTATCAGTATCTTTGTTTCATCATGCATTTCTTCTGTGGAGATTAGCTATGTACTTTGCTAATTCTACCTACATTGATTACCTGCCATATGCCTGTCTGTTTTCTACCCTGTATAGTGGAAGCACATGTTGTATATGTGAACTGCTTATCATGCTAGCACATTAGGGATTTAGGGATACTGTTATGTAACTTGGTTATTTGGCAACATAACACCTGCTGAACTTCAAAGCTAACTGAATACGAGCCTAATGCATCATGCGCTGCACTGTATGTGTCACTCTTCTTATGGCTGTTAATCAGGCCATAGAGAGCCGGCAACAGAATTAGACATCCTCTATACTCTTTGCTTGGAGTCTGACCTACTGTTACTGAAGTAGCATTACCTTTTTAGTTCAGTTGGCCCTGATATTTTCTTATATAACTATGCAACAGTGTAGGTTCTTTATTAATTCTTACTGTGGTTTAAGATCGAGTCAGCTGTCAAGCTACTTTGGCTGCTAAGAGATAATCTACCAGATGTCTGTCTCTTGGACATGAAAATATTCATCTATCTAATTAGTTATGGCACGTTATGGTATAGGCATGTGTTCTATATCTCTACTGTATCGTGCTAGCATATTAGGGATTTGCGGGTACTCTTTGGTAACTTGGTTCATTAGCAAGCTTTGCCTTGTTCTGAACAAAGCAGCTACCGCACTTGATAGCTGAAAAATAAGCATGGCATATGGACCCACATGCAATACTTTAGGTGGCTTGCCTTTTATGGCTGTCCATCAAGCATTGATCATGGAGAGTGGTGACAATTAGATTACCCCTATATTCTTTGTCCTGATCCAGTATGGCTGTAAGCAGCTACACCTTTCGTATTTAGTTGACTTCTAATATTTGACTTGCTATTGTTAAAAAGACGACCCATTTCTTCAGCATTGTGCATCATTGACTAATCATTTTGTTTCTTTTTATCATGTTGTGTATGTGGTGGTGCCATGTGTTGATTACTTGTCTTCCTGTGAATGAAATTTTGTATTTGCTTCCTTTAGTAAAAGAGAATAATTGACATTTTTGTGTCCTCATTGGATTTCTGGCTTTAGCTCATACGTTTGAATGCATAACTTATGAAATTAGCATATGTGCAGGCATCAGAACCCTTACTGGATAGAAGTTAGTGAGGCCGGACAATGGGTTTCGATAATGAATGTATTCTGAATATACAAACTCTTCCTGGTGAATATTTTTGCCCTGTTTGTCGGACGCTCATATACCCCAACGAAGCTCTGCAAGCTCAGTGCACACATCTCTACTGCAAACCTTGCTTGGCTTATGTAGCAGCAACCACACAAGCCTGCCCTTATGATGGTTACTTAGTGACGGAAGCTGATTCCAAGGTATAGCCTCTTCTTAAGGGAGTGATTTGTGCACCGTACAGTGAGTTTAGTGTATTTGGAAGTAGAACCCTCTTTGTTATAACCTGCTTTCAAATATGCAGCCTCTGGTGGATTCAAATAAATCACTTGCTGAGACAATTGGTAAAGTTACAGTACAATGCCTGTACAACAAGAGTGGTTGCCAATGGCAAGGAAACCTGTCTGAATGCAACACACATGGTACCGCTTGTGCCTATGGGAACTCGCCTGTTGTTTGTAACCGTTGTGGTACTCAGATTGTACATCGTCAAGTGCAAGAACATGCTCAGCTTTGTCCTGTATGTACATCATGTCTCAAAGTGATTTGTTCTACAAGTCAACTATTTCTCTATGCATTAATATTTTTGTACCGTTTTGTGTCTTTGCAGGGCATGCAACCCCAAACACAACAGGCTGACGGTAGTCTGACACAGTCATCAGCTGCAACGACCCAGGCAGTCACCCAAGATCCTTCTGCAGTTTCCTCTGTGGCGCTTGTAGCAGCTCCTACAGCTGGAGCTGTTACAGCTTCTGCACTGGCAACTGGTTCAGCTGGTGTGACCACAACAAGCACGGTTGCTGTGGCCCCTTTTGCAGGGGCACCTACTTATGCTACTCAAGGTCAAGCAGTTGCACCACAAATTCAAACAGCCGAGCAGTACCAGCAGCAGCTCCAGTACCACCAGTACTACCAGCAGCATTACCCTGGCTACAATCCCTACACCCAGCAGTATCAACAGTATGGCCAATACCAACAGTACACACAACCTCAAACGCAAGTGGCACCACAGAATGTTGCTCAAGTGCCTGCACAACCTGCTCCATATGCTCAGCCTCAATTCCTGCAGCCGCCACAGCCCCAACACATAGTGCCAAACCAGTCCCAGAATCCTCAACTCCAAGCACCAGCTGTTCAGCCACAGCCTCAGCAGAATCCACCATTGCATTCAGCGCCTCAAATTCCACAGATGCAACCACAAGGTGATGTACAACCTATAGCCCATACCCAAGTTTGTAATCAGCCATTTGCAATGCCTGCAACTCAAGCAATAGCCTCCCAGGTGCAGCCATATGTGCAACCTCATCCTCCACATCAACAGCAGGCTGTTGCCCAGCAACAACCGCAAATGCAGTACCCACCTCAGCAGCAACATCCTCAATCTCAGATGCAGCACCAGCATCCACAAGTGCGGCAGCAATCGTACCCACAACCTCATGTCTATCATCAGCCTCATCCAGTTGCACAATCTCAGAACCCTTCAGTACATGCGGTAGCAGGTCATCAATCATATTTGCAGCCTCAGCCAGCACATCAGATGGCACATGGTGCTGCAATCCAGCACCCTGTACATGCATCTCACCAACAGTTAGTTGGTCCTCAGCATCCTGCACTTGTACACCCTCCTCAGGGTCAATTTCCGTTGCAAGGTCAACAACCATCCATGCTGGCTCCTCAAGGTACTCAGCATACACCACAACATCAGCAACATGGGCATCAGGCTCAGCGGCCACCAATGCATCCCAGCATCCCTTCGCAGGCACCACCACAAGGATTTCCTCTTAACACACCTGTTCCTTCACAAACAAGTCAATCATACCAACAAGGAATGCACTCATCACAACAACAGATTCATCCTCAACCTTTCCAGCCCCATGGTCCACAATATATGCAGCAGCAGCATGTTCCAACCTCGACTAGCAGGTCTACGAGTTATGTTGCAACACCGCATCAGTTCCAAGAATCAGGAAAGTCAGAAAGTGCAGCTAATGCTAGTGGCAATGCTGAAGTAGGCGATAATACAAATGGAGGCAGTGAATATTCTGGCATAAAGCCAGAATATCTGGGTGATAAAAATGTGAATGGGGAGCAGAATGATTTTAGTAATATCAGAAAAAATGCGGTACAAACTGGCATTGCATTGGGCGTTGCAGATGGTTTAGACAAAGGCAAAGGAAAGGATGAGTCTGGTGGCCAGGAAAGTAATTCACAGTCTGAAGCTTCAAATATATCCAATGATCTTGAGAAAGGAGGATCATTGCAGCAGGCATCACAGAAAAGCCAGGGAGCACTGGGTTCCTATGCGCCCCCAGGCATGGGCCGACAGCGTCCTTCTGGACCTGATACCATGCTTACTCAGCATATGCTCCATCCTCCTGTGCCATGTACGCAAGCCCAGAAGAATCAAATGAGGCCACCTAGTCATAGTTTTCCAGAAAATGTCCGGCCTACAGTGCAGCAACAACTATATGGTGTATATCAATCTGAAATGGCACCAAGGGTGTTTGCACCAAACCTTTCGCGGCCTGCACCCACCATACCTGATGATGGCATGATTCGACCACCCATGGCTGGACCCTTGCCTGGACTTCATGACACAACTATGCCTCCTTTTGCTCCAGAAAATGTTGGCCGACCACATCCTGTTGGTAATTCTCTTGAATCAAATGCAAACACTTTTGAGTTTTCCGTTTTAGGGACACTTGAGTTTTCTTTATTGTAAGCATCTTGACCAAAACTTCCTTCTGTTCAGGAATGAGAAATGGTGTCGGCGGAGAGCAACTAGGAAATTCCAGGGCTTTCCATGAAGAAGGGTTCAATACTTCACGGGAACATTTCAGGTCGTTGGGGCCACCATATCCTGGCAGATACAATGTCAACCCTAAAGATATTGAAGAGAATATGAAGCAATTTCCAGGGCCAACTCATCTTGATGATGACAGTTTTCAGAGAGGCCCAAGGCCTTTTGATGGTTTCGATTCATTACCAGGAAGGCCTCCATTCCCAAACAAGCCAGGCCCATATCCTATAGGCTTCCCTGAAGATTTGTCAAGGAAGCCCCATTCAATTGTTGGTCATCCTGACTTTGTGTCACCTGGTGCAGAATTTGGCCATCACAGGGTTGATGGAATGCCTAGAAACCCAGGTAAGGATTATAAGTTGATTCAAGGCTTGATTTGAAACTTCATCTTCAGCAAGTCTTCATGGGTTTAATGAATGAAGAGGAGCTTACTTGATCCTTTTCACAATTTTTCAATGGCTCTGTAATGGCTTCAAATGGTTTTCAGGTTCATTTGTTCAAGGGATGACAGCTGGTCCCGGAGGTCTTCGTAAGGACCAACTAGGCCCTGGCAACCTTCCAGGGAGTAGACAGCATGATTTTGACAATCTAGGGTTCCCTCATACACATTTCCACCCCGCTGATATTTTTCTTCCAAGAAATCTTCATGGTTCTGAACCCCTTGGGCATGGTCAATTGCATGGAATTGAACCTTCTGGCCACCGGTTCCAAGGACACGTACATCCAGATGATCCAAATTTTGATGACTATTCTCGACATGGTTTTCCACAAGAATCTGGCCGCTTCAGTTCGGTGGGTTATGGATGTTGAATTTATAAATTTATTTTCGTTTTTGTGTTTATTTCTGATGCATTATGAGTTTCTATATGCTATATACTTGATGTAGGAGTACCTATTAATCATTGAACTGCTGTTGTATTGTCCAGGGTGGTTTCTTCAGTAGTGGAGAAGTTGGTTGGTGCCGGATATGCATGTTTAACTGTGGGAGTGCAGAGGACCTTGGTCTACATGTGCATACAAGAGAACATCAGCAGCATGCAATGGACATTGTTCTGAAAATGAAGCATGATGTCGTGAAGCGACAGAAAATGTGAGTATATTTTTGCACTAATTTGAATTAGAACATCCTAGGTGAAACATTTCCTTGATTTGCAACTCTCGCCCATTTCTCAGGAATCCTGGAGGCCCCAAGTCATTAAACAAAAAAGTAGCCATGAAGGGCAACTTCCATGGAAATAGGCGTTAGACCTCCTGTTACATAGTTCAGCATTCGATGAGATTTCAAGGTAGGTATGGTGGTTGCATTTCCCCCCTCAAGTGCGACGCTTAGTTCAGTAGTTCAGTTAGTTGCTTTGCCCCCTGTCCTTCGCCAGGTCGCTAGTGCTGTTTGGATCTATTTGCGACCACTCAACTGAGACCTGTTTGCATTTGGGTTAAGGTAGTTCTGCATGCTTGGAATGGAATATTTAGTAGCCCCAAACTTCTGTTATTATATTGTATTGCACACTATTCATGCTTTTATGGTACTTTTTGTTGCTATTTTGGATATTCAATTCCTGTATTCTGACTCTGAGGATGCTTCTATTTCTGAGCGTGCAGCCTTCCAGTTTTGCATGTGTGATAGTAGTTGATAATAATGTACTATCTCCATTTCATTTTGTAAGGTGCATGCTGGTCTAGCATGAGATTTAGGAAGCAATTAATAGTAGAGGAAATGACCATGTTAGCCATGGTGTTATTGTCTTGAAAATATGAGAAAATATTTCATAGCCATAGATGTGAAGTCATCCCTACATGAATCCCTCGTATTTTGAAAGGATATTGCAGAACACTGTTGGCCTTGTATTTTGAAATGGAAGGCGTACTTGACTTCCATGTATATCCACTAGGTAGACATGAGTTTTGTCGTTCTTACTGGGGCCTAAATATCACGTAGAATTGTTACACAAATGCTAAAAGGTAATACTGTATTTTGTAGAAACATAAGACTTCTGGTATATTTTATAATCTTTTAGGGCACTCCTGGTATGTAAAATTGTCACCAGTTTGCTTATGTTAAATTCTAGAAGATACCATCACCTTCTATTGAAATGAACCCTAAGATTATAGGCACTGCTCCAAATAAAGGCCATTGTGAAAACGCATTTGAAGGCCAGGCTGGTAGAAATGACAGCTTATATAGATATTGAATATGGTGTAGGGCGTTGTTTAGTAGAAATATGTGTACCCCCAGTCGACCACAGATTATAGCATGAAACATCTTAGGTTAAAACATTTAACAAGCATAGAATAGCCAATTTCCCCCTTTATGCTGCTTCCATGACCGATTGTTGGGAGTTGAATTTTTAGATTTTAGATGAATGATCTTTTAGATGCTTATTTTTCATTATATAAGTATGAATATAATTATCCGACTTGTATTGTTTATCTTGTAAACACTAAATGGTGGGGTGATTATTCGTGTACTACTGATTGTTTTTTGGAACATTGATCCTAACTATAGGTATCATTTTTTATTCGTGAGATATATTAGCAATTTGCTAATTGGTAATCACTTATTGGAGAGCCTGCTACATTAATAATTGAAGTGTTGAATTCGCCATGTCACTTCGTTGATTGGTTGGCATGCAAATTCCGTAATTAGCAGACATGTGACATAATACAGATACCGGGTATTAACATGAATGCACGTTGGGGGTGGTCTAATTGAAAGGATTCACGCCTAACATTTGTGGGCATTGCAGCTCAAAGGCTAAAAAGAAAACAAAGGCGAAATCCTTATACTTGGTTTTGAGGTATATTCAGCTAGCTAGCTTGGTTATATGTAGAATTGTTGATACAAATACAAGAACAGTTATTTGTAGATAATTGCCCAGTTCTTAAAAATAGCGAGACATGTTCTTGGTCTGACTATCATAACTATGGGTGGAGAACGTCATTTTATTATAACTTATGGACACTAGGCGCCCTTAGTAGTATCATTTTAAGTTTTTGATATGATGGTCAACTATTGGCATACAATAAGTTTCCTTGGCAATAGCCTTTTCTGGATGTGCTTCATCCAATGTGAATATTGAATGATATGTTTTTGTTGTTGTCTGTTTGCTAAGCAGAAATTGACAAGTTTAAGAAATTCCATGCGAGGGCTCCATGTTCATACGATCATACTTGCATGCTTTCCTGAAGGCGGTAAGGATAGATATGCATTGAGCTTTTCTTACGAAGTGTTTTACATTTTCCACAGATTTGTGGCCAAGATATATAAACTGATCATGCCTGTCTCAATTTCTCAATTTCTTAAACAAATGCTATTTGATGTGTGTTGTGCTTTTAGATCTTTGTAGTTGTAGGACATGACATGATATTGCATGAAAATTGCACCTTAGTGTACTTGTAAAACTTGGCTTGGACTAGCTGATCGCATAGACACAGAAGTTTGTTATAGAGATTACCTTTATGAGTTTAGTGCTTGTTTTGGCAAGCATCTGAAATCACCTGTGTGTTTTATGGGGTTGTTATTAGTATCCAACAAGTCCTACTTATGTGGTATGTTTTGTCTAGAAAATTAACTTTATAGAAGTTAAGATGGGTCCTAAGGAAGCACGGCAAGCCACTATTGTGGTTGTGCATCATATGCCTAGCCACAAAGTTCAAACTTGCTTAAGTGGGGCAAAATTCGACAACAATTCTAATAGCCCCAACCCTCAAACCAAGTTGTTGTAAAGTATAGTTGAACTTTGTTTGACTTGCACTTGCATCTGCATGTGAGTTTGATAACAACTTATTTAAATAGGTTCAACGGCTATTTATGTGCAACTCTTTGTTGCCTTAAATTTCCCACTATTTAGTATCATCACATAAAATTATGGCGATCAACTACACACTATACTTTTATAGTTGTACGTTTGATGCAATGGTTTTCTGTTATTTTGTAATATTTGTGTCCCATATTAAAAAATATACAAATGACATGCATTTCGTTCAGTTTGGAAATGACCCAATATTCGTGAAAATATGTCTCTTTTGTTGTGTACGAAATCAGAAAACCTTAAAATTGCGAATAAAAGTCCAGTTGGAAACCCTCCTACTGGACTTTCATTTGCAATTGTCATAAGGCTACAATACATTTACAACTTAATGTTTTGTGGACGACCACATAACGTTTTGTGGTAGTTCTGCAAATTATATTTATGGATAATTTCAAAACTTAGCGCAACCAAGGAGCATGCTTTGCTTTTAGTGTCTAAGTGGTATGTGTTGCGACCACTTCCCTAAATTTATCATATCTTGTGCTACAACTTTTGAAGTATTTAGCACCCTACTGGGTATTCATAGTGAATGCGCTGAAAGCCTGAAAAACACTTCTAGTGTTGGTAAATGCAATGCTCTTGAATATCACCATCCCTGGTTAAAAATAATGTTGTGCCCCCTTGTTTTATCATCTGATGTATTACGTACAAATTTGTTTATGTAGCATTGTTACGACCACTAGTTTTTTTTCCTTCCTGGTATCTTTGTTGTACTGCTAAAAATTCGGCTATGAACTCCTTTGGAGTTATTTGTCAGACTTTGTAGCTAGGGATTATTGTGTTGTGAATTGTAAGAGCATCTGCAAGTTAGGTGAATATGGTGACCAAAAAAGAATTCTAGATATCGGAGAGAATTAGTGGAAAATCTTTTTTATTATCTTCTTGAACATCTAGCCTTACATAAAGCTTAGCTTCCTTCTATCTCTCTTTGTACGGTGCTTTTCCACTTGAAACAATTTGTATTTTTCATCAAATAAAATGATTTAAACATTATGGTCATGCATTACATAATTTTACACATAATATTTGAAATTCGTTCAAATTGAACATAGTAGTTCTAAATGACACAAACATGACATAAGCTCAATTATAACCCAACTTAGATGGTTGTAAACTTGATACAATATAGATACTTCTTAACTAATCCAAAATAGACTTTTCTAATAAAGCAAACACGAGATAAACGAGCATCATTCTTGTTGGAGGGTGAAATCTCTACTAAGCCATCGATTCGGCGGCTAAACACCACACTACCGATTTGTTCTTCCATGGTCCTTCTCAGATTCAGGCGAGTTGACGTAGTGTTGCATTCTGTTAAACACTGATGGCAGTGCAGCGGTAGTGCTAAGGTAGGAAGGTCGGGCATGATGAGTCGCGAGATGTCTTGGCGGAGGAGCCGGGGTTACCTCCGAGGTTAAGCCATGATCTAAAAAGGAGGCATGACAAATCATAAATCAAATCTGTTGGAGCACCGTTTTAAATCTTTTCTCCTTTTTGGGATAGCGAACGGATTTACCAACTTGTTGGAGATGCTATGAGCACTTGCTCGAGCCTTAAACGAGCTTGGGCTGTTGGCTCGCTTGAACGCATAAAGCGCGTTAGATCCAGCTTTAACTGAGCCATGGCATGTACCGTCATTACTCAGCACTTTTTTTTGCCATGTACCGTCATTACTCAGCACTTTTTTTTGCGTCAATCTGTAAGATGTAAGAGCATCTCCAATAAATGGTCCAAATGTAAAAATAACTAACTTTTGGACCATTTGGGGCAAAAAACGCTGCTAGACAGTCCATATGTAAAAAAATTTGGACCGTGGTCTTCCCGTGATGTAAAATGCAACACCTCGCGATGCAAATATACATCACGAGATGCATCTGGTTCAAAACCAGCCGCCGCCCGCGAATGCCCAACCGCCATTTCATTTCTGTTCCCGCTCGCCTGCCCGTGATCTCTCGTCCGTCGTCGCCCCGCCGCCTTCACACCCCGCCGCTGCCTCGCCGCACGCCGCCTGCATCAGATCCGGCGCCGCCCCGCCCCTCGCTGCTGTTTCCACGCCGCCCC
>NC_041388.1:498243801-498251460 GCF_002162155.2 Triticum dicoccoides | reverse complement strand
CCCGGCTCCGTCCGCCACCGCCGCCCCGCAGCACCGCCTCGCCCGGCTCCGTCCGCCACCGCTCCGGTCGCACGCCGCTCCCGATGGCGCCGAAGAAGACGCCGAAGGGCAAGTCGGGCTTCTTCAGCGTGAGGCAGAAGCCCTCCGGCAACTAGGGTGTGGAGTTCTCCGACGCCGGAAGGCGTTGGTGGATCGACACGTACCCCTCCGCCCACGAGGCCGCGCGTGCCTACGACGTGGCGGTGTGGCGTGCCGAGAGGCCTCGGTTGCACCTCAACTTTCCAGAGATCGAGAGTCGGGCGGAAGCGGAGATGCTTGTGCCGCAGGGCATCAACATGAAGGAGATCACGACGAAGAAGAAGAAGACGAAGAAGCCGTCGGTTGTCGTCAGTGCTGGCGAGACAGATGAGGAGGCGATGGCGAGGTTTGCTCGGGAGCATCCGGAGTACGTCCAGGCCGAGATGGAGTACTACTGGAAGCGTGAGGCGGACCAGAAGAAGAAGGGGCCGAAGAAGGAGGATGAGGTCGGTCCCTCGACGGTGATCCCCATCGAGTCCTCTTCCGAGGAGGATTGGGCAGACTTCTCGGAGGAGGAGGAGGAGGAGGGGTGCGACGACCCGACGAAGGAGGAGTTCTGGGAGCAGTTCCGTAGCTCCGATGAGGAGTAGTTTATCTAGTAGTTTGAATAAGTAGTAGTTGAAGTTGATGTATGAAACTATGTTGAATTTGATGTTTGAACTATGTTGAATGGACTAGTAGTACTCCCTCCTTCCATCTATATAAGACCTAATGCGTTTTTCGAGGCTAATTTTGACCAAATGTTAGATTAATAATATATGACATGCAACTTACACAAAGCACATCGTCGAATTCGTATGTGAAAGGAACTTTCAATGATATAATTTTTACATTATGCATGTCATGTACTATTAATCTTATCAATAGTCAAAGGCGGTTTTGAAAAACGCATTAGGCCCTATATAGATGGAAAGATGGAGTATGTCGTTTTACATCTTCATTTTGGACCATCTATTGGAGTTGCTCTTTTGGACCATCAATTTGGATCATCTGTTGGAGTTGAGCTTTTTTCGGAGCTCCAAAACACACTTTTTGACGGCCCAAATTTCACATCTCCGTTTTAGACCGTCAAATTTTGGACCATCTATTGGAGATGCTCTAAGCGATGAACCGTGTGTTGCATGAGTAAGTGCAACTTCGCATCATGGCAGGAACACCAATGGCGAGGCTCGTCGAGTTATGCTTCTATGAAATTTGGTCGTGAGGATTCACACTTCCAGAACGCCTAACGAAGGGAGGGAATAGATGAATTGTTTCTTCCCACCACCTGCTCCAGTGACCTAGCGACAAAGGTGGTGGCCCCTTCACTCTTCTCCCCGATGAGACCGCGAGCCTCCTCTCCCTTCGTTTGTCACTTCGGCGATGTGAGGGGGCGGGGACCGCATGGCTTTGGTATGATGGTGGTAGGTGTTAGAGTAAAACGAGATTGAAAGCGAAAGGACAATCGGTCCTGGTTTTCATTGATTCTCAAGTATATATACATATGGAAGAGGTGGGAAGAAGATGTGTCTGTTCGGAGGCATGCCTCCCTCTAGAACAGATGCCTGTTGGCAATAGAAAGAGAGAAGGGACGTGATTGTTCGGGGTTGGACACACCCATTTTCTAATGACTATTCATTAATTAATTCCCAACACTCACCCTTGTACAACATCGCTCCTTGAATGTTTCATCATTGAAAACATCTTGTACATTGATCTTCCATCTTGAGAATCTTCCATATAATCTTAAGAGTCTCCCTCAAAAACCCACTGGGAAAAATATAAGGAGAATAGAGCAGATATGTTGTTAAAACTCCTTTAAACCCAATGGGAAAAATAATAAGGAGAAAACGTGCAACATATAATAATTATTGTCTCCTTGATAACTCATATGAGAAAATCTTTAAGAAAGGAGAAAACTCATTGGTGAGTTTGGAGAACAATAAATATGCTTTGTATACTTTCTTTAAAAAACCCCAGTGGGGAAAAATAGAAAGTATTGCATATGTCGCCTCGTTAAAACCTTTTATGAGAAACTTTGAGGGAAAGCTCATAAGGGAAAAGAGTGCGATCTGATATATCATTGAAAACTCCTTTAAAACCCAGTGGAAAAAATATAAGGAGAAAATGATATGACATATCATAATAATTGTCTCTTTTGACTCGATATGAGAAAATCCATAGAGTTTAGAGGACAATAAATATGTCGTGTATACTTTCCTAAAAACTCCAGTGGAGAAAACAGAAAGTATGACATATGATCTAATGTTGATATTACCTCATTAAAAACCTTGATGAGAACCTGTAAAAGTAAACTCATAAAGGGAAAAAGAGTATAATATGATGCTTTGAACAGGAGTAATTCAGGAAGATACTCCCCCATGATACTTGCAAATCCTGAAGTCGTCGAATACCAATTCCATGAACATGTTCCTGAAATGTTCAAGTTGGTAGAGACTTTATAGACAAATCAATGAGATTGTCATGTGATTTGATTTGCAAGATGAGGAATATAGTGATATTGCTTACTATGTAACCTGTTTGCATCCAGACAACACAAGCAACATTATCTTTGAGATAATGGTTGGTGGATGTAGCCACGAGGTCTGTTTCGAAGACCTTCATGGGATGGCTATCACACCTAGATGGAACACAAAGCTTGTCTATGATCTAGCATAGTAGGGATCTGATCAATGGATCCAATGATATTGGTGTCCAGATTTCTCTGAAACTGAAAGACTCGGACAAAATGTTTGATGCCTTGGAGATATCGAAAGATATTCTTGACTCCCAACCAATTGTGTTTGGTGGGTCCAATGGCACAAGGATATGGAACTTTGTGTCCCAATATCATTCCCATCAACTCATGGTTTTAATGGATCTTTCTCTACGTCTAGAGAATGAAGCCACGTGAGTTATGGATGTATAAGATTTGTCCACAATGAATTTCTCCAATATATTTTGGATATAGACAACATAGTGTACCATAATGTATGAGTGAAGGTGCTCGAGGTTTTACCCAATCCTTCATCTCAAAACCTGCCATTAATATGATCATGTGCTTCGTCACTGCAGGAATAATCCCTGTGTATGACAGACATGCATGGGTAATCATCATTGTAGGATTAATCCTTGTGTATAAGGAACTCACTATATCGGTTGTACCCAAATGTACCGACAACAATAAGTCATATGGTGACTTATTGGTTTTTACACAGTGTATGTTGCGTTTTGCATTTCGATTTAGAAGTGAGATTCCATTGGGAACCATCTATGTCTAAATCTAGTGATAAACATGGATATGTTATCACTACATCTATCAACTGTATAGATAGATGATTTTGTACTGCCAATGATATAAGTTATTGGAATAAGATTTCACCTCTGGAGAAGAGTTGGGTATCTGCGTGAACCCTTGTGCTACAATACTTGCTCTATGTTTACCACCTCGTTGTTCTCAATTTTGTTTCCAGAAGAAAACAGGTGTAGGTATTGCTTTCGTGAATACCTTTCCCTTTATTGAGCAAGATTATTTCTACCTAGATTATACCCTTTGCTCGAGTTCAGTTCGAGTGTTGTTCACACTTTGCCATGGCCATGGTCTTTGAACCTGAATCATGTGGAAGGATTTTTCAATCCAGTCGAGAAATGTATGTCGACAATTGTAGACTTCTGCTTATATGTTTCTTCAGAATCTATATATCAACATAGAGTTGATGAAAATATCATTACCCATGGTGACTGTTTGCGATTTCCAATGCGGATGAGTCGGGTATCCCGATGTCCCGGTCATTGTGTGCACTATGACCTGGGGTTGGTGGAGGTTGCCCGTCCACTGGGAGTATACTACCCATTAGGTGTCCGCCAACGTGAAGTTGACTTGCATTTACTGATTCAGAGGCCTCGATATCCTTGCTTGCGAGGAGCCGAATCCTGATGTATTATTGCCATATTTTCCCCCTGTTGCTATGAACGGGGAGTTGAGTGGTTTTGTTGGTACCTCCACTCTTTCGGGCATATTTTTGCAGGATTGTAGGATTATGTGACACCTTTATTTTCAGTAAATGAATCTGGCAGGTTATTTGCAATGTGTTGCAAATCTTCTGAACACATGGTTCAGATTTTTGAGTACGTGGACTTGAGGCAGAAATGTGTTGAGCATTCCACTAATTTCCTGGCATTTTGTATGGTACTTGAAATCTCCCCCTAATGCCTGGAAATGTTCCTCATTGAATCAACATACCGACCTTGAATAACTACCCATGTGAGGGGCTTGAGGTATTGACGGTTATACAGTTATTCCTCACATAGATCCCAAATATATGTTGAGGGGCCAATGATGTATGTCGGGGTGGTGATATCGGTATGCAACCGAATTATCGCAGATGGGAAATACTTGGTAGATTTCCACGTATCAAAGATAGAGGGGAATGACATTATGCAGTTTGGTCATGAGCGTGTAAAACTGCATGACTCCAACGTAAAGTTGGTAAGTTGCAATTATGAGGTTAAGATCATGGAATGAGCCTAATCCTTTGGATAAAGGATTCTACTAAACCAATTTGAGTCTAGACATATAAGACAAAGTGCTAAACTTCGATCCTAGGGCCATAGTGAAGGCATGCAGGGAGAATTCTACAACGTTATTCATTCAATTTTGATTGTAATTGATGTCCAGGATAATGAGCCAATGGTTTCATGTGGATAAAGCACACTTGAGACCATCGTATAGATGTGTCTTTTAGAACCATGGAATACCTGAATAGTCTAGTCAATGGTTAGGAAGAGCCACTTACCTCGACTTGATGTGTTTAAGGAGTTTGAGTGGTTCAGCGTAGACTTTAAGGTGCACAAACCTTAAAATTAACTTCCCTGTGTCACATAAAGTATACATAAAAATTCAAATATTGTTAGAATTTAGCATCATAATAGTCATAAACCAATGAAATTCCTGATAGTTTCAGTTTCAACCCAATGTCTGGTTGACCAAGGCGAGTATACCAAGTTTTTCATGTAAAAGACATTTTGGAAAACTATCTTGTACGCAACATGTGATACGGGTTTTGAAGTATGTGTAGTGCATACCTCAAATTCTCTAGCCATCAGTAACCAGAGATAATTAATTTACGATCAATAAATTAAAGACCATCATAATTGATGTTGTAATGAACTTTGCAAAGTTAATGAGATTTCAAGGACTTGAAATCATTAGTGTGAATCTCAAATTGCTAAGTACAACACCTTGAAGATAATCTTTAAAATGGACTAGATCTCGAACACTAGGGAGTATAATCTAATGAAATGAGTAGATACTCACTCGTAATGCCTTATGTCATGAGTTAGTAAAATGTCTGGGAGAGTACTTTGTAAAGCAATCATAATGTCAAATGACAAAATGTAGGCTTTAACAATAGTCATTGATAATTTGCGCATGCAGTAGATCTATATGACTACCTTGTGATCCCAAGCATCAATTTGAATAAAAACCACTTTAAATTTTGCATATCAATTCTTGCTCGTATTAAGCCAACATGCTCAATTAAGATGAACTGATTTTTATTTGCAAGAAAGTAAAATCTCAATTGCAAATAATGGATGTAAATAATCTCAACGTGTAGAATAACATGAAAATATATTACATCATAGTTTATTTTGAAATACAAGGTATTCAACATAAAAAAGTACTGAAATAGATATATTGAACTTAACAGAGTCTAAAACAGAAATAAAATCACTGCTACAAGTCTTGTTAGAACACTAATCTGCTAAAAAACTGAAATTTTCAAGCAAATAAGCAAGGGCTGCTAGTGACCCGGTATGCAAATGGGCCAGATTGACAGCCATCGCAAGGACCACTATGGTCAACTGAGTGGATAAGGAGAGTGACCAAGGAGGGAATAGGAAATCCCCAGAAGCTTCGATCCCTTTCACACACGACCGACACAAGCAGATACCACCATGGCGCCGCTGCGGCTTCCGCAGCGGAGGGGCCGCTACCGCAGGCAGTCATGCCGGAGGCCAGGAGCAACGGGCGACGCTGGTCCGTGCTCTGGTCTGAGAGCCAGCCATTGGCGGCCGGGCTCCGGTCTGAGAGCCATTGGCCGCTGCCGGGAAACGAGCCCACGCTGAAAGAGCTTGCGCCCGCTGCCGTTGGCCGCATCTCGATGGGAGCCGCCTTCGCTGCGGGCTGGTGCGCCGGGGCCAGGAGATGGGGAGTCGCCACCTTGCCTTTTGCCTCACGAGGCGCCGATAGTCGCGACAGGCAGGCCGTGTTCACCTTGAGCCGACCGCCTTGAGGCTAGGACCTAGCCGGGGCTCACGGCCGCCGCGTGAGAAGTGTATCAGGGCAAGGAAGGGGCGTCTTCATGCCGTTGCCTCCGCGTCGCGCGCCGTCGGTCGTGCGGATCGAGCCGCTGGCCGCGTTGCGGATAAAGTCGCCGTTGCGAGGTAAAAGGAAACCGGCCTGTACTGGTGATGTGAGGACGAACCTGGGAGTTCTGCAATCGTCCTCGTCGAGTTCCGATTGGCTGATGGGAAACAAAACAATGCAAGGTTGAGACATCAGTGTACTCAATCACCCGAATTAATGATTTGCATGCAGCAATTAAGTGCTGATCGATTAATGGAGATCAATTCTCGTCAAGGTAAAGTCCGCGGACGCATAAGGCTTCGAGGAGATGCCGTTCCGCGTCGTCGGACGAGCCCCAACATGAAAATCGCTCCGCCGAAGAGCGTCGTTGGGAGTCGCCTCTGGCCGATGGGAATCGGTCGTCCCGCCTTGCTCCTCCATGGTGTGCCGCCGTCGATCCAGGGGCCGCGGCTGGCTGCAGCGCCGTCGTGTGTGTGCGCATCCTGCCGCCGATGCCAATTCGTCGCTGGCTTCGATCCTCTCGTTTGGGAACGCACACAAGCAATTTCACATGCATAATAAACAATCAGTTAGATCCATGATTGATCACAAGAAGACAAAATCAAATAGGCGTGCTCCAGATGGAGTTTCTTCTCTATGTATGCATCCATGCCGATGCTTTCTTCTCTTCGCGGTTGACGTCCTGATGTGCTGCCGCAATTAGTACCAGGAACCAGCGTCGATCGTCAGAGCAACATCGGAGCCATGGGCGGCCGCGTCCTTGCCGCCGGAAAGCATCGCCCTAAGGGCTGGATGGAAACCACAGTTCATGGAGGCCTCTTCTATCTTTTCTTCCCTGTGTGATGTAGGGTGAAACCCTAATCGACTGATCTTTCACGAAAGGAACGAATCCCGTGAAGAACACGAAAAACACGAGGAGGTAAACGAGGAAAAACACAAGAGAAACACTCAAACTAACTAAACAAGTCACACATGTGCTACATCCTCGAGTACATAAGCAAATATACACGATCCACGGACAACTAAGGACGATACAAGGGTAGCCGGTCTTCTCCGTGAGGAGGTCTTGAGTTCTTCCTTAAAAGGGGTCTTGAATCCGCTTGGGGGATCTTCTCCGGTGGAGGCTCGAATATCCGTGGAGAAGGTAACCAAGTGGATGAGCAAAGCTCTCACACAAACATGAGCTAAACCTTTGCTAACCTTAGAAAGTTAGACGAGGTGGAGTATATATA
>NC_041388.1:498232912-498243515 GCF_002162155.2 Triticum dicoccoides | reverse complement strand
CTTCACTGTGCGCAGACAGGGGAGGCCGGACGTCCCGGCGTCGGGCCGGATGTCCGGGCTTTCACGCGACGCCGGATGTCCGGGCTGGAGCGGTGGGCTTTGTTGCTCTCGGGTTCGGAGGGGTCCGGATTTCCGGGCTGGTGGCCGGATATCCGGGGGCTCGGGAAAGGCCGGATGTCCGGGCTGGTGAGGCCGGATGTCCGGGGCATGTAGCTTCTGGCGGCTGCGCGGCTGTGGTGGGAGGAACTCCAGGGGCCGGTCGTCCGGGGTCGCGGCCGGATGTCCGGGGTCTGGGAGGTGTACTTGACTCCTTCCGATGGTTCTCTTCATCCGTGAACTTAGGGACTTGTACATCTTCATGTGCATCCTCGGGAGAGTCCTCTTTGTACCTAATCATGCACAACAACTCGGACTTAGGTAGTAGCCATGTCTCATGCATAGAAAGTGGAAGTTCGGAGAGGAGTGAGTTCACCTTATCTTCGATAGCTTTGGCTCGGGCTCTTGTCATTGGTCCAAGTGGCGTCGTTGGAGGTGTAGGTGCGTCCATGGGGATGATCATGGGATGCTCCGCATCATCTCCCATCCCTTGGGGAAGATCCGTTCTCGGATCGAAATCCTCATCACCATGGTAGGGCGAGAGATCTTTGATGTTGAAGATGTCGCTCACAGAGTACTTGTCACGTGGGATGTCGATCTTGTAAGCATTGTCGTTGTAGCGTGCAAGCACCTTGAATGGTCCATCCGCTCGTGGTCGAAGCTTGGACTTGCGTTCTTGTGGAAAGCAGTCCTTGCGAAGGTGTAGCCACACGAGATCACCAATGTTGAAGATCATGGGGTGCTTGTTGATGTTGCGCTTGGTCGCAAGTCGTTGTACTTGGCGCTCGATAGTATGTCTTGTATCTTCATGCACCTTCTTGAGATGAGTCACACATGCACTTGTGTCCAAATTGATGCGCTCTTGGAGTGGTAAAGGGAGAATATCCAATGATGACAAAGGGTTGAACCCATAGATGACCTCGGAGAGGGACTTGCCGGTTGTTGAATGTCTTGCTCGGTTGTAGGCGAACTCGGTGATAGGTAGGCACTACTCCTACTCCTTGATGTTCTTCTTGATTAGTACTCGAAGTAGAGCAGAGAGTGTGCAGTTGGTAACTTCCGTTTGGCCGTCGGTTTGTGGATGATATGCCGTAGAGAAGAGTAGCTTGATTCCGAGCTTGGCGCATAGGGTCTTCCAAAAGCAGTTAAGGAACTTGACGTCGCGGTCCGAGACGATAGTCTTTGGCACTCCATGTAGGCGCAATATTTCCTTACAAAAGAGATTAGCAACATGTGAAGCATCGTCTATCTTGTTGCAAGGCATAAAATGTGCCATTTTTGAGAAACGGTCCATGTCGGTGTCAAAACCGACAGATCTCGGGTAGGGGGTCCCGAACTGTGATGGTAACAGGAGGCAGGGGACACGATGTTTTACCCAGGTTCGGGCCTTCTTGATGGAGGTAAAACCCTACGTCCTGCTTGATTTATTCTTGATGATATGAGTATTACAATAGTTGATCTACCATGAGATCGGAGAGGCTAAACCCTAAAAGCTAGCCTATGGTATGATTGTCTCTTGTCCTACGGACTAAACCCTCCGGTTTATATAGACACCGGAGGGGGCTAGGGTTACACAAGGTCAGTTACAAAGGAGGAGATATACATGTCCGTATTGCCTAGCTTGCCTTCCACGCCAAGTAGAGTCCCATCCGGACACGGGACGAAGTCTTCAATCTTGTATCTTCATAGTCCAACAGTCCGGCCAAAAGATATAGTCCGGCTGTCCGAAGACCCCCTAATCCTGGACTCCCTCAATAGCCCCGAACCAGGCTTCAATGACGATGAGTCCGGCGCGCAGTATTGTCTTCGGCATTGCAAGGCGGGTTCTTCTCCAATTTCCAAGTGTTTGTAAGCAGTGTCCGGCCCCATAAATGTTGAACCTCTTGCCTTTTGTGACCGATAAGGGCTATCTCCCATGCGTCGAATGAATAAGAGGCGCCAGGGCATTTTTACATTTGCCCCCCTAGCCAGATAAATAAATTGTCTATTAAAGGGATAGGGATTCTTAGATCCGATCCACACCATCTTCCCCTCAGCGAGAATCCATCAAAGCGTGTTTCGGAAAGATCCATTCCAGTATGGCCGACCTCTGCAGCTCCTCCTCCTGCCCCCACAGCCCAAATCTCGGCGATTGGGAGAGGTGTTTAGTCCCACACAGTCGATTGGTCGAAGTACAGACCAAGGGATTTCTCCCTCCGGCGTATATGGTGCCCGTTCGAGCCGGGCTCGCCACCTACAATGGCGGGGAGCAAGCGGAGAGCTTTCCCTGTCCCTCCATGGGGGAACGGGTCTGCCTTGTTCCTTATTTACTAAGGGGACTCGGATTTCCAATTCATCCGTTCCTCCGCGGGCTCCTGGAGTTCTACGGCCTCCAATTACACAATTTCACCTCTGCCTCCATTCTACATATCGTCGGCTATGTTGCTCTTTGCGAGTTGTTCCTGGGCTGCGAGGCTCACTTCGAGCTGTGGAAAAGGCTATTTTGCCTCGTCCCTCGCACACAGAGGGAATCACTTTATCAAGTGGGCGGAGCCGAAATATGGCGCATCGCCGATACCGGATATCTGTCCGGTACCCCGAAGAAGTCGTCCGAAGACTGGCCTTCAGAATGGTTTTATATGGAGGACGTTCCCCTCCCGAACCCTGTTCGGCGGGGTCTTCCTGAGTTCAACAATACTCCTCTGAAGAAACGCCGAAGTTGGCGCCCACGGAGCCCCCAGGTGGAAGACAACAGAGAAGTCCTCTATATGATGAACCGGATCAAAGCACTGGCTCAATCATGATTGACAATAATCGAAGTTATGTCTATTTGCATAATGCGGGGAGTGCAACCACTTCAATACCGTGGGCACCCCTTGTGGTGTTTCAACGGGGCGGATGACGCCACCCTCTACGGGCGTAAGGGTCCGGGGGATGCTGCCGCTTTAGCAAAAATTCTGTCCGAATTGTTCAAGGGAGAGGAGGAGGAGTTCACCCGCATCAAGCCACGGGATGGATTCTCCATGTACAATCCTCCAAGCTGGGTAAGCTATATCCCCTTATTTCCATTTTCCCGCATTCTTTGTCGTAAGTATTCACCTTGCCAGTTTGCGGCAGGAACTGCAAAAAGTCATAAAGGAGGTCAGCAGCCCCTCTCCACAACCGAAGGACCCTGACCGGGCCCTCGACTCCAGACTTGAAGAAGATCCGGTTATCTCTGTGGAGCTGATAGACCGGCAGTTCTATCAGTTAAGCTGTGACGACGCCATGGTGGCCATTACGGCCGACTATCCCGGACTGCTCCCTGCATCGCACGTAAGAAAAACCAAAAATCCCAACTCCAAAAACTAAGATCCCCTTTTAGACACTTCACCCACCATATACACATGGCATTTTTTACAGGGAAGGCATTCGGGACGCCCTGCCGAACCCGCAGCAACTCGCCAACAAGAGGCGCCGAGGCCGGGTAGGCCAAAAAGGAAGGCGGTCAGGACGGAGACGCCGACGCAAAGGTATAAAAACCCCGCTCCGTGGTTGTCGTCTTTCTCAAAATGTAATGACGCCCGTGTTTCTTTAATAGAAAAAACGCTCGCCGGAATATGTCTGGCGATGTTGCTGATCACGCCTCCACCAGTCGGGTGCCAGGACCGGACATAGAGGCGGAAGCCGATATGGGGCAGGCGCCGGATAATCCTCCTACAGAGGATGCAGATAGATTATTCGCTACTAACTCAGAAGTGGAAAGCGCCATGAATCATAGGCACCGCCGGGCCGTACTCCGTGACGCTTGTTTCTCACCAGAGGCATTTGATGCCTTTAATTCCGGAGAGGCGTACCTCCGTGCTGCTCAAGATGGTCTAGCCAGAGCCACGGATCAGTATGTAAAGGATGTACGGGTAAGTAAATCTGGCGATTTATATGTATCAGTAGCCCCTGAGACTTGAAACAGTTAGCAGAACTGATTTAAGGATCATCTTTATTGTGCAGATTCTTACAGAGAAGAATACTAGGCTGTCTCAGGAGCTGGAGGAATGCAAGACCCAACTGCGGGCCGCTGTTGCCGCATTGCAGGAACCGAAAAGGCCTCCCGCTGGTAACATTTACTTTAAAGAATGATGGTTACCATATAGTGTGCGGCGTGGCTGCAAATTTAACAATAGATTTTGCAGATGAATCCGGAGAAAATCCGGAGGACTAGCATGTCGTGCGACAGCTAGAGGCTGGCAAACGCGTGCTGACTGAGGTTAGGCGGGAGAAAAACAATCTCCAAGACGCCAATGTCAAGCTGAGCGTGGAACTAAAAGACGTTCGAGCCCAGCTTGCAGACTCCGAGAAGGAGAAAAAGCGGCTTCGGCGCGGCATTTTCAGTAAGTGCTTGAACGAATCCTTTTGAAGGAGTTCGGTGAAGAAGCCGACTAACAGCGTTATGTCTGTAGGTATGCTGACGGGTCGTCCTGCGGAGGAAATGCCCGGGTCTGCAGGTGATCTTCTATCCGAGCTCTCGCATCTGCACGAACAAGTTCGGCAGATGATGCAAGGTGTTGCCCAGGCCTTGTGGCCATCCGCCTCCCTACCAAAAGGCGTTGTAGAGCTTACGGAGAAGCTCAAGGGAGCACGGCGGCGCTTCCGATTATGGAAGATATCGGCCTGCTGACAAGGTGCCCGGGAAGCCTGGGCCATGGTGAAGACGCGATACACCAAGGCTGACCCAAATCACATGGCCGAGGTCGGACCTGTGGGGCCTGACGGAAAAGAGATCCCCGTTAGCTTAGTTTACGGGCAAGTAGAATTAGCCGCAAAGTATTCCCAACAGGATTGTAGGCTAGACCGCCTGTTGGATGGTATAGAGGTGGAATTTAGTCAGTCTGCATGACTATGTAATTAAAGTGACATGTATAATGCCTTCTAGCCGGATTGTAGATCATTTGTCATGGCGGACCTTTTCGCTTCAACCTCGGGACCCGATAGTCCGAAGTGTATCCGAATACCCGCTCAGTTATATAAGAATGGGGGTATGCGTGGACACCAGGCGTAGGGGTCATTGGTGCTTGAACAGACAAGTGCCCAACTAGTTATGTTATATTACATGGGTAGTAAGAAACATCTTCCAGGGAGAATAGTTCCGTTAAGGGTTCCTTTCCCTGGGTAAGCATGCCCTAAAGTGCATGTCCGGACTGCGATAGGAAACACAGGAAAAAACATCTAGGGCAGATATGTAAAATAAATAAAAATCATTTTTTGTCCGCCGACCGAATATTCCCTTAAGAACGCTAGCTTTCGGCTTCACCCAGTCTGAGGTACACATCCGGCTGACCCGGCAGTAACAATCGCAGAGGTGCTCCCCTTATGCCCTAGCCGAATTAACAGGAACGTAGGGCATAAATACAAGAGCCAGGCAACCCAGCTTGGCCAAAACTTAAGTCATATCGGTGCATATAATGGCGAAAAAAGGTACATGTGGAAGCATAACACATGTGCGGGGCACGAGGCCCAAATAAATTATCAAGCTTCTGTGAAAGAAGCCCCCAGATATGATGAGTGCGGCTAGCGCATCTGTAATGTGCAAACGAGGCGCAAGTTGGCATTTGAAGGCCTAGAGAAAGAATAAAAGAAAGAAAGAAAAACAAGACAGATAATGTATAAAAAATGGACAGAGGAAGGGGACGAACACAAGGTCCGGTGCTAGGCGTAGAATCTTCAGAGCCTGGCCGCGTTCCATGGGTTCGGCTCGAGTTGATTAGTCGATGCATCCCGCAGTCGGTACGCTCCACCGGTAAGAACTTGGTCAATTATGAAGGGTCCTTCCCATTTGGGCTCGAGCTTGTTTTTTTCTTATCCGGCAGATGTAGAACTAGTTTGCCAACATTATAAGTTTTGGCCCGTACTTCTCTGCTTTGGTATCTATGAGCCTGTTGCTGATAAAATGCGGAACGGGATTTTGCTATGTTGCGCTCCTCCTCCAAGGTGTCTAGACTGTCCTGCCGATCAAGCTCGGCCTCTCTTTCTTCGTACATGCGCACTCGAGGTGAGTCATGAATTATGTCACAGGGCAAGACTGCCTCTGCGCCGTACACCATAAATAAGGGTGTATATTCGGTACTACGGTTCGGCGTGGTCCGCAGCCCCCAGAGTACGGAGTTGAGCTCCTCTACCCAGTGCGTGTTAGACTCCGTTAAGGACCGCACTAGCCTGGGTTTAATGCCATTCATTATAAGACCATTCGCGCGCTCCACTTGGCCATTGGTTTGTGGGTGATAGACTGAGGCATAATCGAGCTTGACGCCCATTTTGCTGCACCAGAGTTTTACCTCATCGGCCGTGAAGTTCGTGCCGTTATTAGTGATGATGCTGTGGGGGACGCCATAACGGCGTACGACCTCGGATATGAAGTCTATCACCGGTCCGGATTCGGCTGTTTTAACAGGTTTGGCCTCTATCCATTTGGTGAATTTATCCACCATGACCAGTAAGTATTTTTTATTGTGGGTTCCCCCTTTAAGGGGTCCAACCATGTCAAGCCCCCAGACCGCAAAGGGCCACATAATGGGGATTGTTTGGAGGGCGGTGGGTGGCATGTGGCTTTGATTTGCAAAGAGCTGGCAACCGGTGCAACGTTGGACCAAGTCCTGTGCATCTGCCCGGGCCGTTGGCCAATAGAATCCTGTACGGAAGGCCTTGCTTACAAGAGCCCGGGCTGCGGCGTGGTGACCGCCGAGTCCGGCGTGAATTTCTGCCAAAAGGTTCCGCCCTTCCTCTTCGGAGATGCACCTTTGAAGGACTCCGGTGGTGCTTTTTTTGTACAATTCTCCCTCATGGACCCTGTAGGCCTTGGATCGCCGCACTATGCAGCGTGCCTCATTTTGGTCCTCCGGAAGTTCCTGTCTAGTTAGGTAGGCCAGGAATGGTTCTGTCCACGGGGCAATTATGGCCATTATTACGTGGGCTGAAGGTGTTATTTCGGTGGCGGAGCCTCCGATTGTGTCAGAGTGTTCGGTATCGGGTATTTTGGCCGGGTCCGGGCTATTGTTACCAGTGTCCCCTTCCCATACTACGGATGGCTTGAACAGTCTCTCCAAAAATATGTTGGGGGGACCGCATCGCGTTTGGCGCCGATGCGGGCGAGGATATCCGCCGCCTGATTGTTTTCCCGAGCCACATGGTGAAATTCAAGCCCCTCGAACCGAGCTGACATTTTTAGGACGGCGTTTTGATAGGCCGCCATTTTCGGATCCTTGACATCAAAGTCTCCATTTTATTTGGGATATTGCGAGGTTTGAATCCCCACGCACCTCCAGGCGTTGAATGCCCATGGAGACTGCCCTCCGAAGACCATGCAACAGAGCTTCGTATTCGGCTGCATTGTTGGAGTCTGTGTACAATATTTGTAGTACGTACTGAACGGTATCTCTGGTTGGGGACGTCAGGACGACGCCAGCCCCTAGACCAGCTAGCATTTTAGAACCGTCGAAGTGCATGATCCAATTGGAGTATGCGCCATACTCTTTAGGGAGTTCGGCCTCCGTCCATTCGGCGACGAAGTCGGCCAATACTTGCGACTTAATGGCTCGTCGAGGTTTGTATGTTATGTCGAACGGGAGGAGCTCGATGGCCCATTTGGCAATCCGACCCATAGCGTCACGGTTGTTTATAATATCATTAAGTGGTACTTCCGAGGCTACTGTAATCGAACACTCTTGAAAGCAGTGTCGCAGCTTCCGGGATGCCATGAATACCGCATAGGCTATCTTTTGATAATGTGGGTACCGTGATTTGCATGGAGTGAGGACAGTGGATACACAGTATACCGGCTTTTAAAGAGGGAATTTATGTCCGTCTACTTCCCGTTTGACAACGAGCACTGCGCTGACAACTTGATGAGTTGCCGCAATGTACAACAACATTGGTTCGCTGATGTTTGGCGCGGCCTTTATTTCTTCCAATTCGGTTGTGGCCGCGTCCATCCACTCGAAGTGTTTGGTGCACCGAATGAGGCGATAAAGGGGTAAAGCCTTTTCTCCTAGGCGGGAGATAAAGCGGCTTAGAGCCGCCACACATCCAGTTAACGTCTGGATTTTCTTGAGGTCTGTTGGGGTAGCCAACTGTGACAAAGCTCGGATTTTGGCCGGATTAGCTTCGATACCTCTACTGGAGACAATGAAACCCAGGAGCTTTCCGGCTGGTACGCCGAAAACGCATTTTTCCGGATTGAGCTTGATGTCGTATGTTCGGAGGTTGTCGAATGTGAGCCTCAAGTCGTCTATCAAAGAGTCAACGTGTTTGGTTTTGATGACCACATCGTCTACGTATGCCTCTACTGTTTTGCCGATTTGTTTCTCCAGACATGTCTGAATCATGCGCTGATATGTTGCGCCGGCGTTTTTGAGCCCAAAAGGCATTGTGTTAAAACAGAAGGGACCGTATGGTGTGATGAATGCCGTTGCGGCTTGGTCGGACTCCGCCATCTTGATTTGGTGGTAACCGGAGTATGCGTCGAGGAAACACAATGACTCGTGTCCTGCGGTAGCATCAATAATTTGATTAATGCAGGGGAGGGGGAAGGGATCCTTTGGGCAAGCTTTATTGAGGTCCTTGAAATCGACACAAAGGCGCCAGGATTTATCCTTCTTTGGTACCATCACCAGGTTTGCTAGCCAGTCCGGGTGTTTTATTTCTCTGATGAATCTGGCCTCCAATAACCTGGCTAGTTCCTCTCCCATGGCCTGTCTCTTAGGTTCGGAGAAACGCCGAAGAGCTTGCTTGACCGGCTTGAATCCCTTTAGGATATTGAGGCTATGTTCGGCCCGCCTGCGTGGGATTCCTGGCATGTCTGAGGGATGCCAGGCGAATATGTCCCAATTCTTGCGCAGGAACTCTCGTAGTGCGGCGTCCACGATGGGGTTTAACTGTGCCCCGATGGAGGTTGTTTTTGCAGGGTCCGTTGGGTGGACTTGGAATTTGACTATTTCATCCGCTGGTTTAAAAGAGGTGGACTTGGATCTCTTGTCGAGTATCACGTCGTCCCTGTCCACTGTGGAGCGTAGCGTGGTTAATTCCTCGGCCGAGAGGGCTTCAGATAATGCCTCGAGGGCCAGTGCGGCTGTTTTGTTTTCGGCGCGGAGTGCTGTGTCCGGATCACTGGCGAGAGTGATGATTCCGTTGGGCCCGGGCATTTTGAGCTTCATGTACCCGTAATGGGGTACGGATTGGAAGATTGTGAATGCCTCCCGTCCTAAAAGAGCGTGATAACCACTGCTGAACGGGGTCACTTGGAATGTAATTTCTTCGGACCTGTAATTATTCGGCGTGCCGAATACCACATCTAGTATGATTTTCCGAGCACAGCGTGCTTCCTGACTGGGGATGATTCCTCTAAAGGTTGTGCTACTTTGTTCAATACGGTTCCAGTCTATTTCCATCTTTTGAAGAGTTTCCTCATAGATGAGGTTTAATCCACTGCCGCCATCCATGAGTACTTTGGTGAGTCGAAAGCCGTCCACGATTGGGCTAAGGACTAGTGCAGCTGGTGCTCGGGCTGTTCGGAATTTAGGTTCATCACTGGCATTGAAGGTGATAGCCATGTCACTCCATGGATTTATTGCTACCACATGGCAGATTTCGGCAATGCTGCGGAGTGTTCGCCTGCGCCTATTATTTGATGCGAAGGTCTCGAAGACTGTTAATACCGTATTGCTATCCGTGGGATGGTGCTCTGAGGCATCTGGGATGAGAAGATCCTCACCGCTTTTAGCCACCTGCCGGAGGATCCAACATGCTCTAAGTCTATGTGTTGGTATGGCGCCCTCTGTACTGTGAATTTTACAGGGTCCATTGAGCCATCCCTCCAGTACGGTTCCATGCCCTATAGAGGGTTTTTGCTTTTTGGTAGTTGACCCGGTGTAACATCCCAAATTTTCAATTTGGAATGTTATACATTAGGTCATCATGCATATCATATTTTCTTTTGCTTTTGGTTTTGATCCTAGAAACTCCTAAGCAACTCAAGGACCCACTGAGAGAGTTGGGGATTTCGTTATTTACATATTTGAGTTTTCTCAAATTATGTAAACAGGATCGTTTGATTTTATTTATTTTATCATCAATTATTTCTATTACAAAAATATGAGAGAGGGAATAAAATGACTTTCCCAAAATATAGAAATATTGAGGATTTAAAAAAAATCAAATAAGATTTATTTCGGAGTTTTTCGGTATTTTTATTTGAATTTAGGAAAAATGCGTGTTTTCAAAGTTGTAGTTTGGGCCCAGATAAATGTTCACTTTATCGGGCTTGATTTTAGAAACCCGGCAAAATTTATTTCGTGATTTTTGGAGTCCGTTTAGTATTTCTTTTTATTTTTCTTCCGAGTGGAATTATTTAAAAAAACGAAACCGACTATGGGCCGTAACCGAGCGGGACTCCGCCCGGGGGTCGCCTTTAAATAAGCCGCCGCCCCGAGGCCCGAAAGCCCAGCCGCCAGCCGCCGCCCGCCGCCGCCGCCGCCCCGCCGCCGACTCGCCGGAGCAGCGC
>NC_041388.1:498220506-498232450 GCF_002162155.2 Triticum dicoccoides | reverse complement strand
GCTGTATAAAAAAAATTTCTGTTCGTCGTTTTTCTTTTTTCGTCGGATTTTTCGCGGTTATTTTCTGATCGCGATTTCTGATCCGATTTTTGTTTTAGTATAACTTTTCGCTCGTTTATCGTAATCAGGCGATTCAAGCGCCTGGAGTTTCGTCTCGAAACCCTCTTTCCGAATAATCAACTTAAACATGTTTTTGCTACTGTAAAATTTGCCCTAGATCCAGATTACTAGAACGAAGTTGTTTTCTTTCGCCGTTTGATTTCTTTTGCTTCGTTCGATTTGATTCTTTTTGCAAACCAGGATTCTTAAGTTGAACTTTCTGGTTAGATCTTCTATTTGAGTTTTACCTGTGCATTAGATGAGTACTTATTGTATGCTTGTTTGTTTGTCTGCGATAGAATACCCGGAGTGCGCCGCCTGTTACCTTGAATCTCTAGGTTTCACGGATCATCAGCAAGGCAAGTAACACTTTGATCATACTTTTCTACAAACCCACTTTTATTACATTAGATCAATCCTCACACATTGCATGATTAGGATCTAATTAAAATTGTGGGATGGGATGTAGATGAGGTAGTACCTATTACCTGTTTATTATCAAACCTTTGGGAGTTACTTCTACGTTTGCTTATTATGCCATGCTATGCTAGTAGACGTGGATTGGGTGAGTGATATCCATGACAGATGTGAGATTGTTAATTAATGGTTTATCTAAGGTGGCAACCTAACACACATCTGGGTGGATTGAGGCACCTGGGGTTTCCAGGACTTGCCTGTTTTTCTTTTGGACCGCCACCCAGGCTCAAAGGGATCATGAGATTATTCATACTAGAAACTTCCGTGTGCAGCCACAAGCCATTATGGGCTCTGGCATATTTGACTAAGTTGTGCGAACTCTTACAGTGGTAGACTAGCAGATGTAGGGGATGTAGGTGGTACGGTCTACCCGATCGTAAGGTGCTAGCGCTTCTGAAAGACTATGTCTCGGTCATCCGTTTCTCAAACACCCTGTAGTGCGAGAAACCAAACGGAGGCGATCGAGTCTTGTGGGGAAAAGTGCGCAAACCTCTGCAGAGTGTAACAAACTAATCATGGTTAGCCGTGTCCCCGGTTATGGACATCTTGAGTATCTAGTACCTGGATTATCATGTGAATCTCAACATGTTACTCTAAATTAATTTTGATGGGTTTTAATGATGTTACTTAATTGGGATTGAGAATGCAGTCAACCATTCTCAATGTTTAACAACCACCATGATAGTAATTAATTTATTCCGTTGAAGTAGGAAAAAATTGGCTTTACGCAAAAACTGTAACCATAGAGCTTTCCACCAGCCAAATATGCATATAGTATAGCTGTTGCATTTCCATTATTCTCTATGTGTTATCTTGCCAGCATATTCCATGTGCTGACCCGTTTTCGGGCTGCAACGTTAATGTTGCAGACTTTTTAGACGACGATTAAGGAGTTTTTAGGTCGCGGTTCTATACTCAGTGATGTCGTTGGAGTTGATGGACTCACTTATCTTCCAAGCCTTCCGCTGTTACCATTATTAGATGGTCTTAAGCCATATTTATTGTAATAAGTTCTCTTTTGAGACACTCGATGTAATAAGTGTGTGATTGCTACTCTGCTATAAATCCTCCGAGTACTGTGTGGTGTCAGCATTACTGATCCAGGGATGACACCGGAGCACAGAGATCAGACTGTTTGAGGTCTGGTCGCTACACCCGGGTGTCTTTTGATAGTGCACCCTTTTATTTCGGACTGGGTTCATATTTAGGGCCGGATTATCCCAAAAGCTTGTTTCGGTTTTCCAGGCACTTTCCATCGCACAGTACTTTCGTACTATGGACGCCAAGTCAGCGAAGCGTGATATCTCACGGCGATTTATGGCGTTAAGGATTCCCTTGTCCATGCAATTATTGCAGAAAAATAAGATTGCGTCTTCCTCGCGACATTCCTTAACCTTATTCATCGCAAGGAGGAATCTGGTCCAATAGTGATGTACTGTTTCCTGGGGCTCTTGCCTGATGTGCGAAAGATCGCTTATGTTTGGGTGGGTGGGTGGAATTGAATCCGAACCCTTACCCAATCTGGGATCCAGGGGCCGAGGAATTTCTAATCGTGGAAATTCTGGTTCCGGGGTGTTGCCCGATAATCCTGGCCTCTGCCTGACTCTAAGTTCAGGGATTGGATGCTGTCCTCCCGCGAACGGGTATCCGGCTCGGAGAGCTCAGGAATCCGGACATAGTTGGTCCTCAATATGGAGGAGAGGTCACCGCATTGTTCCTCCACCACTGCAATATGATGGCTGACCGGCGGAGAGTTAATCTCCCTTTGATCGGGTTTAAGCCCAATCCGATCATAGTCCGTGGCGACTCCCAGGGCGGCGATGCGATCCAAGAGCTCGTTTAGGGAGGCGAGCTCCATTGGATCCATCTGTTCGGCGAGTGCCGATTTGACGTGGAGGCTGTTTTCGATGACCCGAGAAGTCATCGTCGGCGCGGCGGCCAAACAAGCGGTCATGATGAAACCGCCTAGCCGGAGAGTTTGGCCGACAGCCAAAGCTCCCCCAACAATAGTCCCGTCTTTAAAGACGAGACGAGACATCCTTCCTTCTGGCGACGACACAGAGGAACTCTCAATGAAAGCACCAATGTCGGTGTCAAAACCGGCGGATCTCGGGAAGGGGGTCCCGAACTGTGCGTCTAAGGCGGATGGTAACAGGAGGCAGGGGACACGATGTTTTACCCAGGTTCGGGCCCTCTTGATGGAGGTAAAACCCTATGTCCTGCTTGATTTATTCTTGATGATATGAGTATTACAAGAGTTGATCTACCATGAGATCGGAGAGGCTAAACCCTAAAAGCTAGCCTATGGTATGATTGTCTCTTGTCCTACGGACTAAACCCTCCGATTTATATAGACACCGGAGGGGGCTAGGGTTACACAAGGTCGGTTACAAAGGAGGAGATATACATGTCCGTATTGCCTAGCTTGCCTTCCACGCCAAGTAGAGTCCCATCCGGACACGGGACGAAGTCTTCAATCTTGTATCTTCATAGTCCAATAGTCCGGCCAAAAGATATAGTCCGGCTATCCGGAGACCCCCTAATCCTGGACTCCCTCAGTCCACATCGACAAATACAGAATCCTTTCCATTTCGAGTCCTAGGCAAACCAAGTACAAAGTCCATGCTAATGTCTTCCCATGGTTGATATGGAATTGGTAGGGGCATATAAAGGCCGTGGGGTTGAGCTTTGGACTTAGCTTTGCGACATGTAGAGCATCAGTTGGTGAAGCGGTTGACGTCGCGAAACATCTTGGGCCAAAAGTAGTTCTTCGAGAGCGTGGTGAACGTCTTGTCTCATCCAAGATATCCCATTAAACCTCCTCCATGAGATTCCTGCAAAAGCAACAAACGAAGAGAAGACTCGGGGATGCCAAGTTTGTTAGCTCTCATAAGATACCCATCTTTGATGTAATAGCGTTCCCAAAAGTTGTGCGACAAACACTTGGCATATGGAGTAGCAAAAGTAGGATCATGCTCATACAATTCTTTGATATGCTCAAAACCAATGACATCCAATTCAAGTTGAGTGACAAGCATGCATATGCGAGAAAGGGCATCCGCTACAATGTTTTCCTTACCCTTAATGTACTTGATGACATAAGGAAAAGACAATAAATTCACTCCACTTAGCATGACGCTTGTTCAACTTGCTTTGGCCCTTAAGATAGTTGAGAGTCTCATCATCGGTATGAATGATAAACTCATGGGGACGAAGGTAATGTTCCCATTCATGCAAGACTCGCACTAAAGCATAGAGCTCTTTGTCATAGATGGGGTAATTGAGTTGCGCGCCAGAGAGTTTCTCACTAAAGTAAGCTATGGGGCGCTTCTCTTGCGTTAACACACCTCCTATGCCATTACCACTAGCATCGCAATGAATCTCAAAGGGTTTGTCAAAGTTGGGTAAAGCAAGCACGGGAGCATGAGTAAGCAAGTTCTTAAGCTCATTGAAAGCGGTATCTTGGGATGGTCCCCAAACGAAAGGCACATTCTTCTTGCTCAAAGCATGTAAAAGCGAAGCAATGGTTCTAAAATCCTTCACAAAGCGATGATAGAAACCCGCAAGGCCAAGAAAGCTACACACTTGTTGCAAATTAGTTGGTTGTGGCCAAGTCTTAATAGCATTGATCTTGGACTCATCAACATGAACACACTTAGAGGAAACAATAAAACCCAAGAAAACGAGTTTGTCAACGCCAAAAAGGCATTTCTCCAGATTAGCATAGAGATGCTCTTTTCGAAGAGTTTGCAAAATGGTTCTAACATGGGTGACATGCTCTTTGAGAGACTTGCTAAAAACAAGGATATCATCAAAGTAGACCACAACAAATATACCAATGTAAGGGCGAAAAACGTGATTCATAAGACGCATAAAAGTACCCGGTGCTTCCGAGAGACCCATAGGCATGACTAACCATTCATATAAGCCAAACTTGGTTTTGAAAGCGGTTTTCCATTCATCACCCTCTTGTATGCGTATTTGATAGTAACCACTCTTAAGATCAATTTTGGAAAAGATAGTGGCACCACTAAGTTCATCAAGCATATTGTCAAGGCGTGGAATGGGATACCTATAGCGAACGGTGATAGTATTGATAGGTCTACAATCGGAGCACATGCATAAGCTACCGTCTTGTTTTGGCACAAGAATGACAGGGACGACACAAGGGCTCAAACTTTCACGCACATTTCCATGGTCTATGAGATGCTTCACTTGCCTTTGTATTTCTTTGGTTTCTTCTGGGTTGACGCGGTAGGGAGCTTTGTTCGGAAGCGGTGCTCCGGGGATGAGGTCAATGCGGTGCTCAATGCCTCGTAGTGGAGGTAGTCCCCGAGGTAGCTCGTCGGGGAAAACATCGTGAAATTCCTGCAAAAGAGAAGACAACACTAGAGGAAGAGTGTGAGAAGTGTTAGTTTTTGGTGCATTGTCCTTGCACACGAGGACGTGGTGTAGGACACGAGATGGGTTCTCACACACTCCTCGTATCTCACTTTTGGTGGCAAATAGGACTAGGTTCTTCTTTTCGCTCATCGTGGAGGTGTTCGATTTGGGCTTGTGGCGCTCACTCTCTTTCTGGTGGCTCGTTCTCTCGCTATGATCTCCAGGATGGGTGGCTTGCTTATCGGCGACAGCTTGGCTTGGAGACATGGGACGAAGTACATACTCCTTGCCCTTCATCTTGAAGATGTAGTGGTTCGTTCGGCCGTTGTGGATGACTCCTCTATTAAATTGCCATGGGCGTCCAAGGAGAAGATGGCAAACGGTCATTGGAACGACGTCGCACTCCAAGATGTCTTCGTAGGCTCCAATTTTGAAAGAGACTTGTACTCGGTGCTCGACTTGGATAGTGCCGGAGTCGCTAAGCCGTTGCACTTTGTATGGATGTGGATGCTTCATCTTGGGCAATTGGAGCTTGGAGCAAAGTTCTTCACTTGCAAGATTATGACAACTCCCTCCATTGATGATGACCTTGATAGATCGTCCATTGATGCCGGCCTTGGTGTGGAATATGTGGCATCTTTGGTCTTCTTCTTGGTGATGTTGGAGAGTCAAGACCTTGGAGACAACAAGGGCGGGACTTGAATCTTCATCGCAAAAGACTTGTTCCTCGTCATCATTCACTTGCCGGTGCATGGCGACTTGCTTGATGGCGTCCATTTCTTCTTCACTCATTGAGTCGTAAGTGCCGTCGTCGTTGAGGATCATTGTCCGCTTGTTGGTGCACTCATAGGACTTGTGGCCTCGGCCTCCGCATGTGAAGCATTTGAAGGAACTTGTCTTGACGGTCTCATCGGTTGGAGTGGATGATGATGAAGCTCTTGGCTTGAAGTTGCTCGTAGTAGGAGGATGACTTGGAGTTGACGACGCTTTCTTGGAACTCGACTTGTCGATGGTGCTAGTAGAAGGCTTGGTAGTCGGTGTTGGAGTCGTTGAAGCTTGGGTGTTGGAGAAGCCGAATGACTTGGATGAGAACTTGGCATACTTGAAATCATCTTGCACTTGGAATTCCGCTTTGGTAGCTTGATGCACTAGCTCGATGAGGTTCGAGTATGGTTGGAAGTCGGCGATCTTCTTGATGGGATGGTTGAGTCCGTTCAAGAAACGTGCCATTATTTGCTCATCATCTTCCGTGACATTGGCTCGTATCATGGCAATCTCCATCTCCTTGTAGTACTCTTCAACACTCTTGGTTCCTTGCTTGAGTAGTTGGAGTTTCTTGAAGAGGTCGCGGTTGTAGTAGGTAGGCACAAAGCGTGTTCTCATGACATCCTTCATTTGCGCCCAAGTAGTGATGGGTGGTTCACCTCTTGCCTCTCGGCGCTCGATAACTTGTTCCCACCAAATGAGGACATAGTCTTGGAACTCAAGGGATGCCATCACGATCTTCTTCTCTTCTTCATAGTTGTGCAAATGGAAGATCTTGTCAACTTTCAATGCCCATGAAAGGTGCTCTTCGGGATTTTTGCTTCCATTGAACTTGGGCCTGGTGAACTTGAGTTTGTTGTAGCATTGCTCTTCATTGTGTTGGGGTCGGGGATGATGACGCCCATGTTGTTAATGATTGTGCAACTCGTGGTGCTCTTGGCGCGGAGGGTTGTCGACCTCATGATGCTCTTGTCGTGGATGATCTCCATTGTCTTCATGCTCTTGATGAACTTGTTGTTCTTGACGTGCTTGTGGAGGAGCTTGTCGAGCTCGAGGAGGAACTTGATGATGCACGCGAGCTTGATAAACCCTCTCGCGAACTTCTTCGCGAAGTGCTTTTGTGTGTTCACGAGCTTGTCGGCCTCTGTCGGCTATGGCTCGACTTGAAACACGTAGAGCTTGTTGCGCCTCAAGTGCTTGAGCTTCACAGAGTTGTTCTTCTTGGTGTTGTGCCTCGGCATCTTGTGCAATTTGGTGTAGACGCGCTCGCTCTTCCTCTTCATGTTGGCGTTGTCGTTGTCGTTCTCGTGCTAGCGCAAAGGCCTCTTGGTTTTGACGTCGTCGGTGCTCTTGCGAGTCGGTGTGGCATAGAGGATTGAGGCTTGCTTGATGCTCATTGCGCGCGTCACGGCGAAGAGTGTTTGATGTCGGTGTACTTGAGCCGGAGAGGGTGAAGTCGGTTTGGCGACTTGAATGGCTCCTTCTTGAAGTGGAAGAAGAGCGGTTGAGCAACAAAGCACGAATCTCGTCCATTCTTGCATCATTCTCTTGCTTGTGATCATCGAGCTTGTGGTCGAAGTAGTCCCTTGTACGTTGCTCGGAGAGTCGCAAGTCGGCGGCGAGGTTGTCGATGCGTTCACTCATAGCTTGTTGCTCTTGATGCAAAGCACGTTGTGCGCCAAAGAGGTAGTTCTTGGTGACGTAGGAGTTCATGTCGTCGTGCTCAATGAAGAGTGGGTTGGTAGAAGTACTTGGCCTATCCATCATTCCAAGATACACAATGTGAGTGGTAGAAAGAGAAGAACAAATACCAAATGTACCTTGACCGAAGTTGAAAGTGGATCGATGATCACTCCAATGTAGGATAAGGAAATAACACAATTGGTACTAGCTCTTGTCGGTTTCACACCTACACAAGTAAAAGCTTATGGTGGAGCTTGGTTAGGATGGTGGCACAAAATTTGATGCAATTGTATGTGAGCTTAAATAATGTTGGAAAAGATTCGCAAGATGCAATGTAACAAGTAGACCAAGCATATAAGGTACACGGAAACACACACGCAAAAGATAAGTGGGATTGGGCAACCAAGGATGAGCCAAAATGTGGAATCCACAAAAATGCTCTTGGTGCACAACACTAGAGAGACGCTAGCACGATTGCACAATAGGTGGATACAAAGAACTTGTGCACAACCTACTTAGCAAAAATGCAACGACTTCTATCCCAAGTATGCTCTATGCAAGGTGTTTCGATGATATGATCCAAGATGATCTAGTATGACAATCTTAATGTTGTATGATGCTATGGTTCTTGCTTAAAAGCTCTTTGCTTATCTTTCCTCTTTGCTTAGAAGCTTGTTTGGCTCTTTGATGTTTGAGCTCTTTTCGTATGCGATGCTTCACGAACCAATATAGCAATTGTGTATGCTACGACAACTTTGTGACACAAGAGATGATACCAATATATGCAACAATGATGTATGTATGCTATGGGAAGTATGATCACTAATGTGCACAAGTCTGGTTGCTGGCAATACTCAATGGCTAGTTTCGATGGGTAAGCAACGCAAAGGAGTAAGGCTATGATGGCTATCAATGTAATGGCAAGAGTGATATGTCCAATACCAAGACGAGGTTACCGTTTCTTGCGGATGGTATGGTGTCAAAATGGTGGACCGAATACCAAAATGGAGTCGAGGTGGTCGTTGTTGATGACGCGTCCGTGGCGAAGATGAGCAGCGGTGATGTTGATGTCAAACTGTACCTAAATAGCCGAAACACAAGTAGGACATGGTACCGTAACTCAAATTCTCAAAGCAAAATTGGACCAAAATTGTCGGAGTTGGAGTTGGTAAGCGGTGGTTGTGTATGTGGTATATGGTGGGGCTATGCGGAAGTGGTGGAGGTATGCGGAAGTATATGTGGGCACCGGAACAAAATTTGGGGAAAAATGGACGGAAAACGGGCGGTGGAGAGGAAGTGGTGCTGCCAGGGGTCGGACGTCCGGGGTCGTGGCCGGATGTCCGAGCTATCGGGCCGGATGTCCGGGCTTTGGATCCGTGGATGGATTCGAAGAAGGTCGCGAGGAGAGGTCAAATCCGGACAAAATTCGATGAAAATTTATGGATGGGAATTGGGGAGAAGTGGATGGAAAGCTAGATCTACCTGCAACACATGAAATCCGCGGATCAAATCCAACAAAACTTCATCACACCAACAAATCAAAAAAAAATTGGGGCTATTTTTGGTGGGGATTTTCGAAGTTGGGGAAGAACACAACAAAATTAGGCTAGAAAACAAGGGGGGAGGCTCCGAAATCGTGATCAACGTGGCTCTGATACCAAGATGATGTAGGGTGGAACCCTGATTGGCCGATCTTTCACAAAAGGAGCGGATCCCGCGAAGAACACGAGGAGGGAAACGAGGGAAAACACAAGAGGAACACTCAAACTAACAAGAACAAGTCACACATGTGCTAGATCCTCGAGTACATAAGGAAATATACACGATCCATGGACAACTAAGGACGATACAAGGGTAGCCGATCTTCTCCGTGAGGAGGTCTTGAGTTCTTCCCTAAAAGGGGTCTTGAATCCGCTTGGGGATCTTCTCCGGTGGAGGCTCGAATCTCCATGGAGAAGGTAACGAAGTGGATGAGCAAAGCTCTCACAGAAACATGAGCTAAACCTTTGCCAACCCTAGAAAGTTGGACGAGGTGGAGTATATATAGTCTAGGGGGAGAAGGGGTACACGGGCCTCGGCCCTTCACTGTGCGCAGACAGGGGAGGCCGGACGTGCGGGCGTCGGGCCGGATGTTCGGGCTTTCACGCGACGCCGGATGTCCGGGTTGGGGAGGCCGGATGTCCGGGCTGGAGCGGTGGGCTTTGTTGCTCTCGGGTTCGGAGGGGTCCAGATTTCTGGGCTGGTGGCCGGATATCCGGGGGCTCGGGAAAGGCCGGATGTCCGGGCTGGCGAGGCCGGATGTCCGGGGCCTGTAGCTTCTGGCGGCTGCGCGGCTGTGGTGGGAGGAGCTCCAGGGGCCGGTCGTCTGGGGTCGCGGCCGGATATCCGGGGCCTGGGAGGTGTACTTGACTCCTTCCGATGGTTCTCTTCACCCATGAACTTGGGGACTTGTACATCTTCATGTGCATCTTCGGGAGGGTCCTCTTTGTACCTAATCATGAACAACAACTCGGACTTAGGTAGTAGCCATGTCTCATGCATAGAAAGTGGAAGTTCGGAGAGGAGTGAGTTCACCTTATCTTCAATAGCCTTGGCTCGGGCTCTTGTCATTGGTCCAGGTGGTGTCGTTGGAGGTGTAGGTGCGTCCATGGGGATGATCATGGGATGCTCCACATCACTGTGCCTCCAAGTCGCTCTTGGTAGAGCATGCTGATAACGTGTTAGAGTAAAACAAGATTGAAAGCGAAAGGACAATCAGTCCTGGTTTCCATTGATTCTCAAGTATATATACATATGGAAGAGGTGGGAAGAAAATGTGTCTGTTCGGAGGCATCCCTCCAGAACAGATGCTTGTTGGCAATAGAAAGAGAGAAGGGATGGGACTGTTCAGGGTTGGACACACCCCTTTGCTAATGACTATTCATTAATTAGCATGTGCTAATTAATCTATTAATTAATTCCTAACAGTAGGGTTATGAATAAATTTACGGGATTGCTAAAACTCAGCTAGCTGAGATTTATTTTGGTCTCATTCACTTTGTCAACCGTTGGATTAAAAGCGCAGTTATTCATGCGAGATGAGCGAACCGGCTGTTCGTGTCGTCGTACGAGCAGTGCAGGCCGGTGGCCCATGTATGGAGCGCCTGGAGAGGCCTTTTTAGGTCGCTTTTTTTCTTTTTATATTCAGAAGCTAAGCTTGTTTCTCTGTTCAATGCCACCAAGCATCACTGTCGATCCCTCTGTTTCTTGTCTTGAGCAGCGGTTGTTTCTTTTTCCTAAGAGACCCTTTTCCATTGTTTGAACGTATACAATTTTTAGTAGTTCATTTTACGTAAAATAATTGTTGTAGATTTTTTAGTATAATTATTAATAGTTGTTTTACCGGTTGCAGTTGCATGTCTACTACTAGACATGCAACTGTATGTGTTGTAATCCGATTGAAACTGGGGTCGGAAGGAGGTTTGTTGGGCTAGTTGCATGTCCATCACTAGAGTTGCAACTGCAAACATTGTAGTCTGACTGCAACTACAACTATGTCGAGGTTGTTTTTTCTCAATACAATGTTTTTTTTCCTTTTTATGATTTCTATTTCTTCTTTTGTATAGAAAGTGGGAAAGAGTAGTGAGGCGAAAGGGCCCGACTTTTTAATCATTTCATTTTCTTTCTTTGTTTTTAAAACTTTTACTCATATATTCTGTCCTCCGCATGTAACTGCACACACAACCAAACTATGCACAATTTGCAAGAGACATAATACACACACAACCTTTCTACTGTCCAACTAGTTTCAGTTATAGTTTCGTTGTTTGTACTTTTATTTCTTCCTTTCTATTTGGAAATATAGATTTTTTAAGTTTTTTTTCAATTTTTTATTGTTTTAAAGGTTGTGTGTGTATGCCGGCGAAGTCTTTCTTTTCATTTTTTTGTTTATTTTGTTATAGTTGCATCCGCCCCAACCCGGGCGCAAGTGCAACTCAGCACACCGTAGCGCAACAGCAAGACCTACCGCAACCGGGGGTCGGAGAGAGGGTGTCAGTGCCGGCAAAGTCTTTTTCAATTTTTTTGTTGTATTTGAAACTAACCCAGCCCGAGTGCAACTACAACTCAAGAGTACGGCCGTGGGTTGTTTTTTAGGGGGGTGGGGGTTGTTTGTAGTTGCACCCGTACCCCCCTAGTTGTGTGCCCGTAGTCTTGTTGGGTCCTATTCATGGCCCCCAGTTGCAAGTTGACCATCAACTCACAACTACAGGGATGTGTGTTGTGTGTGTGTGTGTGTGTCGAGGGTCCCTAATTGGATGTCGATAACCGACTTGCAACTAGGAGTGTTGTGTGTGTTTGTCTATTTTTCAAAGGGTCCCTAGTTGCATGTCAAGCATCGACTCGCAACTAGGGTCCCAAGTTGCATGTCGATAATCGACTCACAACTAGGGTGTGTGTGTGTGTGTGTGTGTGTGTGTTATTTTTATTAAAGTGTCCCTAGTTGAATGTCAAGCATCGACTCGCAATTACGGGTGTATGTGTGTGTGTTTGTTGAGAA
>NC_041388.1:498219242-498220045 GCF_002162155.2 Triticum dicoccoides | reverse complement strand
GTTGAGGACCCCTAGTTGCAAGTTGCCCATCGACTCGCAACTAGGAGATGTGTGCGTGTGTGTGTGTTTTATTCGTGGCCCCAGTTGCAAGTTGACCATCAACTCACAACTAGGGGAGATGTGTGTGTGTGTGTGTGTGTGTGTGTCGAGGATCCCCAATTACATGTCGATAACCGACTTGCAACTAGAGGTGTGTGTGTGTGTGTGTGTGTGTCTTTTCGTCAAGGGGTCCCTAGTTGCATGTCAAGCATCGACTCGAAACTAGGGTCCCCCGTTGCATGTCGATAATCGACTCGCAACTGGGGTGTTTTTTATCATAGTGTCCCCAGTTGAATGTCAACCATCCACTCGCAACTAGGGGGGTGTGTTTGTTGAGAACCCCCAGTTGCAAGTTGACCATCGACTCGCAACTAGGGGGTACGTGTGTGTCTATGTGTGTGTGTGTGTGTTTTATTCGTGGCCCCTAGTTGCAAGTTGACCATCAACTCGCAACTATGGGGATGTGTGTGTGTGTCGAGGGTCCCCAATTGCATGTTGATATCTGACTTGCAACTAGGAGTGTTGTGTGTGTGTGTGTGTGTGTCTATTTGTCAAGGGGTCCTTAGTTGCATGTCAAGCATCGACTTGCAACTAGGGTCCGAAGTTGCATGCCGATAATCGACTCGCAACTGGGGTGTGTGTGTGTGTGTGTGTGTTTTATTTTTATCAAAGTGTTCGCAGTTGAATGTCAACCATCGACTCACAACTAGGTGTGTGTGTGTGTGTATTTGTTGACAACCCCCAGTTGGAAGTTGACCATTGAC
>NC_041388.1:498150115-498219065 GCF_002162155.2 Triticum dicoccoides | reverse complement strand
TCCCCAATTGCATGTCGATAACCAACTTGCAATAGGAGTGTCGTGTGTGTTTGTCTATTTGTCAAGGGGTCCCTAGTTGCATGTCAAGCACCGACTCGCAACTAGGGTGTGTGTGTTATTTTTATCAAAGTGTCCCTAGTTGAATGTCAATCATCGACTCACAATTAGGGGTGTGTGTGTATTTGTTGAGAACCCCCAGTTGTGAGTTGACCATCAACTCACAACTACGAGGATGTGTGTTGTGTGTGTGTGTCGAGGGTCCGTAATTGCATGTCGATGACCGACTTGCAACTAGGAGTGTTGTGTGTGTGTTTATCTATTTGTCAAGGGGTCCCTAGTTGCATGCCAAGCATCGACTCGCAACTAGGGGATGTGTGTTTGTTGAGGATCCCCAATTGCAAGTTACCCATCGACTCGCAACTAGGTGTGTGTGTTTTATTCGTGGCCCTCAGTTGCAAGTTGACCATCAACTCGCAACTAAGGGGCTGTGTGTCTATTGAGGACCCCCAGTTGCAAGTTGTCCATCGACTCGCAATTAGGGGGTGCTGTGTGTGTGTGTGTGTGTGTGTTTTATTCGTGTCCCCTAGTTGCAAGTTGACCATCAACTCGCAACCAGGGGTCTTGTGTGTGTGTGTGTCTTTTGCTGTGGCCCCCGGTTGCAATCCACTCATCGAGTCGCAACTAAGGATGTGTGTGTGTGTGTAGAGGGTGTGTGTGTTTTGTTGTGGCCCCCAGTTGCACCCCGCTCATCGACTCTTAACTAAGGATGTGTGTGTGTGTGTGTGTTTGTTTGTAGAGGGTCACTAGTTGCATGTCGATAACTGACTCACAACTAGAGGTGTGTGTGTGTGTGTCTTTTTGTCAAGGGTCCCCAGTTGCATGTTGACCATCAAACTCGCAACTAGCAGGTGTGTGTTTGTTGAGAACCCCCAATTGCAGGTTGACCATCAACTTACAACTAGGGGGTGTGTGTGCGTGCATGTGTGTGTGTGTGTGTGTGTGTGTGTTTTGTGTGTGTGTGTATGTCTTTTTCTCAAGGGGTCTCCAGTTGCATGTCAAGCATCGACTCACAACTAGGGAATGTGTGTGTTTGTTGAGGACCCTCAGTTGTAAGTTGACCATCAACTCGCAACTAGGGGATGTGTGTGTGTGTGTGTGTGTTGAGGGCCCCCAATTGCATGTCGATAACCGACTTGCACTAGAGGTGTGTGTGTGTGTGTCTTTTTCTCAAGGGGTCCCTAGTTGCATGTCAAGCATCGACTCGCAACTAGGGTGTGTGTGTTTGTTGAGAATCCCCAGTTGCGAGTTGATGGGAAACTTGCAACTACCGCAACCGCAAGACATAAATGTCACTGCAACCGGGGGTCAGAGGGAGGGTGTCGCAACTGCAACTGTCACAACACTAACGCAATTGGTGCAATCAAATTGGTTTTACTCAAACATTCAGATTGTTACAAGGCTCACTAGTACCAAGCACGAATATAAGCCCAGAGCTATATGCAATGATTTTTGTCCAAATACTTGGTGCACTTTTTTGATATGTGACATTTTTCAAAAATACATGGTGAACATGTTTCATGCGATAAACATTTTTATGTACATACAAATTTTTTAATTTTTCACAGATTTTTTTCTCTTATAGCTGTTTATCATTTTCTTTTTTAGGCAATTCATTTGAATTTTTTTTAATAATGTTTGGCATAAAACAAGGCAGGGCCCAGGCAAAGGCTCCTCCGAGCTATTGTTTTCGAGCAAAAAAACTAAAAACAACAACAGGAAAACGCTCCCTAAATAAGGGTAAGGGCCCAGCTGCTTCACGCTTCTATTCATCAACAACAAACAACGGACAACTTTCTTTATTGTACACTGGCCCATAACAACACAACAAACAACGAACGGCCCAGGAAGAAGTAGCGGCAATATAGAACGACCACACCTTTTGTACACAAATGGATGACGTCATGTGAATGAGACCAATTTATATTTCATCCAGATGAGTTCTAGGCACTCCCATAAATTTAGGTTTTTCTTTCCATTGATGATGGTGATATGGTGACGTCGTTGTTGGTGTGGAGTAAGGTCTTTCCCTCCCGCCCTCGTTTCGGTGGCGCTTCTTCGTATCGTTGGGAGGCTGTGGATGAGAGCATGTCTCTAGACTTAGGTCTCCGCCCCTGCCTTTTTCTTTGGCAGATTTATCGGTGGGTTGTCCTATGGAGCAAACAATGTGGATGTGTGTCTTGGTTCTTCGGTTCCAGTTTTGACTGATGAAGGTTGTCCAGCTTCGACCTCGTCAAGGAGCATGTGAGATTTGTGTTCCTTGACTCCACATGGCTGGACCGGGGTGTTCTACAAGCTCTATTTTCCTTTTGGGAGATCATGATTGTTGCCTCTTCTGATCTACATTGACGACATCACCATCGTTGCTTCTACAGACTACCGGGTTTCAATAAGTTTGCTCTGTTGACATGGAGGCCTAGAGGCGGGAACAATCTCTCACGTTGTTGGTGGATGCATGTGGAAGAAGACTTTGGAAGCACCAAGGATTTATTTCTCAAAAATTGTAAGGGTGTTTCTTGTAAGGCTCTACACTATGTAAGTATGTTTCTTGTATGGCTTTTCCAAAAATATTACTAATTGACTAGGAATGCCAGAGATATTCTCGCGCGTTGCAGCAGGAATTGGATGCAGTGATTTCTATGAGATTTAGCGGTATAGAGCTATAGTATTTCAATTAGCAATACAAGAATTAAAACTTAAGCACATATAATTTAATATGTTTGATTATCATATTGTTGCAGAAAAAATATTTAATATAAGTAACATGCATGATGCATTTTAAGGTGGTTCTTTTCCCATGCATAGTGGTATAGTGAGTTGGCATATTACATCTTGAGAGAATTAAATTTAGTGGTGCATGCATGGTGGCATGATGAGTTTACATAGTTGCATGTAATTTGTAGCATCGTCTAGAAGAAGGATTCTGGAGTGAAAATTAGTAAGCAATAAATAAATAAATAAATACATGTCTCAAAAAATAAGTATATGTAGGGTATCTCCATATTTACGTAATTAGAATGCATCACTTTTCCCTTGGGGAAACTTAAATGCATCGCTAACATGGAAAAAGTAATATATAATTTGATAAGAATTTCCCTAAAAACATGAACATGCCTAAGCATGGTATGAAACATGATAATTCTGTGAAAATAAATAAGCTAGCACAATGCAAAATACCAGAATCCTGAAGCATAGCTTGAGGACAAAACCACGAAGTGTAGCTTGAGGCTAGACAAAACCACTAACGCAAATGATACTATTTTTATAGTGCATAGTATCATAGAGTAGTATCATAATGATCTTATTTATAACCATGCATGACACAAAGTAGCATAGCATTTATTATGGTATGATATCTACCTATGTTACTCTAAACCTCTTTTTTTAATTTTCTGCCACATCAACATGTTTGATATTCCCGAGTGCATGATACCGACTAAGATATCACCACTATGGCCAACCTAAGTGCTGCCAAACTCTACATGGAGTCGGCACCCTCATCCTTCCCAGCTACACTCTGGTTGGGAATGGAAGCTTCAAACCAACCAACTAAAATAAACATTCTGATATGAGGAGCGAGAGAGGAAAGAGAGCACCCACCTCTAGTGCATGTGATGTTGAAGGCGGACGTCGATATGGCATGCCTAGTTTGCTGAGAGGTTGGATCAACAGTGCGACGTATGGCATGGGCGGCATAGGGGCTCCTAGACGGGGTCAGTGCATTGATCTCTATCGGTGATAACTCAGGGAGGCTTGGTTGGGTGGTGGCGCAGTATGGAGAGTGGTGCATATATATAGGAGAAGAAGAATTGGGAAGACCTTGGTGGAGATTAATTAATGGAGGGGAGGTGAAAAGTACCACCATATGAATAGGATGTGGATGCCGCGTGTTTACTGATGTGTCTTTCTGTATTCACTACTAGAAACGAAACTCAACATGACATGGCATGCATGTGTTGTGAGTTGCTGATTTGGCTGAATTGCTGAGATGGACATGTTGCATGTTAAGATGAATAGAAGTAGTGGGGATGAACTTCTTAGGTATATAGGATGTGTAATACCTTGTTAGGACCGAGAGTATATCGACCAGAGGGGGGTGAATGGGAGATTCAAAATTTCTTTCGTAAGCTTTGAAACTTATCCCACTCACAACAGCGGAAGTAGTACCGAAGGAAATAAACTTAACCAGTCTTCTTTGTTAGAGGCATATTCATCGATGAAAGCATTGACAACATTGCGAGCTTGATAAATCATAGGTTTAACTGCGATGAGAGTAATGCAACATGCAAACAAATGTAGCAGAACGAGACATAGCATGGTATGCATGAATACAAATATTGTGGAGAGATTACACAGGCGAATGCTAGGGACAAGATGGATCCAAATGAATAGAGACTAAGACAATGAAACAGGTGGAAATACTGAAATACAAGTAGATAACAGACTGAACGGAATGATCGAGTAAACTATCGGCACATAGCACGAATATGAACAACTAAAGGAAAAGTAGAGTAAAATGAACTGGTGGTGCTCGATGGCGACACAAAGATTTGGTAGACTAGTTCACCCTTTTGCCAAAGGGCTACGTATGGTTAGAGCGGCTGTGACTTAACACGGAAGATAAACTCTCTTCACCCTATTCTCCTTCAACGCAGAGCTGATCAGACTCAGGTTGATTTCACTCGTGGTAGATCCTTGTCGGCGATCTCCAAACCTCCGGTCGACCTTCGTGAACCACAATCACTCTTGGTTGCTGAAGATCTGGCTCGGTGAAGACAACAACTCTTCAACACTCAAAGCTGAAACCTATCCGTCTAGAGAGTGCGCAGCTCTCAAGAGTAATAGGTACAAGAACTCTCACTCAGAACTACTGTGATGCTAAACCACTGTCTAAATTGGGGCTCTAGGTTTTTCTCTCTGTGGATCTTAAACTCAAATCACTCGGAGAGGGGTTGCTCAAATCAATCTTCTCAGAAATCTCAAGCGGAGCAGCCAACGAACAAAGTTGGAGCAGGGTGGCTATTTATAGCCGCAACCTTCCCTTAGGGAAAAAGACCAAATTAGACCTTGGGTTCAGCCAATGGCCGAACAACATCCAGCAGTCGGATTTGAGCACAACGGTAGCATTTCTTGCGGAGCAAGAAATGCTAACTCCTCGGTCCGAGGCAAATCTCTCGCAGCGAAGAAGATCACAGTATCTTGTTGACAAGTATTTGCTCGAAGCACAAAGAGATTTCACTCGCATATTTCATATGTTATGGCTAAGCATCACAATAGACCTAAGCATCGAGAACCTATACCCCTCTTAATAGTACGGAGGTCCTATGACTCGAAATAATGAAAGAAGAACAACGAAATGAATACTATGTCTTTACTTTGTCTTCTACTTCCATTGCTGAGTCAATTTGTTCGGACGACAGTACCGAAACAAAAACTTTGCTTCAGCAGTAAAGTTTCGAGGGGTCAATTTCTTCACGTCAATCTTCTCAACTCTATTACTTCATCGAATATAGCTCGTTCTTCTCTGCAGCGCAGATATACTTCGGTGAAGTTCTTTGAACTCAGCACCGGAGACATCATTCTCTTCGGTTGTGTATGGACTTTTTCTCTCTGTATGCACTAGCAAACAAATCAGTCCATACCTGTTTTTGTCAACAATCTCCAAAACACAAGGTAGGCAGATATTGCACCAACAATCTCCCCCCTTTTGGACGATTTTTGAAAAAACAGATCACATCGAATGATAGATAAATAATGGAATGTAATGCGAAGAATAATGAAAGACGAGAGATAATTACGAAGATAAAATATTCTCCCCCTTAAGTTATGCTATAGATCAAGACGAATGAGAGGAACAATATTATTCTTCGTATGAGTGTCATTGACAAGAGATCTTATACTTGAGTACTTTCAATGCACTCGATGGTGTCTGAGGTAGTTCCTGTCACGAAATCTTCGAATAAAGTTAGATGTAAGATAAGCGGTGAGTGATTTTTGACAAGGATATATCTTGAAGGTTTTCTCAGAACACAATTTTAATCCACACGAGATATAAACTTGCTGCACGATTGATATACGATACATTCAGAGCAAGAAGATAGTAAGACTATATTGCTCAGAGTGGATACGTTTCTAAAGTAGTTTCCTTGTCATAGTCATAGCGAGATAATAGTAAGGGAAACCACTTTGCATAAAAGCTTAAACTGATATTCTCTTCCTGCATGGTTAGATTGTAAGTTATAATGATCGGCACATATCCAACAACAACAGTTTGTTCATCTAGGGCTTGAAGTACTTCTCCAAAATAGTATCATCTCATGATGATTCTCTCTTCTTCTTCGAGAAGCAGATATGTATCCCTGTAAGATAAAAAATTGTCGAAGGTAATCATTCATAGATCAAACACATTCAAAGGTACCTGCAGACAAATAGTGTGAAGCAAATGATGTTAAAATTGCATTCGGGGGTTATTAACGTTACATGAAGACGAGTGTTTCAGCACCACATGTGGTGCAAAGAGTTCATGAAGCAAGTTATTCGAGGGAAAACCAAATAGCGAATTAAAAACACCCTACAAACCCCGATAAACTATCACTCGATGTAATCCTCCCCCTTTTTGTCAACAAATGTCAAAAAGGAAAGAGAAGACATACGGGGAATTACTTCGTGGGAGTGTCTTCTGAATTCGAATTAAAACCACTGGACGAATCAGTGTCAGAAGAATGCGGAATGGTCGAGGAAGAAGCAGGAGTAGCAGCCTGAGCCTTAGAAGACTTGGAGCGATGAACATCTGGCTTGTAAACAAGAGTATCGGTAGTGTCTGCAATTTCATCATCATGATTGACAAACAACAGATCCGTTGAAGCAGAACGCTGTGGGAGCATTGGAGTTTGTCTTCGGATGCGTGAAACAGCAAGCAAGTCCAGGTAGTCATCCTTAAAAGGCCCTTCTGTCACACCCACGATGCGGCTATATCTCCCACGTGTCGGAGCACGACATAGAGGCATAACCAGATGGCAGGCAATGTCGCAAGAGGGGTAATCTTTACACATCCCATGTACTGAATAAGAAAGAGGTACAAAGTTGGCTTACAATCACCACTTCACACAATACAAAAGTATAGCATTACATCATCCAGATACAATCAAGGTCCGACTACGGAACCAAAATAAAAGAAGACTACCCCTAATGCAAAAGATCCCTGATCGCCCCGACTGGGCTCCACTACTGATCAACTGGAAACGAAACTACACAACGAACACGATCTTCATCGGGCTCCTCCTTGAGCTCGGTTGCGTCACCTGCACGGTTTCATCGGCACTTGCAAACTGGTTTTGGAAGTATCTGTGAGTCACGGGGACTCAGCAATCTCACACCCTCGCGATCAAGACTATTTAAGCTTATGGGTAGGTAAAAGGTATGAGGTGGAGCTGCAGCAAGCACTAGCATATATGGTGGCTAACTTATGCAAAAGAGAGCGAGAGGAGAAGCAAAGCACGGTCGTGAACTAGAAGTGATCAAGAAGTGATCTTGAAACTACTTACGTTCAAGCATAACTCCAACACCGTGTTCACTTCCCGGACCCCGCCGAGAAGAGACCATCATGGCTACACACACGGTTGATGCATTTTAATTAAGTTAAGTGTCAAGTTTTCTACAACCGGACATTAACAAATTCCCATCTGCCCATAACCGCGGGCACGGCTCTCGAAAGTTCAAAATCCCTGCAGGGGTGTCCCAACTTAGCCCATCACAAGCTCTCACGGTCAACGAAGGATATTCCTTCTTCCAGGAAGACCCGACCAGACTCAGAATCCCGGTTACAAGACATTTCGACAATGGTAAAACAAGACTAGCAAAGCCACCCGGATGTGCCGACAAATCCCGATAGGAGCTGCACATATCTCGTTCTCAGGGCACACCGGATAAGCAATCCGTACAACTAAAACCAACCCTCGAGTTTCCCCGAGGTGGCGCTGCAAGGGGCTCTAGTTTGGACCAACACTCAGAGGAGCACTGGCCCGGGGGTTAAAATAAAGATGACCCTTGAGTCTGTAGAACCCAAGGGAAAAAAAGGCTTAGGTGGCAAATGGTAAAACCAAGGTTGGGCCTTGCTGGAGGAGTTTTATCCAAGGCGAACTGTCAAGGGGTTCCCATTATAACCCAACCGCGCAAGGAACGCAAAATCAAGGAACATAACACCGGTATGACGAAAACTAGGGCGGCAAGAGTGGAACAAAACACCAGGAATAAGGCCGAGCCTTCCACGCTTTACCAAGTATATAGATGCATTAATTAAATAAGAGATATTGTGATATCCCAACAAAATCCATGTTCCAACAAGGAACAACTCCAATCTTCACCTGCAACTAGCAATGCTATAAGAGGGGCTGAGAAAAGTGGTAACATAGCCAAACAACGGTTTGCTAGGACATGGTGGGTTAGAGGCTTGACATGGCAATATGGGAGGCATGATATAGCAAGTGGTAGGTATCGCGGTATAGGCATAGCAATAGAGCGAGAAACTAGCAAGCAAAGATAGAAGTGATTTCGAGGGTATGGTCATCTTGCCTGCAAAGTTCTCCGAGAAGACGAAAGCTTGATCCTCGTAAGCATACTCAACGGGTTCCTCGATCACGTACTCGTCTCTCGGCTCTACCCAAAGCAAGAACAAGCAAAGGGAACCAGGATCAACCACGGTCCAATGCGCAAGCAACATGATGCAAAACATGGCATGATATGCGGGATGTGATATGCAATGCATATGCATGCTTCGGAAGGGAAAGATTGAACCAGGCCTCAACTTGGAAAACCAAGAGTGCCACTGGAAATATGATTTGATTTTGGTCGAAATCGATATAAAGATCACCGGAATCGGATGCACGGTTTGCAAAAGGCAAGCAAAACCATAATGGCACAAATCCGCGATTAACAGCACGATGCCATCTAAATGCATCAAGGAAAAAAAGCTACTACACTCTAACATAGCAACAAAGCACATGGCAGTGATCTACTCAAGATGCTTGACAAAAGATGAACACTGAGCTACGGCTAATTCACACAATAACAGGTTCAAACAAGCATGGCAAAAGTGAAAAAGATAACAGGTTCACAGACTTAGTGAAAATAACATGTCAGGATTTAGCATCAGGAAGCAATGTTTAGAGCAAGATAACAACATGCTACAGGAACATATCATGGCAAAGCAAGGCATGGCATGAAACTACACAAAGCATATAACAAAAGTCCCTTACTGACCATAAGCCAAAAGGGATCATAAAATACAATGGCAACCATGTGAACATAGCAAGTTTCGTTAACAGATTCAGACTTAGCAGAAAACTGGACATGGCATAAACAGAATTACGAAGGCATGTTTGCGAGCTCAATGCACTCACCACAAGGCATTGCATGACAAACTAAGCATACACACAACAAGAAGACATGTTAAATAAGCTAACCATGGCAAGAACAACCTCATAGCATGCATGGATAAACTATAACAACCTCGGCAAAATTGATTAACATGTAAACAATCTGCCAGGAACATTTTATAGCAAAAGTAGAGCAAGATTGAGTCATGCTAGGGTACTCCATAATTTCAAACAAAGACATGGATGGATAGATCATAACAATATCTCCAAAACATCCTTACTGAACATGCTCAAAAGAGGCATGGATCACTCTGTAGCAACATGAATACATGACATAAAAATAACATCAGGGAAATGACTTAGAAGAATTCTAAGTCCCTGAAATCAGCAACATCACGAGAGCTACTTTGCATGCTTGTGCTACTCACCACATTGATCACAAAAATACATGGCATACACCCCTGTAAAGATGGCATGACATAGCCCAAAACACATGTAGAGCTGATGCTCATATGCAGCACACATTAATCATGGCAAAAATGACAAATGTCCATAATCTGATAAGAGACAGACACTAGCATTACATAGCACTCTTGCAACAGCATTTAGGGCATCAAGATGAACTCAAATGAACATGGTGCAATGGAATGAAATGAAGTGCACATCTAGACGAACAATTTGATATATGGCATGCACAAAACGGAGCTACGGACACGAAGTTATGATGCGATGAAAAGGGCTCCAGAATGTAGAAAAATAAAGGGACTTAGCAGAAATTTCACCACCTCGCAGGAAAAAGTCAACGGCGGCGTGGAAATGAGGATGGCTGGAGAAGGGGCCGGGGACGGGCGCGCGCGGCGGATCCGGGCCGGATCTCGCCGGATCCCGGCGCGGGGAGGTGCGAGGAGGCGGAGGAGGTCCGGCGGGGTGCCGGAGGCGGCGGAGGACGGTGGAGTACACCGGGCGGCGCGGTCGGGGCAGGCGGCGGCGGCGGCGATGCGCGGCGGAGGAGGAGCCAGCCGGGCGGCGTGCGGGCGCCGGTGACGGAGGCGGCGAGCAGCGCACGGGGCGGCGCTAGGGTTCCAGCGGCGGGGACGGGGCGCTGAGGCGCGGGCCGAACGGGCGGACGGCGGCGGCGGCGCGGGCTTGCGTGGGCCTGATCTGGGTCCCGCAGGCCGCGCGGTGGAGGAGAGAGAGGCGGCGATGCATGGCGGCGTGCAATTGGACGAGGCGGCGGCGGAGCTGACGTGGCAGCGCGCCATTGGCCGGGGCGACGTGGCGGCGGGCGGTGGACACGTCCGGCGCAGCGTGGACGCGTCTGGTGGCGCGGGGAAGGTGGGATCTAGCATTCATCCATGAAAATTTGGAGGAGAAGGTGTTTATATAGGTAGAGGGAGCTAGGAGAGTCCAAATGAGGTGCGGTTTTCGGCCACGCGATCGAGATCGAACGACCAAGAGGATGGAGGGGGTTTGGATGGGTTTTGGGCCACTTTTGAGAGGTGTTGGGCTGCAACACATATGAGGCCTTTACGGTACCCCAGTTAACCGTTGGAGTATCAAACGAAGTCCAAATGGCACGAAACTTGACAGGCGGTCTACCGGTAGTATACCAAGGCCGCTTGGCAAATCTTGTTCCAATCCAAGAACGTTTAACACCCGCACATGAAAGGAGGTAAAAAGAGGGCGCCGAAGGACATAGGAGCGCCGGATTGCAAAACGGACAACGGGGAAAATGCTCGGATGCATGAGACGAACATGTATGCAAATGCGATGCACATGATGACATGATATGACATGCATGACACGCAAGCAAATGACAAGGCAACAACAGTGAATAACTGGAAGACACCTGGCACAACGGTCTCGGGGCGTCACACCTTCTTAGCTAGATCCTTGTGAGAGTAATGCTTCCTCAGCAAGGTCCATGATCGCTTCCTTGCATCCTTCTCATGCAGAAGAATTTGATGAGTGTGATTATTAATTAAATTCAGCTCAGTCATCAATTCCACCTTTTCTTTTCTATCCATCTTGATGTGTCTTTCCAGAGTCTGTTGCGTGCGAATGCAAATCTCATAAAGAGATGGATTTTCCTCATGAGGAATTTCAATCCTGGCTTCCTTAACCTTTGGAGCATTTTCAGACGCAGAGGCAGTTTCAGCAGTATCAACAGGTTCCTTTCCTTTGCTATTATCCTTCACAATGCTCAGAATGTTATGAACAGGTGGCATGAAGACTTTCAGTATGTATGCCCACAAGAATTTCTCATTTGTGAGTTGCTCGATTGCGAACATGATCCATGGAGCATACGGCTTCAAAGACTGAGGGCTATCTGCTGCGCAAGCAAGGTTTCAAGTGAAAAGGTCAGGGATGTCAAACTTAATTCCTTGAGATATTGCCACAAGTGCATTTCCCACGATGCCTTTGATGGAGTTTGGCCTGTTTGTTGGCGTGATGGTATTGCACAGAATGTGAATAGCACTTTGTTTCATAGGCCAACTTCTTCGAATCAACATCAATGCATTCGTCGCCCACCATGGTGGGATCCATCAGGACGAGGAGTTGTGCTTCAGACACTTCCCAGAAATGCAGTCAGTGTTCTTTGTTGTTCTCAAATTCACATCAAGGCAAATTTATCAGGGCCAGAAAATGATCTGCCGAGCATTTGATTCTCTGTCTGCCAGTCATCCATTCAAGCGTCCAGGTTGAGGTATTTGCTATTTCTCCTGTGATGTATAGCGTGGCATAGAACTGGAGAATAATTTCTTTATTCATCCATGATTATAGCGCATGAAACCCTTCATAAGAGCATGTTCAATATTATCAATGGCATTAAGGAAGCAAGGCATTTCTTCGAGCTTGGTGAAGTTTAATATCTTACGATTGAAAATTCTATGCTTGCCAAACAAGATCCGAGCGTAATAGACTGCTTGTTCCTTAGTGCAAAACCTCGGTGATAAATAAGTTCTTTCTCCTTCATAAGGGCTAACCCCAAAGAAGGAAAGATTCAAGGAATGAAGCTGTTCATTGAATGCGCGCCATACTCAGTTGGAAATAGTGGAAATGATTCCTGAGGATTTTTCTGATATTCTTTGTAAGTGCATCTAGTGCCACCCCTAGTTGGTTTTGGAGTATTGACGACAAACCTAGTTGAGGGACTAATGTGTTTGTGAGAATTGCAGGATAACACAGGTAGAAGTCCCTCATTGATTCGGTTTTCCTACCAGAGATGACCCCTAAAAATGTATGAAGACATTGAAGTCAAAGGTGGTATATGAAGATATTCACATTGAAGACTATGACAAGAGAAGACACCAAATGAAGCCTATGGAGCTCGAAGACTTAGATCTTTCGTAGTTCTCTTTCTTCTGTGTTGAGTCATAGGAACCACCGTACTGTTAAGTGGGGTCCAAGAGAACCAGTCAGAATGACTTAAGTGATGCTTAAACAAAACCTATGTCTTCGAGTGAAGACTTTGAGAGCGAATCTTGTCCAGAGTCGGGCAAGTCAGCTTTGCTTTAAGCCCAAGTAAAGTTGCCGTGTGAGTTTGAAATCTGACCGTTGGAACACATGTCAGTTCCTTAGTGACCCAGGGTCATTTCGGACAAATCAGGTCGGGTTGCCAAGTGTCTATAAATAGCCCACCCCCTACAACCATAAACGGTTGGCTGCTCAGATTGAGAATACGGCTTTTGTCATTTGAGAGCAACCCACCTTGAAGCCTTTGAGAGAGAATTCCTTGCGAGGATAAAGCCCTAACCACCCAGAGCCAAAGAGAATTAGGCATCACTTAAGTCTTCTTGTCTGTGTGATCTGAAGACTTATTACACTTGAGGACTGTGCATCCTCCAGCCGGTTAGGCGTCGCATTCTAAGCATCCAAGAGACATTGTGGATTGTCGGTGAATGAAGTCTATGAAGGTTTGGGAGTCTACCTTGAAGACTTACCAGAGTGATTGGGCGAGGTCTGTGTGACCTTAGCTCAAGGGGAATACGGTGAGGACTGGGTGTCCTGAGCTGCGTGTTCAGGACTGGGTGTCCGGGACTGTGTGTCCTAAGGTTTAAATACCTAGCCACCCTAACCAGACGTACAGTTGTCACAGCAACTGGAACTGGTCCAACAAATCATTGTCTTCAGCGAGTCACTGGTTTCATCTCCCCTTCCCTTTACTCACTGTTACTCCTTATGAAGTCATTGTATGTTCGTACTATCTTTTGTCTTCACTGAGTGACTGCGTGTTCTGTGTGGCTTCACAATATCTTCCTACCTGATCCTTACTACATTGCTGCTATTAGTCATTGTGCTTTCACTCTATTGAATACTTGACTATGGCTTGCCTAGCGTAGTCTACCTTCCGCTGCAGGGTAATAGGTTTATTTCTATCGTTTGTCTTCATAACTTCCACATTTTGAAGACTTTCATAAAAATCACCTATTCACCCCCCCTCTAGTCGATATAACGCACTTTCATTCTTCCACGCTAATTTCCATCGGCTGAACATCTTCAGAGGCTGGCGCATTCTCATCAATGGGCTTCAATGGAGCATGTGGCCTTATAGCTGTTGTGACGCCTCGAGTTCGATGCACCAGGTGTCTTCCAGTTATTCGCTGTCTTTGCCATGTCATTTTCTTGCGTGTTGCATTTTGCCTTGTCATCATCCGCATTGCATCTGCATGTTTTCAAAACTTGCATCCGTCCGGGTCTCCCAGTTCTTTCCATTGTCCGTTCTGAGCCCAGACACACTTGCAGCGCCCCGCGGCATGTCTGAAATATTATTTTATAAGTGTCCAGAAAATGTTCTCGGAATGGGATGAAATTTGGCGTGCAGTCTTATTATAGTGTAGATAGACCGTCTGTCAAGTTTCGTCGCATTCGGAGTCCGTTTGAGGCTCCAATGGATAACTATAGCGGCAGTATAGCTGATCTATCGTCGGACGTTTTCGGTCTCCGGAAACCTTGCCGGGCTGCATTTCTGTCTCTCTCCTCTCAGCCCAACCCACTCTTCACAGCACACCTAACCCAGCTAAACCCCTCCTCTCGATCGGAACCGTCGGATCGCGATCGGGTGCTCCGAAACACTCCAAAATCCCCCTAACCCTAAACCTACCTATTTAAACACCTCCCCTTGCCAGATTTGGAAGCCTAGTCCTCCACCTACCTGTAGCTGCCTCCCTCCTCGCATTCTAGTACCCTAAAAGATGGTTTAGGGCAGAACAATACCAACTTTAAAATATGCACATGGGGATTTTTCGAAATTGTTGTTTGTTGTTTCGGCCTCATTTAAACTTGCCTAGATAGGTAGTTTTCATATGCTTAGCCCCTTGCCTTGTTTATTAACATTTAATATTGTTGGGTACATAAACGAGAGAGAACTAGATAATTGAATGTGGTGTTTCGTCAATATGCAACTCGTTGCATATTGGGCTCCACTTAATTTGTAGTATTGCTTGTTGCACTTTGCCATGCCATGCATATTTAAACCGGACATGCATCATACTTGGTTGTGCATCATGCCATGTTTATGTGATGGTTGTTTACTATGTTGCTTGCTTCTTTCCGGGTTGCTTCTCTCGTTAGCTTCGGTTTCGTTCCAGAGTTATGAGGATCCATTTGACTACGTCCGTTTGTCTTCTTCATGGACTCGTTCTTCTTCCTTGTGGGATCTCAGGCAAGATGACCATACCCTCAAAATCACTTCTATCTTTGCTTGCTAGTTGTTCTCTCTATCGCTATGTTGCGCTACCTACCACTTGTTATATCATGCCTCCCATATTGTCATGACAAGCCTCTACCCACCTTCCCGACAAACCGTTGTTTGGCTATGTTACCGATTTGGCTCAGCCCCTCTTATAGCGTTGTTAGTTGCAAGTGAAGTTGAAGATTGTTCCATGTTGGAACATGGATATGTTGGGATATCACAATATCTCTTATTTTAATTAATGCATCTATATACTTGGTAAAGGGTGGAAGGCTCGGCCTTATGCCTGGTGTTTTGTTCCACTCTTGCCGCCCTAGTTTCCGCCATACCGGTGTTATGTTCCTTGATTTTGCGTTCCTTACGCGGTTGGGAGTTATGGGAACCCCTTGACAGTTTGCTTTGATTAAAACTCCTCCAGCAAGGCCCAACCTTGGTTTTAACATTTGCCATCTAAGCCTTTTTCCCTTGGGTTCTACAGACTCAAGGGTCATCTTTATTTTAAACCCCCGGGCCAGTGCTCCTCTGAGTGTTGGTCCAAACTGGGCAATGTCCGGTGCCCCCTGGGCAACCAGGGTCTATGCCAACCCGACATCTGGCCCATCCGGTGTGCCCTGAGAATGAGATACGTGCGACTCCTATCGGGATTTGTCGGCACATCGGGTGGCTTTGCTGGTCTTGTTTTACCATTGTCGAAATGTCTTGTAACCAGGATTCTGAGACTGACCGGGTCTTCCCGGGTGAAGGAATATCCTTTGTTGACCGTGAGAGCTTGTGATGGGCTAAGTTGGGACACCCCTGCAGGGTATAAACTTTCGAGAGTCGTGCCCGTGGTTATGTAGCAGATGGGAATTTGTTAATATCCGGCTGTAGAGAACTTGACACTTGACTTAATTAAAATGCATCAACCTCATGTGTAGCCATGATGGTCTCTTTTCGGCGGAGTCCGGGAAGTGAACACGGTTCTTGTGTTATGGTTGTGCGTAAGTAGTTTCAGGATCACTTCTTGATCACTTCTAGCTTCACGGCCGTTGCGTTGCTTCTCTTCTCGCTCTTATTTGCGTATGTTAGCCACCATATTTGCTTAGCACTTGCTGCAGCTCCACCTCATTACCCTATCCTACCCATAAGCTTAAATAGTCTTGATCTCACGGGTGTGAGATTGCTGAGTCCTCGTGGCTCACAAATACTTCCAAACAGTTGCAGGTGCCGATGATACCAGTGCAGGTGACGCAACTGAGCTCAAGTGGGAGCTCGATGAAGATGTTGATCGTTGTTTTGTGTCTTTTCCGGTTGATCAGTATTGGAGCCCAGTTGGGATGATCGGCAATCTAGCATTTGGGGTTGTCTTCTTTTATTTTGGTTCCATAGTCGGACCTTGATTGTGCTCTAGATGATGTATGTCTAACTTGTTATTTGTGTGAAGTGGCGATTGTAAGCCAACTCTTTATCCCTTTCTTATTCAGTACATGGGATTTTATGAAGATTACCCCACTTGCGACTAAACCACCATGCGGTTTTGCCTCTAAGTCGTGCCTCGACACATGGGAGATATAGCCGCATCGTGGGCGTTATAGCTTTTTCTGGAGCAGATGGCATGGGCTCAGTAGACTGATTGTCATTTTCCTTCCCTGGAACTCCTTCAACGGCTTTCTCATTCTTAGGCCCTAGGGCCTTTTCTTTCGGAGAATTCTCAATTGTGGGTGGCATGACAACTTCTTCAGACTCTTGGGTCACAACTTGTTCTCCTTCAGTCTGCCACGGCAACACGGGTGGTACAACTATTTGATCTTTCTCTTCGGGAGCCATGGGCTCTTAAAATTCCTTCTCTACCTGTTCTGGCTGTGAAGCCAAAGAACCAGGAGCAGGGTCAACCTCCATCTGGGTAGGGGCACCACATGAGGAGACCAAAGGGGTATTTCCTTGGGAAGCAACTTGCTCCCCCTCAACCTCCTCACCCTCCTTGGTGGTTCCGGAGGGTTCAGCTTGAATATTCTTCACAGACGATGAAGTTGCCTTTTCCATCTCAATCTCTTCGTCAATTATTTCTTCAGGAGAATTTTGCTCGGGCACGACATTCACTTCATCAGGATTAACCAGATATATGTCCACTACATCAGCTTCTTGTGCAACTGAGGTAGGAATGATGACTACCGCAGGCATAATGCGTTGTTCGGTTACTTCCTCGAGACGAGGGGATGGTGGAATCTGTTGAAGTGGGACACTTGTATCAATAGGTGCATCAGTTTTTACAGATTGGATACGACGATCCTTGATATCTTTCGGCTTGTTGGCTCTAGCCTGAGCTCTCTGATGTTTCTCTTCTTTTTCCCTTCGTCGAGCAAGATATGCTTGACACTTAATTTCCTCATTTCTGTGATCGTAGAGTTGAGAAATGTCCATTTTCAGCTTAGAATGCCACTCAATCTTGTTATTTCTCATGACAGTGAGAGCTTTGGTGATCTCAAGGATTCCCTTATTCACGTCTTTCCTTTTAGACTCAGAGCGAGCTTCATTTCTCATTTTCTCAAGCAATTTCTTGTCCTCTACAACCTGATTCAGTTCCTTGGTAATTCCCTTCAGCTCAGTGAAATGTTTTGTTACCATCTTGGTAACATCATCAGGCAAATCCAGACTGCTCAACTCAGATGGATTTGCATCATATGAAGCACCTTCAATGAACATAAGGTCAAAATCATATTCCTCTACGGAAGCAGGAACAATTTTCTTCGCCTTCTTGGCCAGGACAACAACTTTTTCATCGGTTATCAACTTTCTCTTCACCATTGGGGCAGCAGAACCCGAAGGTTTATCTAATGGGATGTGAGCAAGCCTTGGAGAAGATCTCAATGGTGGCGAAATCTTTCTTGGAGACAGAGTGTGGCAAGTCTTATCAAGCAGCGCTCTTTGAGCATACATGGGAATTTCTTCGCCAACACTATCATCAGAGGAATCATCAGATGAGGCAGATGCAACCTTCCTTGATTTTCTGGTAACAGACTTCTTCTTTGAAGCTCGAGGAGAAACAGACATCCTCTTCTTCTTTTCTTTTCGGGTAGAGGCCCTTTCCTTCTTCTCAAGCACATCCTGTTGAGTTAACTCAACATTTCTCAGTTCCAGTTGATTTTTCTTTGCCTCCTTGGCATCACGCTTGGCCTTGGCCTTTGCTCGTTTATCAACTTCCTCAGGAAAGTCAGCAACTGTCTTCAATGAGTCTGCATGAGCATTAGGAGGAGGAGCTGGTCTGACTTTTTCATCATTTGGATCTAGGCAGCCTTCTGCAATGCAGTCATTCCATGGAGGAGTGAATGCAAACAGGATCTGGTATTTTCTTTGGACGTTCTCATGGTTGAACCATTTCTTCGCCCAGTGACGGCGAATCTTTTGCAGACTGTTGTTTCTCTCTTGAGCAGTTTCTACTCCAGGTGGAGTCTTGTAGGTTTCTGGATCAGACATCTCAGCCGTGGTGTTCCTGTCTTTACCGCGACCACCCTTCTTGGGATTTCCATCAGAAAACATGGTTTTGGAATTAGTGACTAGCTCGTCCTCTATCTGACTATGTGTAGAGGGAATATCATCATCATCTTGAGCAGATTCTGATTCGACCTTTTTCTTCGATGCTTTAGGCGGCTTCACTGGTTTTCTTTCAGCCACCTTTCCTTTGTCAGCCACACGTGGCTGCTGTCGAATATCATCCTTGGACCCAGAATGCTCATTCGAACTATTTGCCATGACCACTCCTGAGAGAAAAACACAAATTAGAAAGAAAAACAGGAAGAAGTCACAAACATGCACAGAAGCATTTTGGTTCAAAGCAGATAGTTTTTCGAAAGAAGCATGAAATCCATGGTATACACTTTGCAAATGGCTGAGAGAATTGCAATATGACCTAAGACAGAATAACAACTCCTCTAATCTTTCTATGTGTACACAGTGAACTCTAGATCCAAAAGACTTGTACGAGGAACTACTACAAACTGCACAAGTCATTGCTTAGAGAATCCTAAGGATCTACCGCAAGAAAATAAACAAGATAAATGGCGTCGGGATGAATCACCCTAGAACAGAAGAGAGATGGGGCAAGTTCTAGATCTATACACCCTAACTTGGCAGTACATATCGACTACGACAACGCGGGAGAGAAGAGTTACCGCACTGGCGCGACCAACGGTGAAGGAGCTTCGCCGGAGTTGCACGGTGAGGCTTGTCGTCGACACTGCTTCGAGCTCGGGCTGAGAGGAGCGAGAGGAGGGTTTGAGGCCGAACAGAGAATGAACTAAGGAAGAGGAGACCTAGAGAAGGGGGTTTATATAACCTGAGGGAGAAACCATCCACTCCGAAATCTACGGCCGAAAAACTCGGGACATTCTACATTCAATGGAAAAGATCACGAACATGAGATCGTGGGCACGTGTCAGCCGTTTCCTGCGAAAATCTCGGTAACTGAACTGGATGCCGAAGTCTTAGAGGAAGCGCAAGCGCCAAAACAGATGAAATTTTGAATCTGATCTTCACGACCAAAGACATCGGAGTGAAATCTTCTTCAGATCAAGTTACACGTTTATGACACGAAAGAGCCAAGTAACAACCAGAAAAAGAACTGACTCGAAACTCAAAACCAAACGAAAGAAAAACACAAACACTTCGAATGAAAACCCATAAAGAGTTAGAACCAACGATAATTGATCTCAGGGCTTATGATAAACATGACATATCCCTGAGAGAATTTCCTGCAAGAATTGATTAGTTCTTCTTCACAACCCACACTTGGGTGGGAGGTGAGGATCTCATTTGCTTTGCCTAGCTAGGGATTTTCCTTCAATGAGTCATGTGAGACACCTGAGCACTATGATCATAATCATATGAATAGGCATTGAAGTTGTTTCCAGATACATGAATGTAATGATTTGAAAAAGTACGCATGTACTCCTTCTAACGCAGTTCAGGGTGATAATCATTCGAGAATGATATTCGAGTAGATTTGGAATGATAATTGTTTCCTCATCGAGAATTATCCTGCACGCTCAAGTTAGCAGTAATGGATAAATTTTCAACGGTGCACTTCTTTACCCAAATTTGCTTCTTGGGTGAACCTGTCATGAAGTTGGTTCCAACATATTGAGCAAAAACCTTACCATTATGTTGTTTGAAGAGCTTGTAATTTGAGTCATTCGACTCGTCAGTATCAACAGAAATGGGTGAAATATAACCAGTTAGAGTTTCAGGTTCGAGGGTTTTACTCTTTCCCCGAATCCAAGTTGTATGAGGATACTGTTCGGGAGTCCAATAGGATCCATCCACACTAAGTTTCTTTTCGAAACCTAATCCTTTCTTCTGAGGATTTTTGTGAAGTATGGACTTCTTGAGCACATGACATAAGGTTTGATGCCCTTTTAGGCTCCTTAGCATTCCAGTCTCAAGCAAGCCCTTTAACCTACAATTTTCTTCAGTAATAGCAGCAAAATCCTCGACAGAGGGGTTAGTAGCACCAACTTCAGTAGTAGCAATATTCTTTAGGACAACATTAGAGGTTTCAGCATAAGAATCAGCATTGCTATGTTCTAGTCATTTTAAGCATGGAGGTACAAAATCATTAGGAAGTAGAACAGATTGCTCAATGAAGAGAGAAGCTTTTTCTAACACCAGCTCGTTATGAGATTCTTTCGGTGACACGAGTTCTTGATTCCTGTTAATGAGTTCATCTGATAAACACTCGTAGTCAACTGTAAGTGAATCATATCAATTGGTAAGATCATCAACTGCTGATGAAAGAGCATCCTGCTCTTCAACCAACTTTTGATTCTTCTCCATCTCTTTGACCAGTAGTCCTTTAGTTTTCCTGAGATTTCTCTCAAGCATTTCGAGTTCATCATGTTGATATTTAGCGATCTTGACCATCTTGGCATAAGATATATATTAAGGAGAATATTCGTCCATGGATCTTTGGTGTTTTGTGGATACCCAATCCTCTGATGATTTTGCCATGAGACAGAAGGCGATTGGTTCATCATTGCTTGAATCATCATTACTTGAAATATCACCATCAGTGTCCGATTCGCTGAAGTTCTTCGATGATTCAATAGCAACATATGCATTACTTCTCCCAATCCTTTTGTAGAATTCTTCATCATCTGATTTAGTGTCAGTAGTTTCTTCTTCAGAGTCCACTGTCAGATCAGCACACCCTCTGTTTAGCCGTGACATCCTCTTCATATTTGATTCAATGATGGCTCTGGCTTTCACGTCAGTGACTGGTCTCGTCAAATAAGATGACGGAGGTGCAATTTCCTTTGAGAGCTTAGTATGAAGATCCATTCAAGTAAAACCACTGCAGTGAAGGTATTTCCATCCGTTGGTAGGTTCTCCTTCCCAACCATGGCAATCAGCAATGACATGGCCATATAACTTGCACTTGTAGCACTTCATATCTTTCAGATGCAATGTTCTTCTCGATGATTCTCGCTCATCAAGCTCGTCATTATTTGTGAGGCAGAGATTGCACCTTTTTAGATCACTTAGCCTTTGTGTGAGCATTTCAAGTTCTCTAGTGATGGTGTGTTGATTCTCGACATCTTCTTCTTCTTCAGAACTGAAGGAAATATGCCCTAGAGGCAATAATAAAGTTGTTATTTTATATTTCCTTATTCATGATAAAGGTTTATTATTCATGCTAGAATTGTATTGATCGAAAACTTAAATACATGTGTGAATACATAAACAAATATCGTGTCCCTAGTAAGCCTCTACTAGACTAGGTCATTAATCAAAGATGGTTAAGGTTTCCTAACCATAGACATGTGTTGTCATTTGATAACGGGATCACATCATTAGGAGAATGATGTGATGGACAAGACCCATCCGTTAGCTTAGCCGTTTAGTTTATTGGTATTGCTTTCTTCATGTCAAATACATATTCCTTCGACTATGAGATTATGCAACTCTCGGATACCAGAGGAATACCTTGTGTGCTATCAAATGTCACAATGTATCTGGGTGATCATAAATATGCTCTACAAGTATCTCCAAAGGTGTTTGTTGAGTTGGCATAGATCAAGATTAGGATTTTTCACTCCGAGTATCGGAGAGGTATCTCTAGGCCCTCTCAGTAATACACATCATAAGAAGCCTTGCAAGCAAAGTGACTAATGAGTTAGTTACAGGATGATGTATTACGGAACGAGTAAAGAGACTTGCTGGTAATGAGATTGAACTAGGTATGAAGATATCGATGATCGAATCTCGGGCAAATAACATACCGATGGACAAAGGACTGCCTATGTTGTCATAACGGTTCGACCGGTAAAGATCTTCGTTGAATACGTAGGAGCCAATATGGGCATCTAGGTTTCGCTATTAGTTATTGACCGGAGAGGTGTCTCGGTCATGTCTACATAGTTTTTGAACACGTAGGGTCCGCACGCTTAACGTTCATTGACGATAATATGTTATATGGGCTACATGATTTGGTGACCGAATGTTGTTCGGAGTCCGGATGAGATTACAAACATGACGAGGAGTCTCGAAATGGTCAGGAGGTAAAGATTGATATATATAGGGCGATAGTATTCGGACACCGGAATGGGCTTAATGGGCCAAGGGAGGGACAGACCAGCCCACAGGGGGCTGGTGCGCCCCTCTCCCTGGCCGGCCAGCCCTAGGGAAGGAATGGGGGGAGGGCTAGCCCCTCCCGCCTTTCCCTCTCATGGGATAAAGGAAAGGGGGGCACCCTCCCTTGCCTTTCCCCCGCACCTATACAAGGCAAGGGGGTGGCTTGGGAGAGACCCCAAGTAGGATTCCTCCTACTTGGGCGCCCCCTTTGGCTGCTCCTCCCTCCCTCCCACCTATATATATGTGGGAGGGGACGCCTAGCACACAAAAGACAATTGCCTAGCCATGTGCGGAGCCCCTCTCCATTGTTTACACCCCGGTCATATTTTCATAGTGCTTAGGCGAAGCCCTGTAGAGATAGCTTCACCATCACTGTCACCATGCCGTCGTGCTGCCGGAACTCATCCATTACCTCACCATCTTTCTGGATCAAGAAGGCGGAGGACGTCATTGAGTTGAACGTGTGCTAAATGCAAAGGTGTCGTACGTTCGGTGCTCGATCAGTTGGAACGCGAAGAAGTTCGACTACATCAACCGCGTTGTCAAACGCTTCCGCTTACGGTTTATGAGGGTACGTAGACATACTCTCCCCTCTCGTTGCTATGCATCTCCTTGATAGATCGTGCGTGTGCGTATTTTTTTTGTTTTCCATGCAACGTTTCCCAACAGTGGCATCCAAGCCAGGTCTATGCGTAGATAATATGCACGAGTAGAACACAAAGAGTTGTGGGTGGTGATAGTCATACTTCTTACCACCAACGTATTATTTTGACTCAGCGTATTGTGGGATGAAGCGGCTCGGACCAACCTTACATGTCCACGCACATGAGACCGGTTTCACCGACTGACATGCAACTAGTTTTGCATAAAGGTGGCTAGCGGGTGTCTATTTCTCCTACTTTAGTTGAATCAAATTTGACTGCGGCTGGTCCTTGAAGAAGGTTGAAACAACAAACTTGATGAATCACCGCTGTGGTTTTATGTGTAGGTAAGAACGGTTCTTGCTAGAAGCCCGTAGCAGCCATGTAAAACTTTCAACAACAAAGTAGAGGATGTCTAACTTGTTTTTGCAGGGCATGTTGTGATGTGATATGGTCAAGGTATGATGTGATATATGTTGATGTGTGAGATGATCATGTTTTGTAATATCGACAACCGGCAGGAGCCTTAGGGTTGTCTCTTTATTGTATGAAGTGCAAGCGCCATGTAATTGCTTTACTTTATCATTATGCGTTAGCGATAGTTGTAGAAGAAATAGTTGGCGTGACGACCTCGACGCAATGACGCTATAATGGAGATCAAGGTGTCGAGCCAGTGACGATGGAGATCATGACGATGCTTTGGAGATGGAGATCAAAAGCACATGATGATGATGGCCATATCATGTCACATATTTTGATTGCATGTGATGTTTATCTTTTATGCATCTTATTTTTCTTAGAACGGTGGTAGCATTATAAGATGACCCCTTCACTAATTTCAAGATAAAAATGTTCTCCCGAGTATGTACCGTTGCCAAAGTTCGTCCTTTCGAAGCACCACGTGATGATCGGGTGTGATAGACTCTACGTTCACATACAACTGGTGTAAGACAATTTTGCACTTGCAGAATACTTGGGTTAAACTTGATGAGCCTAGCATGTACAGACATGGTCTCGGAACACTGGAGACCGAAAGCTCGAATGTGAGTCATATAGTAGATATGATCAACATAGAGATGTTCACCATTGATGACTACCCCATCTCACGTGATGATCAGACATGGGTTAGTTGATTTGGATCACATATCACTAAGATAACTTGAGGGATGTTTACTTAAGTGGGAGTTCATTAGTAATTTGATCAATTGAACTTAATTTATCATGAACTTAGTCTTATAGTTGTGCATATCGATGTTGTAGATCGATGGCCCTAGCTACCGCTCCCCTGAATTTTAATGCGTTCCTAGAGAAAGCTAAGTTGAAAGATGATGGTAGCAACTACACGGTCTGGGTCCGTAACTTGAGGATTATCCTCATTTCTGCACAAAATAATTATGTCCTTGATGCACCGCTAGGTGAGAGGCCTGTTGCAGGAGCTGAAGCTGATGTTATGAACATATGGCAAGCTCGATTTGATGACTACTCGATAGTTCATTGTGCCATGCTTTACGACCTAGAACCGGGACTTTGAAGACATTTTGAACGTCATGGAGCATATGAGATGTTCCAAGACTTGAAGTTAATATTTTGAGCAAATGCCCGGGTTGAGAGATATGAAGTCTCCAGCAAGTTCTATAGCTGCAAGATGGAGGAGAATAGTTCTGTCAGTGGACACATACTTAGAATGTCTGGATATTATAATCACTTGACTTAGTTGGGAGTTGATCTTCCAGTTGATAGTGTTATTGACATAGTTCTTCAATCACTGCCACCAAGCTACAAATGCTTCATGATGAACTATAATATGCAAGGGATGAACAAAACAATTCCCAAGCTCTTCGCAATGCTTAAGGCCGCGAAGGTAGAAATCAAGGAGGAGCATCCAGTGTTGATGGTTAACAAGACCACTAAAGAAAAAGGGCAAGGGGAAAGAAAGGGAACTTCAAGAAGACCGAGAAGCAAGTTGCCACTCCCGTGAAGAAGTCCAAAGCTGGACCCAAGCCTGAGACTGAGTGCTTCTACCACAAAGGGACTGGTCACTAGAAGCGGAACTGCCCCAAATACTTGGCGGATAAGAAGGATGGCAAAGTCAACAAAGGTATATTTGATATACATGTTATTGATGTGTACCTTACTAATGCTCATAGCAGTGCCTGGGTATTTCATACTGGTTCGCTTGCTCATATTTGTAACTCGAAACAGGAGTTGCGGAGTAAACGAAGATTGGCTAAGGATGACGTGACGATGTGGGTCAGAAATGATTCCAAGGTCGATGTGATCGCCGTCGGCACGCTACCTCTATATAGACCTCCGGAATTTGTTTTAGACCTAAATAATTGTTATTTGGTGGCCGCGTTGAGCATGAACATTATATCTAGATCTTGTTTATTGTGAGACGGTTATTCATTTAAATCAGAGAATAATGGTTGTTCTATTTATATGAGCAATATCTTTTATGGTCATGCACCCTTGAAGAGTGGTCTATTCTTGTTGAAACTCGATAGTAGTGATACACATATTCATAATATTGATGCCAAAAGATGCAAAGTTGATAATGATAGTGCAACATATTTGTAGCACTGCCGTTTAGGTCATATTGATGTAAAACGCATGAAGAAACTCCATACAGATGGACTTTTTGAATCACTTGATTATGAACCATTTGATACTTGCGAACCATGCCTCATGGGCAAGATGACTAAAACTCCGTTCTCCGAAACAATGGATCGAGCTAATGACTTATTGGAAATAATACATACCGATGTATGCGGTCCGATGAGTAGTAAAGCACGGGGCATGTATCGTTATTTTCTGACCTTCACAGATGATTTGAGTAGATATGGGTATGTCTATTTAATGAAATACAAGTCTGGAACATTTTAAAAGTTCAAAGAATTTCATAGTGAAGTAGAGAATCATCGTAACAAGGAAATAAAGTTTCTACGATTTGATCACGGAGGCGAATATTTGAGTTACGAGTTTGGCCTTCATTTAAAACAATGTGGAATAGTTTCACAACTCACGCCACCTGGAACACAACAGCGTAATGGTGTGCCCGAACGTCATAACCGTACTTTATTAGATATGGTGCGTTCTATGATGTATCTTACTGATTTACCATGATTGTTTTGGGGTTATGCATTAGAGACAACTGCATTCACATTAAATAGGGCACCGTCTAAATCCGTTTAGATGACACCGTATGAACTGTGGTTTGGCAAGAAACCTAAGCTATCGTTTCTTAAAGTTTGGGGTTGTGACACTTATGTCAAAAGGCTTCAGCCTGATAACCTCGAACCCAAATTGGAGAAGTTTGTCTTCATAGGATACCCTAAGGAAACAATTGGGTACACCTTCTACCACAGATCCGAAGGCAAGATCTTTGTTGCCAAGAATGGAACATTTCTAGAGAAGGAGTTTCTCTCGAAAGAAGTGAGTGGGAGGAAAGTAGAAATTGATTAGGTAATCGTACCTTCTCTCGAATTGGAAAGTGGCTCATCATAGAAAACCGTTCCCATGATGCCTACACCAACAAGAGAGGAAGCTAATGATGATGATCATGAAACTACAGATCAAGTTACTATTGAACCTCGTAGGTCAACTAGAGCATGATCTGCATCAAAGTGTGATACGTCTCCGTCATATCTACTTTTCCTAAAGCTTTTCCTCTTGTTTTGGACTCTAATTTGCATGATTTGAATGAAACTAACCCGGACTGACACTGTTTTCAGCAGAACTTCCATGGTGTTATTTTTGTGGAGAAATAAAACTTCTCCGATTGGAACAAAACTTTGCGAGGATTTTTTATTCAATAAATAAGAATTTCTGGAGCCAAGAACCACTGGAGGGGGGCACCTGGGTGGGCACAACCCACCAGGGCGCGCCCCCCTCCAGGCGCGCCCAGGTGGGTTGTCCCCACCTGGTGGCCCCGCAGACCCTGATTCCAACACTATAAATTCACATATTTGGAGAAAAAATCAGGGAGAAAGAATTATCTCATTTCACGAGACGGAGCCACCGCCACCTCCTGTTCTTCATCGGGAGGCCAGATCTGGAGTCCGTTTGGGGCTCCAGAGAGGGGGATCTTCGATCTTCGTCATCACCAATCCTTCTCCATCGCCAATTCCGTGGCTCCCCACCGTGAATGAGTAATTCCTTCATAGGCTCGCTGGTCGGTGAGGAGTTGGATGAGATTCATCATGTAATCGAGTTAGTTTTGTTAGGGCTTGATCCCTAGTATCCATTATGTTCTAAGATTGATGTTGCTATGACTTTGCCATGCTTAATGCTTGTCACTTTGGGCCCGGGTGCCATGATTTCAGATCTGAACCATTTATGTTATCACCATTGTATCTATGTTCTAGATCCGATCTTGCAAGTTATAGTCACCTACTACGTGTTATGAACCGGCAAACCCGGAGTGACAGAAGTCGGGACACCTCCCGGTGATGACCGTAGTTTGAGGAGTTCATGTATTCATTATGTGTTAATGCTTTGTTCCGGTTCTCTATTAAAAGGAGACCTTAATATCCCTTAGTTTCCAATAGGACCCCGCTGCCACGGGAGGGTAGGACAAAATATGTCATGCAAGTTCTTTCCATAAGCACGTATGACTATTTATGGAATACATGCCTACATTATATTTATGAACTGGAGCTAGTGCCGTATCGCCCTTGGTTATGACTGTTATATGATGAATATCATCCAACAAATTCAACGATCCAATGCCTATGAATTTCCCTCATATTTTTCTTGCTAAGTTACTACTACTATTGTTACTATTGCACTTGCTACAAAATCATTGCTATCACTGTTACTGTTACTATTGTTGTTGCTACTACTATCAAAACTACCATACTACTTTGCTACTGATCACTTTGCTGCAGATAATTAATCTCCCGGTGTGGTTGAATTGACAACTCTGATGCTAATACTTTCAAATATTCTTTGGCTCCCCTTGTGTCGAATCAATAAATTTGGGTTGAATACTCTACCCCCTAAAACTATTGTGACCCCCTATACTTATGGGTTATCAAGACCTTTTTCTGGCGCCATTGTCGGGGAGCATAGCTATATTTGTTGAGTCAGTTGGTATTATTATCGAATTATCACTACGAAGAATATGAAGGATGCTAAGACTAAGATTTTCCCTCTAAGATGAGGGGAGGTAAGGAACTGCCATCTAGCTCTGCACTTGATTCACCTTCTGTTATAAGTAGACTGGCAACACCACCACATGCTATTAATCCTGATATGTTGCAAGTTATTGATGATGCTACTGTTGGGGAACGCAGTATTTCAAAAAAATTCCTACGATCACGCAAGATCTATCTAGGAGATGCATAGCAACAAGAGGGGAGAGTGTGTCTACGTACCCTCGTAGACCGAAAGCGGAAGCGTTTTGTAACGTGGTTGATGTAGCCGAACGTCTTCACGATCCAACCGATCAAGTACCAAATGCACGGCACCTCCGCGATCTTCACACATTCAGCTCGGTGACGTCCCTCGTACTCTTGATCCAGCTGAGGCCGAGGGTGAGTTCCGTCAGCACGACAGCGTGTTGACGGTGATGATGAAGTTACTGAAAGTGCGTTATATCGACTAGAGGGGGGGGGGGTGAATAGGCGATTTTTATGGAAGTCTTCAAAACGTGAGAGTTATGTAGACAAACTGCGAAGGTTATGCCTATTACTATGCAGCGGAAGTTAGATTACACTAGGCCAGCCATGGTCATGTATTCAATAGAGTGAAAGCACAATGACAAACAACTGCAGTGTAATAAGGATCAGGTAGGAAGAAGTTATGAAGCCAAACAGATCATACATTCACGTTGTGAAGACAAAAGATAAAGCAAGCATGCAATGGCTTCACAATGTGTAACAGTAAGAAAAGGAAGTGAAGATGAAACCAGTGACTCGTTGAAGACAATGATATGTTGGACCAGTTCCAGTTGCTGTGACAACTGTACGTCTGGTTGGAGCGGCTAGGTATTTAAACCTTAGGACACACAGTCCCGGACACCCAGTCCTGAACACACAGTTCAGGACACCAAGTCCTCACCGTATTCTCCTTGAGCTAAGGTCACTTAGTCCTCGCCCAATCACTCTGGTAAGTCTTCAAGGTAGACTCCCAAACCTTCACAAACTTCGTTCACTGGCAATCCACAATGTCTCTTGGATGCTCTGAACGCGACGCCTAACCGTCTGGAGGATTCACAGTCCTCAAGTGTAATAAGTCTTCAAATCACACAGACAAGAAGACCTAAGTGATGCCCAATTTGCTCTGGCTCTGGGTGGTTAGGGCTTTTCTCCTCACTAGGAATTTTATCTCAAAGGCTTCGAGGTGGGTTGCTCTCAAACGACAAAAGCCGTGCACTGAAATCTGAGCAGCCAACCATTTATGGTTGTGGGGGTGGGCTATTTATAGCCACTTGGCAACCCGACCTGATTTGTCCGAAATGACCCTGGGTCACTAAGGAACTGACACGTGTCTCAACGGTCAGATTTCAAACTCTCATGGCAACTTTGCTTGGGCTACAAGCAAAGCTGACTTGTCCGGCTCTGGACAAGATTCGCTCTCATTGTCTTCGCTCGAAGACATAGGTTTTTGATTTAGGCATCACTTCAGTCATTCTAACTGGTTCTCCTGGACCCCACTTAACAGTACGGTGGTGCCTATGACTCAACACGTAAAAAAAACAACTACGAAAGATCTAAGTCTTCGAGCTCCATAGGCTTCATAACGTGTCTTCTTTTGTCATAGTCTTCAATGTGAATATCTTCATATACCACCTTTGACTTCAATGTCTTCATACAATTTTAGGGGTCATCTCTAGTAGTAAAACCGAATCAATGAGGGACTTCTACCTGTGTTTTCCTGCAATTCTCACAAACACATTAGTCCCTCAACTAGGTTTGTCGTCAATACTCCAAAACCAACTAGGGGTGGCACTAGATGCACTTACAATCTCCCCCTTTTTGGTGATTGATGACAAACTAGTTGAAGTTTTCAACGGGGAATATAAAATGTGATGTTTGTAAAGGATAGGGAATTGTCTTCATAAGTTGCAAGGGCTCCCCCTGAAGATGTGCATATAAGTTAATTTGCTTTTGGAATGCAAATGCACATGGCAGGTTGTACTTGTGGAGATCCACTTCAGCTTATGATGACAATCCACTATGCATGTGAAAGTATATGAAGATAATGACATGCATAATGGAAAATGGATGTCTGCAGACTGAGATAAGTGCGGAATTTATCGTCGCACATGCGGAATTTATCTTCGCAAGCAGAGTGGCAAACAAGTAGCAGACGACCATCGAGTTTTAGTGTTTACAACTCAAAGAACCAAATGAAGCAAAAAGCAAGAGTTGTAAACAGAAAGCAAAATATAACAAAACATAAGGCACCCGCCCATATTGACCCGCTTGAAGACTATAAACATCATATGCTTCTCCCCCTTTTGTCAGTAATGACCAAAAAGGTTTGAAGACATAGAGTTTTCTACGCGTTCCCAGGCGCAGCAGGGTCGGTGGAGTTGTTGGGCGGTGCAGAACTTGGAGGTGCTGAACCAGGTGGTGGTGAAGTAGCATCGTCGTCTTCATCAATGATCCTTGCAGTAACTGTGGCAGCAGATGAAGAAAACTCAGAGTCTTCAAGTGATGGTGTGTTGCGCATCACAACCCTTCTAGGAGGTGCGGTGTCAAACTTGAAGCGCTCTGTGAAGCCATCCTCTTCAAGTTCAGCTTCAGTGCATATCATTGAGAGCCCTTTCCACGTACAACGGCAAGTCTCATGTGTAACGAAGGCATTCTTGGTGGCAAGGTTTCGAAGACGATTGACATCCACCAAGAGGCTCTTCATCTGACGCTTTAGCCAGTCGTGATGCCTATCTTGCTTTTGGTGAAGGGCCACAAGAAGCTCTCGGTCAGTGAGGACACGAGCACGCTTCTTGGGTCTTGGAGCATTTGTGCTGTCTGTGGCTTCAGTAGATGCTGGTGCACGTGTAGTGCCAGCCAACGGATATACCCTGGATATGGCTTCAACACCTTCAACATTCTGCGTGAAGCTCTGGTGTTCTGCATTCTGAAGACTTATCGGTTGCTTGGTAGGTTCGGGATATATGGCTTCATTAGAGGTATCCACATCTGGCAGGAAGATCCGATGGTTGCGGGCTGAGGGCTGATACAAGATCGCAGAGTGCAGTTTGATCAGCCTCATCAGCCAAGGAGCATAGAATTTCAAACCAAATAAGTCTGAGCCTGACGCTGCAAGTTGGCGTATGAAGAAATCCTGTGCGTTGAACCATTTGCCATGAAGGATACAAAATATCATAGTCTTCATTGCACCCTCGATCTTGGCATGTGGTGAGTGTCCCTTAATGGGCCAGAGAGTCTGCCGGATAATGTGATATATGGTCCTGGGCAGGTACTCTAGGTCTTCAACGAAGAACTCAGTTGGATAGGGTGCATCCTGAGGCAATGGCTTCATCATTGAGAGCATCTGACTCATATTTGGTTCAGGCCTCTGGAATATGCTCTCAATAGCTTCAGCATGTAGTTGACAGCCTTCCTCATAGTATTCGCCAGGAGTGGGCAGGCCGGTGAGCTCAATGATATCAAATGCATTGGCTTCATGATGGACATTTCCGGTCATCCACTCCAGTACCCAAGTCTTCGGATCTCTGTTGTATCCTTTGATATGCAGAGTGGCATAGAACTGAAGCAGAAGCTCTTCATTCCAGTGCTCTTCATCAGTCACAAACGGCAGCAGACCCACTTGGCAGAAGCAATCCAAAGCTTCCTCAAGATATGGCAGACCAGCAATGGCTTCAACCTCAAGGCGCTTGTGCGGGAAGATGCGACCTTGGTTATATAAGATGCATGAATAATAGCTGCGCTGAGAATAGCTCCAGAACCTATCTGATACAATCCTTTCCCTTGAATAGGGGTTCTTGGAGCTATTGAAAAATGTATTGTCTGCCTTGAAGCTGTTAATATCAAAGGAGCCAGGTGCTGATGCAGGACTTGGGAACCTTGGAAGCCTTGGGACTGGCTTCTGGACATGAGGCCTGTGCTCAATGTGATAATCAAACTGTGGACCTGCAGCAGACTCAGGAACAGAAGCGTCTGGCTCAGTAGCTACGCTGTCCGCTGAAGCATTTGGTGGGGCGGGCTCCACATTGGCTTCAGTGTTTGTGGTGGCAGCCGCAACATCTTCTTCCTCCGCTTGTGTAGTTGGAGGGACAACTTCAGGCACGTTCTCCCAGAGAACTGCATCTTGATGGAGCGGGGAAGTGGGTTCTGGTGGTGCTTCTACATTGTCTTCGGGTGATGCAGCTGGAATTTCTGTAGTATGGACTTGAGGTCGTGGACCTTTGCGAAGCCTACGGAATGCAGACGACGCTTGTGGGGTCGGAGTGGACTAGACCTCAAAGTCTTCTTCCTCCTGAGGGCGATCCGCCCATGACTCATCTTGTGCCATTGGCGTCAGAGGACGGCCAATACTGATGAGTTCGCTTGTTTCAAGCTGAGGAAGGGCTGCATCATCTTGTACATTGTCTTGATGACCAATGTCTTCAGCAGCTATGGGGTCGGCCGCTGGAATATCTTCAGCTTCAGGAGCCTCTGTGGGAGCAGGCTCATGAACTGTCAGTCTTCTTTCTGTATTGGGGTGAAGGACAGAGAGGGGTTCAACTGTCAAGGGCTCTGTGAGAGCAGCCCGAGATCTCTTGATCTTGCGCTTCTTTTTGCTGGGAGCAGTAGGAGGGGCTTCAGTGCTCTTCCTTTTTCTGGCTTCAGCCTCCTCAGTTCTTGTCTTCTTTAGCTCTGAAGCTGTTGACCGGCTCTTTGGCTTCGAGCCAGTCGTTGCAGTGGGGAAGACAATTTGAACCACTTCTTGCCTAGGTGCCTCTGGTTCATTCACAGCAGGCTTCTTCTTCTTCTTCTTCGCGGCCATCTTGGGGTCGATGCCAGGACGCCCAAGTGCCTTGCGCTTTTCAGCCTCGTTGTAGGCTTGAACACATTTTTCTGCCAAAGACTTCATCCTTTCACGCGAGCCCTGAGCTTCAGCACGCTTCTTCAGAAAGTTTTCTTTGAGCTCATGCAGCATGATTTTGAAGCTCCTCACTTCCTGCACGCTGAGGCTGGCCATGTGCTTCTTGAACTGAGCCTTTTCGTGATCAATTTTCTGCTTCAGCTCAACAATGCGCTGAGCAATGGCCAGTTCTGAAGCAATTGCGCCTTTGAAGGCGACGCTGAGTCCAACAGGCAGCTGCAGATCATCGAAGCTTATGTCTGGTGAGTCAAACCATTCATCGATGAAGCTGTGGATGATGGCGACATCAAAGAGAGGCAGATTGTTGAAGATTTCAGCTTCTTCCTTGCTTTTGATGAGCTGCTCAAGAGCGTCATCTCCAAGATCTTCATCGCTTGATAGATCAATGGCTTCGTTGCACAGAATGGCAGCAGCAGTGAGCTCTTTGCCGGTGTGTTGCTGGGGCTCCTTTTCCTTCTGGGGCTTGGAGACGCGGGATACGTCTTCAGACTGCACACTGACTTCAGGAGGTGCAGTTTTCAACGGCTTCGCCCTTGAGATTTTTGAGGCAGGTGCCGGCTTCGAAGCTTTTGGTTTCTTTGTCTGCTTTGGCTTCGGCACAGCAGGAGCTTCATCAGACTTAGAGTCAGCTGGAGGGTCATTTACGGCAGTCCCTTGGACTAAGATGTGAGTGATCAGGCCCTCAAGATTGGCAAACGGACCGATGATATTGGGTTCGGCGTCGCGTGTGCCATCTGCCCTTGGTGCGGAGGGGCCAGGGTTGAAGTCTAACCCGAATTTCTTCTTGTTCAGCTTCGCATATTGTTGAGCAAACTGGTAGTTGCGCTGGAACAGATTGTCGTCACGACACCAGAGGAGTGACGACGGATGCACATCATCAGGCTGTGGTCCTCGGACCATGCATGGGTAGAAGCCTTGAGCAATTGCTTCATCTTTGGTCCGGGGCAAGAGATTCTTGAAGCGGATGTCCCCCCATGGTCTCCTGATGGCATATTTCTCTGCATACTCCTGAGTGATGAAGCGGTATTTGAACCACTGTTCTGCCCAATAGCGTCGAATCCATTGGATTCGTGTCTTGCGCTGCCCATAGCTCTCTTCTGGATCTGTTTTGTACATTTCTGCCAAGTCTTCAGGCAGATCCTTGGAAGTTCCCTCACGTCTCTGTCTGCCCCCTTCCTTGCTGCTACTTCTGAAGCCATAAACTTTAACTCGAAGGGCTTCAAAGCTTTCAACGGCTTCGAAGGCTTTCTTTTTCTGGACCAACAGGAACTGGCTTCAGGAGAGTTTATGTGATGCTGTAGGAATTCTGCAAATGAATGCAGACTATGAGAACCGAAGGATTCTCCCACGGACATGTACCTATGACAGCATTAAGGTGCGAGGGAAAGGGAAGAGGTCATATGCATTCTCAGATGGTAATGAAGATTAATCAGTTTAGAAGACATTGACCTCATCGTGCGAAGACATTCACTCATAGAAGCACAAGTGAATATACTAGGCATGTTATGAGATGCAGCGAGAGATCTAACTAGTGTGAAGAGAAACTTCTTATGGTAGAAAGTGACAGAACCATGAGATCAAAGGGGCTGTAAAAAGAAGTTTTATTTACCACACTGGAACTGCTAGACGGAAGGGAGTTGATGCCAAGCAGTTCAGTCCTCCATGCCCTAACTTGGTGACGGAAAACACCTACGGCGATGGCGGAGAGGACGATGTCCGCGGTCGGCATGAGGACGACGTTGGAGAGGTTGCGGCAGCGAAGCGCTTCGTCTCCGGCGTCGTCGAGTGCTAGCGATGGCGCTAGGGTTCTTGCGAGGGTGGAAGAAGGAGATAATGACTGCGGTAAATGTGAATTTATAGGGTCTCAGGGGCGGCACTGTGCTATTACACAGGTGCCCCTGGCGGTTCGCATTTGAGGAACGCGTGGCCAGTTAGCGGAAGTTTGGGGTTTGTTCCACGTCCCACGCGCGCCTAAATTGTCGGGCGGTCGTTCCCGCTTCTCTGGATTTTATGTGGAGGAATGAGCATTACAAACGGACTTTATGGTTGTCTCTATATCTTCAGCTGACAAGGACACAGTGAAGACCTTTGATAGTTTCAATAGAATGCCTATGACTTGGAGAGATAGAATTTGAGATATAACGCATAGAGAGATTAGGGTCCGATCACATTCACTTAGTTCAAAAAGATTCAACCAAAAAGACATAGCTATAAGTGAATGCTATAGAGGACAGAACACTAGCATATATATCTATATCTATGCAAGCAACATAGTGAAGATACTCATGAAGACATGTTCGAAGCCAAACCAAATGTGAAGACAACCAAATGCGAAGATATTGCAAGGTAACGCCATGAGTGAAACACTTCAAAATAGAACGTTTGGTGGTGGCGTTACCCACCGTATAGGAAGTATTAGACCCAAACACGACGCACAATTATCGTGGCGCTCCGAAGTCAAATTCCACATTAATGTATTCACACTTAGAAAGTATGTCTTCATTGATTGAAGATATACTTTACTTTGTGTGTTGCACATCTAAGTCGTCAATATGCATAAGTGTTAGGATGTGTGCCTGATCACTGGACATTTGAGGATTCCAAGATATTTAGCTCACACCGTAATTTGCAAAATCTCTTCTCATCCAAGGGCTTGGTGAAGATATCCGCTAATTGCTCTTCAGTGTTGACGTGTATGATATCAATGTCTTCCTTCACAACATGATCTCTGAGAAAGTGATGACGAATTTCAATGTGCTTCGTCTTCGAGTGCTGAACTGGGTTGTTGGCAATCTTGATGGCGCTTTCGTTGTCGCAGTAGAGAGGCACTTGCTTCAGATGAATGCCATAGTCCTTGAGTCTTTGCTTCATCCACAGAAGCTGAGTGCAGCAAGATCCAGCAGCAATGTATTCACATTCAGCAGTGGAGAGAGACACACAGTTCTGCTTCTTTGAAGACCAACATACAAGTGATCGTCCCAGAAAGTGACATGTGCTTGATATAGACTTGCGATCAACTTTGTCACCAGCATAATCAGCATCCGAAAATCCAACCAAATCAAACTCTGAGCCCTTTGGATACCATAATCCTAGAGTTGGGGTGTGAGCCAAATATCGAAGAATTCGCTTCACAGCTAAGTGATGCGACTCCTTTGGTGCCGCTTGAAATCAAGCAAACATGCAAACACTAAGCATAATATCTGGCCTCGATGCACATCAATAAAGCAAAGACCCAATCATGGAGCGGTATACCTTTTGATCGAACTCTTTACCATTGTCGTCAGGTCCTAGATGATGTTTGGCTGGCATTGGTGTTGTGAAGCCTTTGCAGTCTTGCATACCGAACTTCTTCAGGCAATCTTTGAGATATTTCTCTTGAGATATGGAGATGCCATTGTGTTGTTGTCGTATTTGAAGACCAAGGAAGAACTTCAGTTCCCCCATCATGGACATCTGATATTGCTCTTGCATCATATATCCAAACTCTTCACTGTACTTCTGATTGGTGCAGCCGAAGATAATGTCATCCACATATATTTGGCACACAAACAGTTCACCATCATATGTCTTCGTGAAGAGAGTGGGGTCTAGGGAACCAGGTATGAAGCCTTTGCTCTTTGGGAAGTATTTGAGTGTGTCATACCAGGCCCGAGGGGCTTGTTTGAGGCCATACAGTGCCTTGTTGAGCTTGTATACCATGTCAGGATGTTTTGGATTTTCAAAGCCAGGTGGCTGTGCAACATACACTTCTTCTTCAATCTTGCCATTGAGAAAGGCACTTTCCACATCCATTTGATATAGAAGTATGTTATGATGATTTGCATAGGCTAGCAGTATGCGTATAGCTTCAAGCCTTGCCACAAGAGCAAATGTTTCATTGAAGTCAATGACCTCCACTTGAGTATATCCTTGAGCAACGAGACGAGCTTTGTTTCTGACAACTTGAGCATGCTCATCTTGTTTGTTGCGATATATCCATTTAGTGCCTATTATGTTGTGCTTCCGTGGATCAGGACGCTTAACCAGTTCCCATACATTATTCAGCTCAAACTGTTGAAGCTCTTCTTGCATAGCTTGAATCCATTCAGGTTCCATGAAGGCTTCTTCAACTTTCTTGGGTTCTGAAATTGAGACGAATGCGAAGTGCCCACAGAAAATTTGCTAGCTGAGTTGCCCTTGAACGAGTGAGTGGACCAGATGCATTGATGCTGTCAATTATTCTGTCAATCTGCACTTCATTTGCAACACGAGGATGTACAGGGCGAAGACTTTGCTCTTGCTGATCTGCGTTGTTATTGGGAGGAATGTCATCAGGCTGAGCATTGTCTTCATGTTGATCAGGTGCTGAGATGATAAGTTCTTCTTCAGGATGAGCTTTAGAAGGTATAATCTCTCCAGTTCCCATAAGCTTGATTGATTCATTAGCTGGAACTTCATCTAGCACATTTGGCAGTTGCTCTCTTTGTGAACCATTTGTCTCATCAAACCGCACATCCACCGTTTCAACCACTTTGTAATGGAAGAGATTGAAGACTCTGTAGGAGTGTGAATCCTTTCCATATCCAAGCATAAAGCCCTCATGTGGTTTTGGTGCAAACTTTGAGGTGTGGTGTGGGTCCTTGATCCAGCACCTTGCTCCAAATACTCTGAAGTAACTGACATTTGGCTTCTTGCCAGTTAGGAGTTCATAAGATGTCTTGTTCAGAAGCTTGTGAAGATAAACACGATTGATTGTATGGCATGAGTGTCAATGGCTTCAGTCCAGAATTTTCTTGGAGTCTTGTATTCATCTAGCATTGTTCTGGCCATCTCAATGAGTGTTCTGTTCTTGCGTTCGACGACGCCATTCTGCTGTGGCGTGTACGGAGCTGAGAATTCATGTGTGATGCCCAAGGTATCAAGATATGTATCAAGGCCAGTGTTCTTGAATTCAGTGCCATTGTCACTTCTGATGTGCTTTATCTTGGCGCCAAAATTGTTCATTACTCGATTGGCGAAGCGTCTGAAGACATCCTGCACTTCAGTCTTGTAAAGGATTATGTGCACCCAAGTATATCTAGAGTAATCATCAAAATCACGAAGCCATAGAGGCAAGCAGTGGTATTAAAAGTTGAGTAGTGAGTGGGACCGAAAAGATCCATGTGGAGCAGTTCGAAGGGTTGTGTGGCAGTCATGATTGTCTTCGAAGGATGTTTTGCCCTTGTCATCTTCCCTGCTTCACAGGCACCGCATAAGTGATCTTTCTTGAACTTGACGCCCTCGATGCCTATGACATGCTTCTTCTTCGCAAGGGTGTGGAGGTTCCTCATGCCAGCATGCCCAAGTCTCCGATGCCAAAGCCAGCATTCTGAAGCTTTTGCAAGAAGACATACTGCAAGTTGTGGTCCTGCTGAGAAATCTACCACGTACAAATCACCTTTCCGATACCCTTCAAACACTAGAGACTGTCAGATTCCATTAGTACCAGGAAACGATATTTTCTAAACATTACGATCATATTCAAATCGCAAAGCATTGAGACAGACATTAAGTTGAAGCCAAGGTATTCAACAAGCATGACTTTATCCATGTGTTGATCCTTTGAGATTGCAACTCTACCTAGACCCAATACCTTACTTTTACCAGTGTCAGCAAATGTGATGTGGCTCTTGTCGGATGGACGTAATGTTGAGTCCATAAGAAGGCTTCTTTTGCCAGTCATGTGATTTGTACATCCACTGTCAATAATCCATTCTGAAGACTTTGAAGTCGCTGGTGTCGTACCCTACAGCGCAGTTAGGGGGATAGGCTTCACGAAGAGAATTGTGAAGCATAAACATTTGACGAACCAGTGGGTTATGAAAACTCAGATCCAGATTAGGACTAATAGGGAGAGTAGCATGCGATTCAGGAATGAAGTACATAATGATGCCATTCGGGCATTTTATCTTGCGCCCTACAAGATTTTTAAGGTCCCCAGCAATAGCATCAGAAGATTTTGTTTTTCTGCTAGAGCCTTTCCCTGCAAAAGAGAGTTAAGCTTTCTTAACCACCCACATCTTCAAGGGTGGCTTAGAAGCAATAAGTCTAAGTGCAGCATCTGAGAATTTTGGCTTTGAAGCCTTAGCGAATAGTCTAGCAGGTGGACAATAATACTCATAGGAATAAGAAGAATAATTTTTGGTCATATGAACATGACGATTCGAAGAACCGCTCTCATATTCATATGCCTGAGTATGATTTCCCTGCAAAACATTTGCGTTAGTGTGACTCAGGTGAGTCCTCTGTTTGTATGAAGCCTTTGAACCATATGAAGCCTTTGATCTGGGGTTTGTCTTCTTCAAGTGAGGTGTCATGAAGACATTCACAGGAAGATTTTCCAGACACTTTTTCGGAACCCAGATCTTCTTCATAGGCGGTCCATTCCTGCAGTTAGTACCAATGTACCTGGCAAACACTTCACCATTCTGATTCTTAAATAGTCTATAGTTTGCATCAAAGGATTCATCAATGATAATGGGGTTAGCACAAGTGAAGCCAGATAAATTGGATGGATCTGCTGAAAGTTCCTTTGCAGCAACCCATGTGGTTTTGGGGTACTGCTCAGGTTTCCAGTAAGAGCCATCTGCGTTTATTTTCCTCACGAACCCAACACCCTCTTTCCTGGGGTTTCGGTTCAGAATCTGCTTCTTGAGGACATCACATAATGTCTGATGTCCTTTAAGACTTTTGTACATCCCTGTTTCAAGCAATGTCTTCAACCTAGCATTCTCATTAGCAATAGTAGTGGTATCCTCAGCAAAGGGGTTAGTTACCATATCAACAGTTGAAGATATCGCAACAGCAGTAGCAGTGGAACATTCAGCAATAGAAGTAGCATTATCACGCTCAATGCATTTAAGACATGGTGGTTCAAATCCTTCCTGAGCGGGACTGATCTGTTCGGCACGAAGTGACTCGTTTTCCTTTTGAAGATCTTCATGAGCCGCTCTCAATTTCTCAAGTTCTTGCTTCCTTTGAAGATAATCATAGGAAAGCTTTTCATGAGTTGTTAAGAGAGTATCAAGACGATCTTCAAGTTCCTGATACTTAACGTGAAGTTTTTTTATGTCTTCAATTAAGGATTCAGATCGAGTCATTTCAGCACCCAACAGATCATCGCTTCTGTCTAACAGTTTTTGAATATGTTCCATAGCTTTCTGTTGTTCAGTTGCAATTTTAGCAAGTGTTTTGTAGCTGGGTTTTGAATCACAGTCAGAGTCATCGTCACTAGATGTTTGATAGCGAGTAGTGCGCGTGTTTACCTTGGCACCGCGTGCCATGAAATAGTAGGTAGGAGTGGAGTCGTTCTTGTCATTTGCGTCGGTGTCGGCGATGCAGTCATTGTCTTCAGTATTGAAGATGGACTTGGCGACGTATGCTGTAGCTAGACTCGCAATGCCAGAATCAGATTCCTCCTCAGACTCCACCTCTGCCTCCTCAGATGCGGACTCCTCCTCTGAATCCATCTCCTTGCCAACAAACGCACGTGCCTTGCCAGATGAGCTCTTCTTGTATGATGAAGACTTTGAGGAAGACTTGGAAGAAGACTTTGAGTATTTCTTCTTCTTCTTGTCGTCAGAATCATATTCCTTGCTCTTCTTCTTCCTTCTGTTCTCATTGTCCCACTGTGGACACTCAGAGATGAAGTGTCCAGTTTTCTTGCACTTGTGACATGTTTTTTTCTTGTAGTCATGAGTAGAAGCTTCATCATTCCTTGAGCTTGATCGTGAAGATTTTCTGAAGCCTTTCTTTTTGGTGAATTTTTGGAACTTCTTCACTAGCATTGGAAGTTCTCTTCCAATGTCTTCAGGATCATCAGAACAGCTGTCAGATTCTTCTTCAGATGAGGAAACAACTTTTGCCTTCAAGGCACGAGTTCGCCCATAGCTTGGACCGTAGATATCTCTTTTCTCAGAAAGCTGAAACTCATGTGTGTTGAGCCTCTCAAGTATGTCAGACGGATCGAGTGTCTTGAAATCAGGACGTTCTTGAATCATCAGGGCTAGGATGTCAAACGAACTATCAAGTGATCTCAGCAGTGTCTTGACGATTTCATGTTTGGTGATCTCTGTGGCACCGAGGGCTTGAAGCTCATTTGTGATGTCAGTGAGCCGATCAAATGTGTGCTGGACATTCTCATTGTCATTTCTCTTGAAGCGGTTGAAGAGGTTGCGAAGAACACTGGTTCTTTGATCTCTCTGGGTTGAGACGCCTTCATTGACCTTGGAGAGCCAGTCCCAGACCAGCTTGGATGTCTTCAAGGCACTCACACGGCCATACTGTCCTTTTGTCAGATGGCCACAGATGATATTTTTGGCAGTAGAGTCCAGTTGAGTGAACTTCTTGACATCAGTAGCAGTGACACCTTCTCCAGCCTTGGGAACGCCGTTCTCGACGACATACCATAGGTCGACGTCAATGGCTTCAAGATGCATGCGCATCTTATTCTTCCAGTAGGGATATTCAGTTCCATCAAAGACGGGGCACCCAGCGGAGACTTTGATTATCCCTGCAGTCAACATAGCTAAAACTCCACGTGGTTAAACCGAATCACACAGAACAAGGGAGCACCTCGCTCTGATACCAATTGAAAGTGCGTTATATCGACTAGAGGGGGTGAATAGGCGATTTTTATGAAAGTCTTCAAAACGTGAGAGTTATGAAGACAAACTGTGAAGGTTATGCCTATTACTATGCAGCGGAAGTTAGATTACACTAGGCCAGCCATGGTCATGTATTCAATAGAGTGAAAGCACAATGACAAACAACTGCAGTGTAATAAGGATCAGGTAGGAAGAAGTTATGAAGCCAAACAGATCATACATTCACGTTGTGAAGACAAAAGATAAAGCAAGCATGCAATGGCTTCACAATGTGTAACAGTAAGAAAAGGAAGTGAAGATGAAACCAGTGACTCGTTGAAGACAATGATATGTTGGACCAGTTCCAGTTGCTGTGACAACTGTACGTCTGGTTGGAGCGGCTAGGAATTTAAACCTTAGGACACACAGTCCCGGACACCCAGTCCTGAACACACAGTTCAGGACACCAAGTCCTCACCGTATTCTCCTTGAGCTAAGGTCACTTAGTCCTCGCCCAATCACTCTGGTAAGTCTTCAAGGTAGACTCCCAAACCTTCACAAACTTCGTTCACTGGCAATCCACAATGTCTCTTGGATGCTCTGAACGCGACGCCTAACCGTCTGGAGGATTCACAGTCCTCAAGTGTAATAAGTCTTCAAATCACACAGACAAGAAGACCTAAGTGATGCCCAATTTGCTCTGGCTCTGGGTGGTTAGGGCTTTTATCCTCACTAGGAATTTTATCTCAAAGGCTTCGAGGTGGGTTGCTCTCAAACGACAAAAGCCGTGCACTGAAATCTGAGCAGCCAACCATTTATGGTTGTGGGGGTGGGCTATTTATAGCCACTTGGCAACCCGACCTGATTTGTCCGAAATGACCCTGGGTCACTAAGGAACTGACACGTGTCTCAACGGTCATATTTCAAACTCTCATGGCAACTTTGCTTGGGCTACAAGCAAAGCTGACTTGTCCGGCTCTGGACAAGATTCGCTCTCATTGTCTTCGCTCGAAGACATAGGTTTTTGATTTAGGCATCACTTCAGTCATTCTGACTGGTTCTCCTGGACCCCACTTAACAGTACGGTGGTGCCTATGACTCAACACATAAAAAAAACAACTACGAAAGATCTAAGTCTTCGAGCTCCATAGGGTTCATAACGTGTCTTCTTTTGTCATAGTCTTCAATGTGAATATCTTCATATACCACCTTTGACTTCAATGTCTTCATACAATTTTAGGGGTCATCTCTGGTAGTAAAACTGAATCAATGAGGGACTTCTACCTGTGTTTTCCTGCAATTCTCACAAACACATTAGTCCCTCAACTAGGTTTGTCGTCAATACTCCAAAACCAACTAGGGGTGGCACTAGATGCACTTACAGTTACCGATGCAAGGCTTCACCTAAGCACTACGACAATATGGCCGAGCTGGAAAACTGTGGAGGAGGACAACGCACATGGCTAAAGATCAACTTGTGTGTCTATGGGGTGCCCCTCCCCCATATATAAAGGAGGGGAGGAGGAGGAAGGCCGACCTTAAGGGGCGCGCCCAAGGGGGGGATTCCTACTCCTAGTAGGAGTAGGTTTCCCCATTTCCTAGTCCAGGTAGGAGAAGAAGGAAGGAGAGGAAGAAGAGAAGGAAAGGGGGGGGGGGCGACTCCCCTAGCCCTAGTCCAATTCGGTTTGGGCTAGGGGGGCGTGCTCCACCTCTTGGCCTGCCTCCTCTCTTCCACCACTAGGCCCATAAGGCCCAGTAACTTCTCGGAGGGGGTTCCGGTAACCCCCGGTACTCTGAAACTTATCCGAAATGACCCGAACCATTCCGGTGTCCGAATGTAGCCTTCCAATATATGAATCTTTATGTCTCTACCATTTCTAGACTCCTCGTCATGTTCATGATCACATCCGGGACTCCGAACAACCTTCGGTGCATCAAATTACATAACTCATAATACATATCACCATCAAACGTTAAGCGTGCGGACCCTACGGGTTCGAGAACTATGTAGACATGACCGAGACACATCTTCTGTCAATAACCAATAGCGGAACCTGGATGCTCATATTGGTTCCTACATATTCTACGAAGATCTTTATCGGTCAAACCGCATAACAACATATGTTGTTCCCTTTGTCATCAGTATGTTACTTGCTTGAGATTCGATCGTCGGTATCATCATACCTAGTTCAATCTCGTTACTAGCAAGTCTCTTTACTCGTTCCATAATGCACCATCCCATGACTGAAAGTGCGTTATATCGACTAGAGGGGGGGGGTGAATAGGCGTTTTTTAAGAAAGTCTTCAAAACGTGGAAGTTATGAAGACAAACGATAGAAATAAACCTATTACCCTGCAGCGGAAGGTAGACTACACTAGGCAAGCCATAGTCAAGTATTCAATAGTGAAAGCACAATGACTAATAGCAGCAATGTAGTAAGGATCAGGTAGGAAGATATTGTGAAGCCACACAGAACATGCAGTCACTCAGTGAAGACAAAAGATAGTGCGAACATACAATGACTTCACAAGGAGTAACAGTAAGTAAAGGGAAGGGAAGATGGAACCAGTGACTCGCTGAAGACAATGATTTGTTGGAGCAGTTCCAGTTGCTGTGACAACTGTACGTATGGTTAGGGCGGCTAGGTATTTAAACGTTAGGACACATAGTCCCGGACACCCAGTCCCAAAGACGCAGCTCAGGACACCCAGTCCTCACCGTATTCCCCTTGAGCTAAGGTCACACAGACCTCGCCCAATCACTCTGGTAAGTCTTCAAGGTAGACTCCCAAACCTTCACAGACTTCGTTCGCCGGCAATCCACAATGTCTCTTGGATGCTCAGAACGCGACGCCTAACCGGCTGGAGGATGCACAGTCCTCAAGTGTAATAAGTCTTCAGATCACACAGACAAGAAGACTTAAGTGATGCCTAATTCTCTTTGGCTCTGGGTGGTTAGGGCTTTATCCTCGCAAGGAATTCTCTCTCAAAGGCTTCGAGGTGGGTTTCTCTCAAACGACAAAAGCCGTATTCTCAATCTGAGCAGCCAACTGTTTATGGTTGTAGGGGGTGGGCTATTTATAGCCACTTGGCAACCCGACCTGATTTGTCCGAAATGACCCTGGGTCACTAAGGAACTGACACGTGTTCCAACCGTCAGATTTCAAACTCACACGACAACTTTACTTGGGCTATAAGCAAAGCTGACTTGTCTGACTCTGGACAAGATTTGCTCTCATAGTCTTCACTCGAAGACATAGGTTTTGGTTAGGCATCACTTCAGTCATTCTGACTGGTTCTCTTGGACCCCACTTAACAGTACGGTGGTTCCTATGACTCAACACAAAAGAAAGAGAACTATGAAAGATCTAAGTCTTCGAGCTCCATAGGCTTCATGTGGTGTCTTCTCTTGTCATAGTCTTCAATGTGAATATCTTCATATACCACCTTTGACTTCAATGTCTTCATACATTTTTAGGGGTCATCTCTGGTAGGAAAACCGAATCAATGAGGGACTTCTACCTGTGTTATCCTGCAATTCTCACAAACACATTAGTCCCTCAACTAGGTTTGTCGTCAATACTCCAAAACCAACTAGGGGTGGCACTAGATGCACTTACAGTCTCCCCCTTTTTGGTGATTGATGACAAACTAGTTGAAGTTTTCAACAAGGAATATAATCTGTGAACTTGTAAAGGATAAGAAATTATCTTCATAAGTTGCAAGGGCTCCCCCTGAAGATGTGCATATAAGTAATTTGCTTTTGGAATGCAAATGCACATGGCAGGTTGTACTTGTGGAGATCCACTTCAACTTATGATGACAATCCACTATGCATGTGAAGGTATATGAAGATAATGACATACATAATGGAAAATGGACGTCTGCAGAATGATCTAAGTGCGGAATTTATCGTTGCACATGCGGAATTTATCATCGCAAAACAAGGTGGCAGGTAAGTAGCAGACCACCATCGAGTTTAAGTGTTACAACTCAAAGAACCAAATGTAGCAAAACAAGAGTTGTAAGCACGAAGGAAAATATAAAGCACCCGCCCATATGGACCCGCTTGAAGACTATCAACCTCATATGCTTCTCCCCCTTTTGTCAGTAAGGACCAAAAAGGTTTGAAGACATAGAGCCTCTACTCGTTCCCATGAGGAGTAGGTGAAGTAGCAGGGTCGTTGGTGGTGTTTGGCGGTGCTGAAGAGCTTGGAGCAGAGTTGAAGCGTGCTGAAGGAGGTGGCGGTGAGGTAGCATCGTCTTCATCCTCGATAACTCTGGCAGTCATAGTTGCAGCAGAGGAAGAGAACTCAGAGTCTTCAAGGGATGGAGTTCGTAGCAGCACAACCCTCCGAGGAGGTGTGGAGTCAAACTTGAAACGCTCAGTGAAGCCATCCTCTTGAAGATCATCTTCAGAACACATCATCGTTAGCCCTTTCCATGTGCGGCGACAGGTTTCATGGGCAACGAAAGCATTCTTGGTGGCAAGATTGCGAATGCGATTAACATCCACCAGGAGGCTTTGCATTTGCTGCTTCAGCCAGTCATGATGCCTATCATGTTTCTGATGAAGTGCCACAAGAAGCTCTAGGTCGTTGAGAACACGAGTGCGCTTCTTGGGTCATGGAGCAGTTGTACTATCAGTGGCTTCAATGGAAGCAGGGTGTGGTGCACGTGTAGTGCCAGCCAAAGGATACACACGAGTGACTGCTTCAACTCCTTCAGTGTTCTGAGAGAAACTCTGATGCTCTGCATTCTGAAGACTTAGAGGTTCCTTGGCAGGCTCAGGATAGATGGCTTCAATAGAGATATCCACATCAGGCAGAAAAATCCGATGATTGCGAGCAGATGGCTGATATGAGATAGCGGAGTGAAGTTTGATTAGCCGCATTACCCATAGGGCGTAGAACTTCAAGCCAAACAGATCAGAGCCTGATGCAGCAAGTTGGCGAATGAAGAAGTCCTGTGCATTGAAGCATTTTCCATGAAGAATATAGAAGATCAAAGTCTTCATTGCACCAAGACCTGGACCTGGGAACCTTGGCAATCTTGGGATTGGCTTCTGTACTTGAGGCCTGTGCTCAACATGATAGTCGAACTAGGGACCGGCAGCAGACTCGGGAACAGAAGTGGCGGGATCAGTGGCTTCGCTGTCTTCTGATGCTTTTGTTGGGGAGGGCTCCACATTAGCTTCATTGGTGGTTGTGGCAGCCGCAAGATTTTCATGCACGTTCTCCTTGAGAACTGCTTCTTGGTGGGACAGGGGAGTGGCAACTTGGGGGACTTCTTCTTCCGCGGCTGATGCAGCCGGAATGTCTTCAGCAGAGACTTGAGGCCTTGGACGTTTGCGAAGCCTGCGCAACGCAGGCGACGCCTGTGGAGTTGGAGTTGGCTGGGCCTCAAGGTCTTCTTCCTCTTGTGGGCTATCCGCCCATGAAGTATCCTGTGCAATTGGCGTCAGTGGACGACCAATGCTGATGAGTTCGCTGTTCTCGAGCTGAGGAAGGACTGCACCATCTTCTACATGGTCATGTTGACCAATGTCTTCAGCAGCGATGGGATCAGCTGCTGGAAAGTCTTCAGCTTCATGAGCCTCTGTGGAAGCAGGCTGATGGATTGTCAGTTGGCGTTCAACTTCAGGATAGACCATAGAAATGGGTTCAATTATCAAAGGCTCTGTGGGAGCAGCCCGATCTTTCTTGGTCTTCCTCTTCTTCTTGGAGGGGGTAGTAGGAGAGGCTTCAGGATGTTTCCTCTTCCTGGCTTCAGCCTTAGCAGTCCTTGTTTTCTTGAGCTCTGAAGCGGTTGACCGACTTTTTGGCTTCGAGCCAGTCAGTCTAGTTGGGAAGACAATCGAAACTGCTTCCTGCCTTGGTGCGTCGGGTTCAGCCGTAGCAGGCTTCTTCTTCTTCTTCGCGGCCATCCTGGGGTCGATGCCAGGACGCCCAAGGGCCTTGCGCTTCTCAGCCTCATTGTAGGCTTGCACACATCTGTCAGCCAGAGTCTTCATGCGCTCACGCGAACCCTGAGCTTCTGCACGTTTCTTTACAAAGGCTTCCTTGAGCTCGTGCATCATTGTCTTGAAGTTTTTCACTTCTTGCATGCTGAGCTTGGCCATATGCTTCTTGAATTGAGCCTTTTCATAGTCAATCTTTTGCTTCAGTTCAACAATGCGCTGGGCGACAGCTAGCTCTGAAGCAATGGCGCCTTGGAAGGCGACACTGAGGCTAATGGGTAGCTGTAGATCTTCGAAGCTAATGTTTGGCGTGTCAAACCACTCATCAATGAAGTTGTGGATGATGGTTACATCAAAGAGAGGCAGATCATTGAAGATTTCTGCTTCTGCTTTGCTCTTGATGAGTTGCTCAAGAGCGTCATCTGCAAGATCTTCATCACTTGACAGATCGATGGCGTCATTGCGCAGAATGGCAGTAGTAGTTAGCTCTTGGCCGGTGTGAGGCAGAGGCATTTTGACCTTCTAGGGCTTGGATATGCGTGATAAGTCTTCGGACTGCACACTGTCTTTAGGAGGTGCAGTTGCCAGTGGCTTCGCCCGTGAGATTTTTGGTGAAGGGGCAGGCTTTGAAGCTTTAGGCTTCTTCAGCTTCTTTGTCTTCAGCACTGCAGGCGCTTCATCTGATTCAGCGTCAGCTGCAGGCTCATTCACTGCAGTCCCTTGAACCAAGATGTGGGTGATGAGGCCTTCAAAGTTGTAGAAAGGACCGATGACATTGGGTTCTGCATCTCGTGTGCCATCAGCCCTTGGAGCTGAGGGACCAGGGTTGAAGTCTAGTCCCAATGTCTTCTTGTTTTGCTTCGTTGAGTTCTGGGCAAACTGGAAGTTGCGCTCGAATAGATTGTCGTCACGACACCATAGTAGTGACGATGGGTGTGCATCAGCAGGCTGTGGCCCACGGACCATGCAGGGATAGAAGCCTTGTTCAATGGCTTCATCTCTGGACCTGGGTAGAAGATTCTTGTATAGGATGTCTCCCCACCGTCTCTTGATGGCATTTTTCTCAGCATATTCCTGGGTTACAAATCGGTATTTGAACCATTGTTTTGCCCAATATCTTCGAATCCATTGGATTCGGGTCTTGCGTTGATTGTAATCCTCTTCAGGATCTGTCTTGCACAGTTCTGAGAGGTCATCTGGCAGGTCTCTAGATGTTTCTCCACGACGCTTTCTACCACCCTTCCTTGCTGTTTTCTCTGAAGCCATGAACTTTAAACTGAAAGGCTTCAACACATTCAAAGGCTTCAAAGGTTTTCGCTTGCTGGTCAAACAGGAACTGGCTTCGGGAGAATTTATGTGATGCTGTAAGAATTCTGCAAATGAATGCAGACTATGAGAACCAAATGATTCTCCCACGGACATGTACCTGTGAAAGCATTAAGGTGCGAGGGAAGGGGAAGAGGTCATATGCATTCTCAGAAGATTTTGAAGATAAATCAGTTTAGAAGACATTGACCTCATCATGCGAAGACATTCACTCATAGATAAGGAGTTGGTTCCAGATTTGTACGAATCCACAGATCAGTACAAGTGAGGAATCTAACTACTTTGTGAAGCATAAGTGAATATACTAGGCATGTTATGAGATGCAGTATGAGAGAGATCTAACTTGTGTGAATAGAAACTGCTTGTGGTAGAAAGTGACAAAGCCATAGGATCAATGGTGCTGTAAAAAGGAAGTTTTCTTTACCACACTAAGAACTGCTAGACTGAGTGGAAGATGAGGCCGAGCAGTTCGATCTTCCGTGCCCTAACTTGGCGACGGAGGACACCTACGGCGAAGGCGGAGAGGACGATGTCCGCGGTCGGCGTGAAGACGGCGTCGGAGAGGTTGCGGCAGCGAAGCGCTTCGTCGCCGGTGTCGTCGAGGGCTAGCGGTGGCGCTAGGGTTCATGCGAGAGTGGAAGAAGAGAAAATGACCGCTGTAAAGTGTGTATTTATAGGTACAGGGGCGGCACTGCGTTATTACATAGGTGCCCCTGGCGATTCGCATCTGAGGAACATGTGGCCATTATGTGGAATTTTGGGGTTTGTTCCACGTCCCACGCACGCCTGGATTGTCGGGTGGTCGTTCCTACTTCTCCGGGTTTCATGTGGAGGAATGAGCATTGAAAATGGACTTAATGGTTGTCTCTATATCTTCTGTTGATAAGGACGCAGGGAAGACATTCGACAGTTTCAATAGAATGCATATGATTTGGAGAGATATAATTTGAGATAGAAAGCATAGAGAGGTTAGGGTCCGATCACATTCACTTAGTTCAAAAGATTCAACAAGAAGACATAGCTATAAGTGAATGCTGTAGACGACAGATCACTAGTAGATATATATATCTGCATAATCAACATAGTGAAGATAATCATGAGGATATGTTGAGATTGAAGCCAAGCTAAATGTGAAGACATAGCAAATGTAACGCCATGAGTGAAACACTTCAAAATAGAACATTTGGTGGTGGTGTTACCCACCGTATAGGAAGTATTAGACCCAGACACGGCGCACAATTATCGTGGCGCTCCGAAGTCAAATTCCACATTAATGTATTCACACTTAGAATGTATGTCTTCATTGATTGAAGATATACTTTACTTCATGTGTTGCACATCTAAGTCATCAATATGCATAAGGGTTAGGATGTGTGCCTGATCACAGGACATTTGAGGATTCCAGGATATTTAGCTCACACCGTAACTTGCAAAATCTCTTCTCATCCAAGGGCTTGGTGAAGAATCTGCCAATTGCTCTTCAGTGTTGACGTGTATGATATCAATATCTTCCTTCACAACATGATCTCTGAGAAAGTGATGACGAATTTCAATGTGCTTTGTCTTCGAGTGCTGAACTGGGTTGTTGGCAATCTTGATGGCGCTTTCGTTATCGCAGTAAAGTGGCACTTGCTTCAGATGAATGCCATAGTCCTTGAGTGTTTGCTTCATCCACAGAAGCTGAGCGCAGCAAGATCCAGCAGCAATGTATTCAGATTCAGCAGTGGAGAGAGATACACAGTTCTGCTTCTTTGAAGACCAACATACAAGTGATCGTCCCAGAAAGTGACATGTGCCTGATGTAGACTTGCGATCAACTTTGTCACCAGCATAGTCAGCATCCGAGAATCCAACCAGATCAAACTCTAAGCCCTTTGGATACCATAATCCTAGAGTTGGGGTGTGAGCCAAATATCGAAGAATTCGCTTCACAGCTAAGTGATGCGACTCCTTTGGTGCCGCTTGAAATCGAGCACACATGCAAACACTAAGCATAATATCTGGCCTAGATGCACATAGATAAAGTAAAGAACCAATCATGGAGCGGTATACCTTTTGATCGAACTCTTTACTATTGTTGTCGGGACCCATATGATGTTTGGCTGGCATTGGTGTCGTGAAGCCTTTGCAGTCTTGCATACCGAACTTCTTCAGGCAATCTTTGAGATACTTCTCTTGAGATATGAAGATGCCGTTGCGTTGTTGTCGTATTTGAAGACCGAGGAAGAACTTCAGCTCTCCCATCATAGACATCTGATATTGCTCTTGCATCATATATCCAAACTCTTCACTATACTTCTGATTGGTGCAGCTGAAGATAATGTCATCCAAATATATTTGGCACACAAACAGTTCACCATCATATGTCTTCGTGAAGAGAGTGGGGTCAAGGGAACCAGGTATGAAGCCTTTGCTCTTTGGGAAGTATTTGAGTGTGTCATACCAGGCCCGAGGGGCTTGTTTGAGGCCATACAGTGCCTTGTTGAGCTTGTATACCATGTCAGGATGTTTTGGATCTTCAAAGCCAGGCGGTTGTGCAACATACACTTCTTCTTCAATCTTGCCATTGAGAAAAGCACTCTTCACATCCATTTGATATAGAAGTATGTTATGATGATTTGCATATGCCAGCAGTATGCATATGGCTTCAAGTCTAGCCATAGGAGAAAATGTTTCATCGAAGTTAATGCCTTCCACTTGGGTATATCCTTGAGCAACGAGATGAGCTTTGTTTCTGACAACTTGACCATGCTCATCTTGCTTGTTGCGGTATATCCATTTGGTGCCTATTATATTGTGCTTCCATGGATCAGGATGCTTAACCAGTTTCCATACATTATTCAGCTCAAACTGATGAAGCTCTTCTTGCATAGCTTGAATCCATTCAGGTTCCATGAAGGCTTCTTCAACTTTCTTGGGTTCTGTTATTGAGATGAATGCGAAGTGCCCACAGAAATTTGCTAGCTGAGTTGCCCTTGAACGAGTGAGTGGACCAGGAGCATTGATGCTATCAATTATTCTTTCAGTCCGCACTTCATTGGCAATGCGAGGATGTACAGGACAAAGATTTTGCTCTTGCTGCTCATTGTCGTTGTTAGAAGGAATGTCTTCAGGCTAAGCATTGTCTTCATGTTGATCAGGTGCTGATATGATAAGTTCTTCTTCAGGATGAGCTTCAGAAGGTGTAATTTCTCCAGTTCCCATTAGCTTGATTGATTCACTGGATGGAACTTCATCTAGCACATTTGGCAGTTGCTCTCTTTGTGAACCGTTGGTCTCATCGAACCGCACATCCACTGTTTCAACCACTTTGTAATGAAAGAGATTGAAGACTCTGTAGGAGTGCAAATCCTTTCCATATCCAAGCATAAAACCCTCATGTGCTTTTGGTGCAAACTTTGAGGTGTGATGTGGGTCCTTGATCCAGCACCTTGCGCCAAATACTCTGAAGTAACTGACATTTGGCTTCTTGCCAGTAAGGAGCTCATAAGATGTCTTGTTCATAAGCTTGTGAAGATAAACAGGATTGATTGTATGGCATGCAGTATCACTGGCTTCAGGCCAGAATTTTCTTGGGGTCTTGTATTCATCTAGCATCGTTCTGGCCATCTCAATGAGTGTTCTGTTCTTGCGTTCGACGATGCCATTCTGCTATGGCGTGTACGGGGCCGAGAATTCATGTGTGATGCCCAAGGTATCAAGATATGTATCAAGGCTAGTGTTCTTGAATTCAGTGCCATTGTCACTTCTGATGTGCTTTATCTTGGCGCCATAATTGTTCATAGCTCGATTGGCGAAGTGTCTGAAGACAGCCTGTACTTCAGTCTTGTAAAGGATTATGTGCACCCAAGTATATCTAGAATAATCATCAACAATGACAAAGCCATAGAGACAAGCAGTAGTAGTAAGAGTTGAGTAATGAGTGGGACCGAAAAGATCCATGTGAAGCAGTTTGAAGGGTCGAGTAGTGGTCATGATTGTCTTCGAGGGATGTTTGGCCCTCGTCATCTTTCCTGCCTCACAGGCACCGCATAAGTGATCTTTCTTGAACTTGACGCCCTCGATGCCTATGACAGGCTTCTTCTTTGCCAGGGTGTGGAGGTTCCTCATGCCAGCATGCCCAAGCCTCCGATGCCAGAGCCAGCATTCTGAAGCTTTTGCTAGAAGACATACAGCAAGCTATGGTCCTGCTGAGAAATCTACCACGTACAAATCATCTTTTCGATACCCTTCAAATACTAGAGACTTGTCAGATTCCATTAGTACAAGGCAACGATATTTTCCAAATATTACGATCATGTTCAAATGGCAGAGCATTGAGACAGACACTAAGTTGAAGCCAAGGGATTCAACAAGCATGACTTTATCCATGTGTTGATCCCTTGAGATTGCAACTCTACCTAGACCCAATACCTTACTCTTACCAGTGTCAGCAAATGTGATGTGGCTCTTGTCGGATGGACGTAAGGTTGAGTCCATAAGAAGGCTTCTTTTGCCAGTCATGTGATTTGTACACCCACTATCAATAATCCATTCTGAAGATGCTGGTCTCGTACCCTACAGTGCAGTTAGGGGGATAGGCTTCACCAAGATCATTGTGAAGCAAAAACATTTGATGAACCAGTGGGTTATGAAAGCTTAGATCCAGATTAGGACTAATAGGGAGAGTAGCAAGCGATTCAGGAACGAAGTACATAGTAAGACCATTCGGGCATTTGATCTTGCGCCCTACAAGATGTTTAAGGTCCCCAGCAATAGCGTTAGATGATTTTGGTTTTCTGCTGGAGACCTTTCCCTGCAAAAGAGAGTTAAGCTTTCTTAGCCACCCACATCTTCAAGGGTGGCTTAGAAGAAATAAGTCTAAGTGCAGTATCTGAGAATTTTGGCTTTGGAGCCCTAGCAAACAGTCTTGCAGGCGGACAATAGTACTCATAAGAATAAGCAGAATAGTTCTTGGTCTTATGAACATGGCGGTTTGATGAACCGCTCTCATATTCATATGCCTGAGTATGGTTTCCCTGCAAAGCATTTGCGTTAGTGCGACTCAGGTGAGTCCTCTGTCTGTATGAAGCCTTTGGACCGTATGAAGCCTTTGGTGTGAGGTTTGTCTTCTTCACGTGAGGTGTCATGATGACATTCACAGGAAGATTCTCCAGACACCTTTTCGGAACCCAGATCTTCTTCATAGGCGGCCCATTCCTGTAGTTAGTACCAATGTACCTGGCAAACACTTCACCATTCTGATTCTTAAATAGTATATAGTTTGCATCAAAGGATTCATCAATGATAATGGGCTTAGCACAAGTGAAGCCAGATAGATTGGATGGATCTGCTGAAGGTTCCTTTGCAGCAACCCACATGGTTTTGGGGTACTGCTCAGGTTTCCAGTAAGAGCCATCAGCATTCATTTTCCTTACGAACCCAACACCCTCTTTCCTCGGGTTTCGGTTCAGAATCTGCTTTTTGAGGACATCACATAGTGTCTGATGCCCTTTAAGACTTCTGTACATCCCTGTTTTAAGCAATGTCTTCAACCTAGCATTCTCATCAGTAATAGCGGTGGTATCCTCAGCAGAGGGGTTAGTTACCACATCAACAGTTCAAGATATTGCAACAGCAGTAGCAGTAGAACATTCAGCAACAGAAGTAGCATTATCACGCTCAATGCATTTAAGACATGGTGGTTCAAATCCTTGCTGAGCGGAACTGATCTGTTTGGCGCGAAGTGACTCGCTTTCCTTTTGAAGATCTTCATGAGACCGCTCTCAATTTCTCAAGATCTTGCTTCCTTTGGAGATAATCATAGGAAAGCTTTTCATGAGTTGTTGAGAGAGTTTCATGACGACTTTCAAGTTCCTGATACTTAACATGAAGATTTTTTATGTCTTCAATTAAGGATTCAGATCGAGTCATTTCAGCACCTAACAGATCATCGCTTCTGTCTAACAGTTTTTGAATATGTTCCATAGCTTTCTGTTGTTCAGTTGCAATTTTAACAAGTGTTTTGTAGCTGGGTTTTGAACCACAATCAGAGTCATCGTCACTAGATGTTTGATAGTGAGTAGTGCGTGTGTTTACCTTGGCACCGCATGCCATGAAGCAGTAGGTAGGAGAGGAGTCGTTCTTGTCATTTGCATCGGTATCGGTGATGAAGTCATTGTCTTCAGTGTTAAAGATGGACTTGGCGACGTATGCTGTAGCCAGACTCGCAATACCAGAATCAGACTCCTCCTCAGACTCCACCTCCGCCTCCTCAGAAGCGGACTCATCCTCTAAATCCATTTCCTTGCCAACAAACGCACGTGCTTTGCCAGATGAGCTCTTCTTGTCTGATGAAGACTTTGAGGAAGACTTGGAAGAAGACTTTAAGTATTTCTTCTCCTTCTTGTCGTCAGAGTCATATTCCTTGCTCTTCTTCTTCTTTTTGTTCTCATTATCCCACTGTGGACACTCAGAGATGAAGTGGCCAAGTTTGTTGCACTTGTGACATGTTTTCTTCTTGTAGTCATGAGCAGAAGCTTCATCATTTCTTGAGCTTGATCGGGAAGACTTTCAGAAGCCTTTCTTCTTGGTGAATTTTTGGAACTTCTTGACAAGCATAGCAAGTTCCCTTCCAATGTCTTCAGGATCATCAGAACTGCTGTCAGATTCTTCTTTAGATGAGGAGACAGCTTTTGCCTTCAAGGCACGAGTTCACCCATAGTTTGGACCGTAGATATCTCTTTTCTCAGAAAGCTGAAACTCATGTGCGTTGAGCCTCTCAAGTATGTCAGATGGATCGAGTATCTTGAAATCAGGACATTCTTGAATCATCAGGGCTAGGGTGTCAAACGAACTATCAAGTGATCTCACTAGTGTCTTGATGACTTCATGTTTGGTGATCTCAGTAGCGCCGAGGGCTTGAAGCTCATTTGTGATGTCAGTGAGTCGGTCAAATGTGAGCTGGACATTCTCATTGTCATTTCGCTTGAAGCGGTTGAAGAGGTTGCGAAGGACACTGATTCTCTGATCTCTCTAGGTTGAGATGCCTTCATTGACCTTGGAGAGCCAGTCCCAGACCAGCTTAGATGTTTTCAAAGCACTCACACGGCCATACTGTCCTTTGGTCAGATGACCACAGATGATATTCTTGGCAGTAGAGTCCAGTTGAACGAATTTCTTGACATCAGCAGCAGTGACACCTTCTCCAGCCTTGGGAACGCCGTTCTCGACGACATACAATAGGTCGACGCCAATGGCTTCAAGATGCATGCGCATCTTATTCTTCCAGTAGGGATATTCAGTTCCATCGAAGATGGGGCACGCAGCGGAGACTTTAATTATCCCTGCAGTCGACATAGCTAAAACTCCAGGTGGTTAAACCGAATCACACAGAACAAGGGAGCACCTTGCTCTGATACCAATTGAAAGTGCGTTATATCGACTAGAGGGGGGGGTGAATAGGCGATTTTTAAGGAAGTCTTCAAAATGTGGAAGTTATGAAGACAAACGATAGAAATAAACCTATTACTCTGCAGCGGAAGGTAGACTACACTAGGCAAGCCATAGTCAAGTATTCAATAGTGAAAGCACAATGACTAATAGTAGCAATGTAGTAAGGATCAGGTAGGAAGATATTGTGAAGCCACACAGAACATGCAGTCACTCAGTGAAGACAAAAGATAGTGCGAACATACAATGACTTCACAAGGAGTAACAGTAAGTAAAGGGAAGGGAAGATGGAACCAGTGACTCGCTGAAGACAATGATTTGTTGGACCAGTTCCAGTTGCTGTGACAACTGTACGTATGGTTAGGGCGGCTAGGTATTTAAACCTTAGGACACATAGTCCCGAGCACCCAGTCCTGAAGACGCAGCTCAGGACACCCAGTCCTCACCGTATTCCCCTTTAGCTAAGGTGACACAGACCTCGCCCAATCACTCTGGTAAGTCTTCAAGGTAGACTCCCAAACCTTCACAGACTTCGTTCACCGGCAATCCACAATGTCTCTTGGATGCTCAGAACGCGACGCCTAACCGGCTGGAGGATGCACAGTCCTCAAGTGTAATAAGTCTTCAGATCACACAGACAAGAAGACTTAAGTGATGCCTAATTCTCTTTGGCTCTGGGTGGTTAGGGCTTTATCCTCGCAAGGAATTCTCTCTCAAAGGCTTTGAGGTGGGTTGCTCTCAAACGACAAAAGCCGTATTCTCAATCTGAGCAGCCAACCGTTTATGGTTGTAGGGGGTGGGCTATTTATAGCCACTTGGCAACCGACCTGATTTGTCCGAAATGACCCTGGTTCACTAAGGAACTGACACGTGTTCCAATGGTCAGATTTCAAACTCACACGACAACTTTACTTGGGCTGCAAGCAAAGCTGACTTGTCCGACTCTGGACAAGATTTGCTCTCATAGTCTTCACTCGAAGACATAGGTTTTGGTTAGGCATCACTTCAGTCATTCTGACTGGTTCTCTTGGACCCCACTTAACAGTACGGTGGTTCCTATGACTCAACACAAAAGAAAGAGAACTACGAAAGATCTAAGTCTTCGAGCTCCATAGGCTTCATGTGGTGTCTTCTCTTGTCATAGTCTTCAATGTGAATATCTTCATATACCACCTTTGACTTAAATGTCTTCATACATTTTTAGGGGTCATCTCTGGTAGGAAAACCGAATCAATGAGGGACTTCTACCTGTGTTATCCTGCAATTCTCACAAACACATTAGTCCCTCAACTAGGTTTGTCGTCAATACTCCAAAACCAACTAGGGGTGGCACTAGATGCACTTACAATGACTAACATCACATTGCTTGCAAGGCTCATAGTGATGTGCATTACCGAGAGGGCCCAGAGATACCTCTCCGATACACGGAGTGACAAATCCTAATATTGATCTATGCCAACTCAACAAACACCATCGGAGACACCCGTAGAGCATCTTTATAATCACCTAGTTACGTTGTGACGTTTGATAGCACACAAGGTGTTCCTTCAGTATTCGGGAGTTGCATAATCTCATATTCTGAGGAACATGTATAAGTCATGAAGAAAGCAATAGCAATAAACTAAACAATCATAGTGCTAAGCTAACGGATGATTCTTGTCCATCACATCATTCTCTAATGATGTGATCCCGTTCATCAAATGACAACACATGTCTATGGCTATAGGAAATTTACTCATCTTTGATTAACGAGCTAGTCAAGTAGAGGCATACTAGGGACACTTTGTTTGTCTATGTATTCACACGTGTACTAAGTTTCCAGTAAATACAATTATAGCATGAATAATAAACATTTATCATGATATAATGAAATATAAATAACAACTTTATTATTGCCTCTAGGGCATATTTTCTCCAGTCTCCCACTTGCACTAGAGTCAGTAATCTAGTTCACATCGTCATGTGATTTCACACCAATAGTTCACATCTTTATGTGATTAGTTCACATCTTCATGTGACTAATACCCAAAGGGTTTACTAGAGTCAATAATCTAGTTCACATCGCTATGTGATTAACACCCAAAGATTGATCATGTTTTGCTTGTGAGAGAAGTTTAGTCTACGGGTCTGCAACATTCAGATCCGTATGTATTTTGTAAATTTCTATGTCTACAATACTCTGCATGGAGCTACTCTAGCTAATTGTTCCCACTTTCAATATATATCTAGATCAAGACTTAGAGTCATATAGATCGGTGTCAAAATCTTGCATCGACATATCTCTTTACGACGAGCTCTTTTATCACCTCCATCACCGAGAAATATTTCCTTAGTCCTCTAAGGATAATTTTGACCGCTGTCCAGTGATCTACTCCTAGATCACTATTGTACTCCCTTGCCAAAATCATGCTAAGGTATACAATAGGTCTGGTACACAGCATAGCATACTTTATAGAACCTATGACTGAGGCATAGGGAATGACTTTCCATTCTCTTTCTATTTTCTGCCGTGGTCGGGTTTTGAGTCTTTACTCAACTTCACACCTTGCAACACATGAAAGAACTCCTTCTTTGACCGTTCCATTTTGAACTACTTCAAAAAACTTGTCAAGGTATGTACTCATTGAAAAATTTATCAGGCGTATTGATCTATCTCTATAGATCTTGATGCCCAATATGTAAGCAGCTTCACCAAGGTCTTCCATTGAAAAATTCTTATTCAAGTATCCTTTAATGCTATCCAAAAATTCAGTATCAATTTTGATCAACAATATGTCATCCACATATAATATCAGAAATGCTACAGAGCTCCCACTCACTTTCTTGTATATACAAACTTCTCCAAAAGTCTGTATAAATCTATATGCTTTGATCAACTCATCAAAGTGTATATTCCAACTCCGAGATGCTTGCACCAGTCCATAGATGGATCGCTGGAGCTTGCACACTTTGTTAGCACCTTTAGGATTGAAAAATCTTCTGGTTGCATCATATACAACTCTTCTTTAATAAATCCATTAAGGAATGTAGTTTTGATATCCATTTGCCAGATTTCATAAAATGCGGCAACTGCTAACATGATTCGGACAAACTTTTAAGCATCGATACGAGTGAGAAAATCTCATCGTAGTCAACACCTTGAACTTGTCAAAAACCTTTTGCAACAATTCGAGCTTTGTAGATAGTAACACTACTATCAGCGTCCGTCTTCCTCTTGAAGATCCATTTATTCTAAATGGCTCACCGATCATCAGGCAAGTCAATCAAAGTCCATACTTTGTTCTCATACATGGATCCCATCTCAGATTTCATGGCCTTAAGCCATTTCACGGAATCTGGGCTCATCATCGCTTCCTCATAGTTTGTAGGTTCGTCATGGTCAAGTAACATGACCTCCAGAATAGGATTACCGTACCACTCTGGTGCGGATCTTACTCTGGTTGACCTACGAGGTTCGGTAGTAACTTGATCAGAAGTTACATGATCATCATCATTAGCTTCCTCACTAATTGGTGTAGGAATGACTGGATCTGATTTCTGTGATGAACAACATTCCAATAAGGGAGAAGGTACAGTTACCTCATCAAGTTCTACTTTCCTCCCACTCACTTCTTTCGAGAGAAACTCCTTCTCTAGAAAGGATCCACTCTTAGCAACAAACATCTTGCCTTCAGATCTGTGATAGAAGGTGTACCCAATAGTTTCCTTTGGGTATCATATGAACACAAACTTCTCCGATTTGGGTTTGAGCTTATCAGGCTGAAACTTATTCACATAAGCATCGCCACCCCAAACTTTAAGAAACGACAACTTAGGTTTCTTACTAAACCACAGTTCATACAGTGTCGTCTCAACGGAATTTTAGACGGTGCCCTATTTAACATGAATGTAACTGTCTCTAATGCATAACCCCAAAACGATAGTGGTAAATCGTTAAGAGACATCATAGGTCGCATCATATCTAATAAAGTATGGTTACGACGTTCATACACACCATTACTCCATGGTGTTCCAGGTGGCATGAGTTGTGAAACTTATTCCACATTGTTTTTAAATGAAAGCCAAACTCGTAACTCAAATATTTGGCTCCGCGATCAGCTCGTAGAAACTTTATTTTCTTGTTATGGTGATTCTTAACTTCACTCTGAATTTCTTTGAACTTTTCAAATGTTTCAGACTTGTGTTTCATTAAGTAGATATGCCCATATCTGCTTAAATCATCTGTGATCGTCAGAAAATAATGATACCTACCGCGAGCCTCAACACTCATCAGACCGCATACATCAGTATGTATTATTTCCAATAAGTCAATGGTTCGCTCCATTGTTCCGGAGAACGAAGTCTTAGTCATCTTGCCCATGAGGCATGGTTCGCAAGCATCAAGTGATTCCAAAAATCCATTCGCATGGAGTTTCTTCATGTGCTTTACACCAATATGACCTAAACGGCAGTGCCACTAGTATGTTGCACCATCATTATCAACTTTGCATCTTTTGGCATCAATATTATGAATATGTGCATTACTACGGTCGAGATTCATTAAACCATTCACCTAAACAACTAAACCGAAAAAACCAAACTGATCTAATACAGTAAAAAAACTGAACTAGGGTTTTTGAGAAAACCAGCGGTTTTACCTAAAACCGAAAAAACCACGACGAAAACCGGCGAGGTCAACGGCAAGATTTCGGCGGCGGCGGGGCTCAGCGAGGCAGCGGGGCGGCGGCGGCTCGATTGCTGCGCTGCTGCTGCTGCTGCGGGGCGGGGCGGGTGGTGGTAAGGTGGGGCGGTGGCGGCGACTATATAAGAGGGGGAGGGGCGGCTTGGAGGAGGGGGCAAGGCGGCTGCAGCAAGAGGCCAACTCGGCCACGACGCGGCGACATGCGTGAGGCAGACAACGGTTCGGGGTCGGGGGCGGCGCTGCGCTGGGCCGGCTGGGCCTTCGGCCCAGTTTGGTCCGAAACTTTTTTTTTGAATATGGTTCCGCCGAGAAATCCTAAATAAATAAAAATAAAAATTTAAAAATGCAAAAACAAATTTTCACCGTCTAAATAAATTATTTAGAACTTAGTGAACATTTTCTTGGCCTAAAAATGCAATTTTTGAAAAATGCATATTTTTCTAATTCAAATAAAATAGCAATAAAATCCAAATAAAATAATTTATTTGATTCTAACATTTTTCCTTCAATATTTCATTTATTTTGGAGAAGTCATATTATCTCCTCTCATATATTTCTAATATTAAATATTTTCGGAGAGAAAAATAATTAAAACCAAAGTGATCCACTTTTCACTATTTGAGAAAATTCAAATATGAAAACAATAAAATCCCCAACTCTCTCCGTGGGTCCTTGAGTTTCTTAGGATTTTTAGGATCACAAAACCAAAATGCAAATAAAATATGATATGCATATGATGATGAAAGTGCGTTATATCGACTAGAGGGGGGGTGAATAGGCGATTTTTATGAAAGTCTTCAAAACATGAGAGTTATGAAGACAAACAGCGAAGATTATGCCTTTTACTATGCAGCGGAAGTTAGATTACACTAGGCCAGCCATGGTCATGTATTCAATAGAGTGAAAGCACAATGACAAACAACTATAGTGTAATAAGGATCAGGTAGGAAGAAGTTATGAAGCCAAACTGATCATACATTCACGTTCTGAAGACAAAAGATAAAGCAAGCATGCAATGGCTTCACAATGAATAACAGTAAGAAAGGGAAGTGAAGATGAAACCAGTGACTCGTTGAAGACAATGATATGTTGGACCAGTTCCAGTTGCTGTGACAACTGTACGTCTGGTTGGAGCGGCTAGGTATTTAAACCTTAGGACACACAGTCCCGGACACCCAGTCCTGAACACACAGTCCAGGACACCAAGTCCTCACCGCATTCTCCTTGAGCTAAGGTCACTTAGTCCTCGCCCAATCACTCTGGTAAGTCTTCAAGGTAGACTCCCAAACCTTCACAAACTTCGTTCACTGGCAATCCACAATGTCTCTTGGATGCTCTGAACGCGACGCCTAACCGTCTGGAGGATTCACAGTCCTCAAGTGTAATAAGTCTTCAGATCACACAGACAAGAAGACTCAAGTGATGCCCAATTTTCTCTGGCTCTGGGTGGTTAGGGGTTTTCTCCTCACTAGGAATTTTATCTCAAAGGCTTCGAGGTGGGTTGCTCTCAAACGACAAAAGCCGTGCACTAAAATCTGAGCAGCCAACCGTTTATGGTTGTGGGGGTGGGCTATTTATAGCCACTTGGCAACCCGACCTGATTTGTCCGAAATGACCCTGGGTCACTAAGGAACTGACACGTGTCTCAACGGTCAGATTTCAAACTCTCATGGCAACTTTGCTTGGGCTACAAGCAAAGCTGACTTGTCCGGCTCTGGACAAGATACGGTCTCATTGTCTTCGCTCGAAGACATAGGCTTTTGATTTAGGCATCACTTCAGTCATTCTGACTGGTTCTCCTGGACCCCACTTAACAGTACGGTGGTTCCTATGACTCAACACAAAAGAAAAAGAACTATGAAAGATCTAAGTGTTCGAGCTCCATAGGCTTCATAACGTGTCTTCTTTTGTCATAGTCTTCAATGTGAATATCTTCATATACCACCTTTGTCTTCAATGTCTTCATACATTTTTAGGGGTCATCTCTGGTAGTAAAACCGAATCAATGAGGGACTTCTACCTGTGTTTTCCTACAATTCTCACAAACACATTAGTCCCTCAACTAGGTTTGTCGTCAATACTCCAAAACCAACTAGGGGTGGCACTAGATGCACTTACAATCTCCCCCTTTTTGGTGATTGATGACAAACTAGTTGAAGTTTTCAACGGGGAATATTATGTGTGAAGTTTGTAAAGGATAGGGAATTGTCTTCATAAGTTGCAAGGGCTCCCCCTGAAGATGTGCATATAAGTTAATTTGCTTTTGGAATGCAAATGCACATGGCAGGTTGTACTTGTGGAGATCCACTTCAGCTTATGATGACAATCCATTATGCATGTGAAAGTATATGAAGATAATGACATGCATAATGGAAAATGGACGTCTGCAGAATGAGATAAGTGCGGAATTTATCGCCGCACATGCGGAATTTATCTTCGCAAACAGAGTGGCAAACGAGTAGCAGACGACCATCGAGTCTTAGTGTTACAACTCAAAGAACCGAATGAAGCAAAAACGAGAGTTGTAAGCATGAAGCAAAATGTAGCAAAAAAGAATATAGCACCCGCCCATATGGACCCGCTTGAAGACTATCAACCCATATGCTTCTCCCCCTTTTGTCAGCAAGGACTAAAAAGGTTCGAAGACATAGAGTGTCTACTCGTTGCCAGGAGCAGCAGGGTCGTTGGAGGTGTTTGGCGGTGCAGACGAGCTTGGAGGTGCTGAAGCAGGTGGCGGTGATGTAGCATCGTCGTCTTCATCAATGATCCTTGCAGTAACTGTGGCAGCAGATGAAGAAAACTCAGAGTCTTCAAGTGATGGTGTGTTGCGCATCACAGCCCTTGTGGGAGGTGTGGTGTCAAACTTGAAACGCTCTGTGAAGCCATCCTCTTCAAGTTCAGCTTCAGTACATATCATTGAGAGCCCTTTCCATGTAGGACGGCACGTTTCATGTGTAACGAAAGCATTCTTGGTGGCTAGGTTTCGAAGACGATTGACATCCACTAAGAGGCTCTTCATCTAACGCTTTAGCCAGTCATGATGCCTATCTTGCTTTTGGTGAAGGGCCACCAGAAGCTCTCGGTCATTGAGGACACGAGCATGCTTCTTGGGTCTTGGAGCATTTCTGATGTCTGTGGCTTCAGTAGATGCTGGTGCACGTGTAGTGCCAGCCAACGGATATACCCTGGATATGGCTTCAACACCTTCAACATTCTGTGTGAAGCTCTGGTGTTCTGCATTCTGAAGACTTATCGGTTGCTTAGCAGGCTCAGGATATATTGCTTCAGCAGAGGTATCCACATCTGGCAAGAAGATCCGATGGTTTCGGGCAGAGGGCTGATACGAGATCGCAGAGTGCAGTTTGATCAGCCTCATCACCCAAGGTGCATAGAACTTCAAACCAAATAATTCTGAGCCTGACGCAGCAAGTTGGCGTATGAAGAGATCCTGTGCGTTGAAGCATTTGCCATGCAGGATATAGAATATGAGAGTCTTCATTGCACCCTCAATCTTGGCATGTGGTGAGTGTCCCTTAATGGGCCAGAGAGTCCGCCGGATGATGTGATATATGGTCCTGGGCAGGTACTCTAGGTCTTCAATGAAGAACTCAGTAGGATAGGGTGCATCATGGGGCAATGGCTTCATCACTGAGAGCATCTGACTCATATTGGGTTCAGGCCTCTGGAATATGCTCTCAATAGCTTCAGAATGTAGTTGCCAGCCTTCCTCGAAGAATTCGCCTGGAGTGGGCAGGCCGGTGAGCTCAATGATATCAAATGCATTGGCTTCATGATGGACATTGCCGGTCATCCACTCCAGGATCCAAGTCTTCGGATCTCTATTGTATCCTTTGATATGGAGGGTGGCATAGAACTGAAGCAGAAGCTCTTCATTCCAGTGCTCTTCATCAGTCACAAATGGCAGCAGACCCACTTGCCTGAAGCAATCCAGTGCTTCCTCTAAGCAGGGCAGACCAGCAATGGCTTCAACCTCAAGGCGCTTGTGCAGGGAAGATGCGACCTTGGTTGTATAGGATGGATGAATAATAGCTGCGCTGAGAATAGCTCCAGAACCTATCTGATACAATCCTTTCCCTTGAATAGGGGTTCTTGGATCTATTGAAAAATGTATTGTCTGCCTTGAAGCTGTTGATGTCAAAGGAACCAGGTGCTGATGCAGGACCTGGGAACCTTGGCAGCCTTGGGACTGGCTTCTGAACATGAGGCCTATGCTCAATATGATAATCGAATTGAGGACCTGCAGCAGACTCAGGAACATAAGTGTCTGGCTCGGTAGCTTCGCTGTCCGCTGAAGCATTTGGTGGGGCGGGCTCCACATTGGCTTCAGTGTTGGTGGTGGCAGCCACAACATTTTCTTCCTCCGCTTGTGTAGTTGGAGGGACAACCTCAGGCACGTTCTCCTGGAGAACTGCATCTTGATTGAGCGGGGGAGTGGGTTCTGGTGGTGCTTCTTCATTGTCTTCGGCTGATGCAGCCGGAATTTCTGCAGTATGGACTTGAGGCCGTGGACCTTTGTGAAGCCTACGGAACGCAGACGACGCTTGTGGGGTCGGAGTGGGCTGGACCTCAAAGTCTTCTTCCTCCTGAGGGCGATCCGCCCATGACTCGTCTTGTGCCATTGGCGTCAGAGGACGACCAATACTGATGAGTTCGCTTGTTTCAAGCTGAGGAAGGGATGCATCATCTTGTACATTGTCTTGGTGACCAATGTCTTCAGCAGTTATGGGGTCGGCTGCTGGAATATCTTCAGCTTCAGGAGCCTCTGTGGGAGCAGGCTCATGAACTGTCAGTCGTCTTTCTGCATTGGGGTGAATGACAGAGAGGGGTTCAACCATCAAGGGCTCTGTGGGAGCAGCCCGAGCTTTCTTGATCTTGCGCTTCTTCTTGGTTGGGTCAGAAGGAGAGGCTGCAGAGTGTTTCCTCTTTCTAGCTTCAGCCTCTGCAGTCCGTGTCTTCTTAAGCTCAGAAGCGGTTGACCGGCTCTTTGGCTTCGAGCCAGCCGTGGCGGTGGGGAAGACAATCGGAACAACTTCTTGCCTTGGTGCCTCTGGTTCATTCACAGCAGGCTGCTTCTTCTTCTTCGCGACCATCTTGGGGTCGATGCCAGGACGCCCAAGTGACTTGCGCTTCTCAGCCTCATTGTAGGCCTGCACACATCGTTCTGCCAGAGACTTCATCTGCTCACGCGAGCCCTGAGCTTCAGCATGCTTCTTCAAAAAAATTTCCTTGAGCTCATGCAACATGGTTTTGAAGCTCTTCACTTCCTGCACGCTGAGCCTGGCCATGTGCTTCTTGAACTGAGCCTTTTCATGATCAATTTTCTGCTTCAGCTCAACTATGCGCTGAGCAATGGCAAGTTCTGAAGCAATTGCGCCTTGGAAGGCGACGCTGAGACCGACAGGCAGCTCCAGATCTTCGAAGCTTATGTCTGGGGAGGCAAACCATTCGTCGATGAAGTTGTGGATGATGGCGACATCAAAGAGAGGCAAATTGTTGAAGATTTCAGCTTCTTCTTTGCTTTTGATAAGCTGCTCTAGAGCGTCATCTCCCAGATCTTCATCACTTGATAGATCAATGGCTTCGCTGCGCAGAATGGCAGCATCAGTGAGCTCTTTGCCGGTTTGTTGCTGGGGCTCCTTTTCTTTCTGGGGCTTGGAGACGCGGGATATGTCTTCAGACTGCACACTGACTTCAGGAGGTGCAATTTTCAATGGCTTCGCCCTTGAGATTTTTGAGGCAGGGGCCGGCTTTGAAGCTTTTGGTTTCTTCGTCTGCTTTGGCTTCGGCACAGCAGGAGCTTCATTAGACTCAGAGTCAGCTGGAGGGTCATTTACGGCAGTCCCTTGGACTAAGATGTGAGTGATCAGGCCCTCAAGATTGACAAACGGACCGATGATATTGGGTTCGGCGTCGCGTGTGCCATCTGCCCTTGGTGCGGAGGGACCAGGGTTGAAGTCTAACCCAAATTTCTTCTTGTTCAGCTTCGCTGATTGTTGAGCAAACTGGAAGTTGCGCTTGAACAGATTGTCGTCACGACACCAGAGTAGTGATGATGGATGTGCATCATCAGGCTGTGGTCCTCGGACCATGCATGGGTAGAAGCCTTGAGCAATGGCTTCATCTCTGGTCCTGGGCATGAGATTCTTGAAATGGATGTCCCCCCATGGTCTCCTGATGGCACTTTTCTCAGCATACTCCTCAGTGACGAAGCGGTATTTGAACCACTGTTCTGCCCAATAGCGTCGAATCCATTGGATTCGGGTCTTGCGCTGCCCATAGCTCTCTTCTGGATCTATTTTGTACATTTCTGCCAAGTCTTCAGGCAGATCCTTGGAAGTTCCCTCACGTCTCTGTCTGCCCCCCTTCCTTGCTGCTGCTTCTGAAGCCATAAACTTTAACTTGAAAGGCTTCAATACTTTCAAAGGATTCAAAGGCTTTCTTTTTATGGACCAACAGGAACTGGCTTCAGGAGAGTTTATGTGATGCTGTAGGAATTCTGCAAATGAATGCAGACTATGATAACCGAAGGATTCTCCCACGGACATGTACCTGTGACAGCATTAAGGTGCGAGGGAAGGGGAAGAGGTCATATGTATTCTCAGAAGGTTTTAAAGATTAATTAGTTTAGAAGACATTGACCTCATCATGCGAAGACATTCACTCATAGAAAAGAAGTTGGTTCCAGATTTGTACGGACCCGCAGATCAGGACAAGTGAGGAATCTAACTACTTTATGAAGCACAAGTGAATATACTAGGCATGTTATGAGATGCAGCGAGAGATCTAACTAGTGTGAAGAGAAACTTCTTATGGTAGAAAGTGACAGAACCATGAGATCAAAGGGGCTGTAAAAAGAAGTTTTATTTACCACACTGGAACTGCTAGACGGAAGGGAGTTGATGCCGAGCAGTTCAGTCCTCCGTGCCCTAACTTGGTGACAGAAAACACCTACGGCGACGGCGGAGAGGACGATGTCCGCGGTCTGCGTGAGGATGGCGTTGGAGAGGTTGCGGCAGCGAAGCGCTTCGTCTCCGGCATCGTCGAGTGCTAGCGGTGGCGCTAGGGTTCGTGCGAGGGTGGAAGAAGGAGATAATGACCGCGGTAAGTGTGAACTTATAGGCGCAGGGGCGGCACTGCGCTATTACTCAGGTGCCCCTGGCGATTCGCATTTGAGTAGTACGTGGCCATCATGCGGTATTTTGGGGGCAGTTCCACATCCCACACACGCTTGGATTGTCGGGCGGTCGTTCCTACTTCTCCGGATTTTATGCGGAGGAATGAGCATTGAAGACGGACTTTATGGTTGTCTCTATATCTTCTGCTGACTAGGACGCAATGAAGACATTCGACAGCTTCAATAGAATGCATATGACTTGGAGAGATAGAATTTGAGATAGAAAGCATAGAGAGATTAGGGTCCGATCACATTCACTTAGTTCAAAAAATTCAACCAAGAAGACATAGCTATAAGTGAATGCTGTAGAGGACAGAACACTAGCAT
>NC_041388.1:498120212-498149705 GCF_002162155.2 Triticum dicoccoides | reverse complement strand
CAAGGTAATGCCATGAGTGAAACACTTCAAAATAGAACGTTTGGTGGTGGCGTTACCCACCGTATAGGAAGTATTAGACCCATACACGGCGCACAATTATCGTGGCGCTCCGAAGTCAAATTCCACATTAATGTATTCACACTTAGAATGTATGTCTTCATTGAATGAAGATATACTTTACTTTGTGTGTTGCACATCTAATTCATCAATATGCATAAGTGTTAGGATGTGTGCCTGATCACAGGACATTTAAGGATTCCAAGATATTTAGCTCACACCGTAACTTGCAAAATCTCTTCTCATCCAAGGGCTTGGTGAAGATATCCGCCAATTGCTCTTCAGTGTTGACGTGTATGATATCAATGTCTTCCTTCACAACATGATCTCTGAGAAAGTGATGACGAATTTCAATGTGCTTTGTCTTCGAGTGCTGAACTGGGTTGTTGGCAATCTTGATGGCGCTTTCGTTGTCGCAGTAAAGTGGCACTCGCTTCAGATGAATGCCATAGTCCTTCAGTGTTTGCTTCATCCATAGAAGCTGAGCGCAGCAAGATCCAGCAGCAATGTATTCAGATTCAGCAGTGGAGAGAGATACACAGTTCTGCTTCTTTGAAGACCAACATACAAGTGATCGTCCCAGAAAATGACATGTGCCTGATGTACACTTGCGATCAACTTTGTCACCAGCATAATCAGCATCCGAAAATCCAACCAAATCAAACTCTGAGCCCTTTGGATACCATAATCCTAGAGTTGGGGTCTGAGCCAAATATCGAAGAATTCGCTTCACAGCTAAGTGATGCGACTCCTTTGGTGCCGCCTGAAATCGAGCACACATGCAAACACTAAGCATGATATCTGGCCTAGATGCACATAAATAAAGCAAAGAACCAATCATGGAGCGGTATACCTTTTGATCGAACTCTTTACCATTGTCGTCAGGACCTAGATGATGTTTGGCTGGCATTGGTGTTGCGAATCCTTTGCAGTCTTGCATACCGAACTTCTTCAGGCAATCTTTGAGATACTTCTCTTGAGATATGAAGATGCCATTGCGTTGTTGTCGTATTTGCAGACCAAGGAAGAACTTCAGTTCCCCCATCATGGACATCTGATATTGCTCTTGCATCATATATCCAAACTCTTCACTGTACTTCTGATTGGTGCAGCCGAAGATAATGTCATCCACATATATTTGGCACACAAACAGTTCACCATCATATGTCTTCGTGAAAAGAGTGGGATCCAGGGAACCAGGTATGAAGCCTTTGCTCTTCAGGAAGTATTTGAGTGCGTCATACCAGGCCCTAGGGGCTTGTTTGAGGCCATACAGTGCCTTGTTGAGCTTGTATACCATGTCAGGATGTTTTGGATTTTCAAAGCCAGGTGGCTGTGCAACATACACTTCTTCTTCAATCTTGCCATTGAGAAAGGCACTTTTCACATCCATTTGATATAGAAGTATGTTATGATGATTTGCATAGGCCAGCAGTATGCGTATGGCTTCAAGCCTTGCCACAGGAGCAAATGTTTCATCGAAGTCAATGCCTTCCACCTGAGTATATCCTTGAGCAACGAGACGAGCTTTGTTTCTGACAACTTGACCATGCTCATCTTGCTTGTTGCGGTATATCCATTTGGTGCCTATTATGTTGTGCTTCCGTGGATCAGGACGCTTAACCAGTTCCCATACATTATTCAGCTCAAACTATTGAAGCTCTTCTTGCATAGCTTGAATCCATTCAGGTTCCATGAAGGCTTCTTCGACTTTCTTGGGTTCTGATATTGAGACGAATGCGAAGTGCCCACAGAAATTTGCTAGCTGAGTTGCCCTTGAATGAGTGAGTAGACCAGGTGCATTGATGCTGTCAATTATTATGTCAATCTGCACTTCATTTGCAACACGAGGATGTACAGGGCGAAGACTTTGCTCTTGCTGATCTGTGTTGTTGTTGGGAGGAATGTCTTCAGGCTGAGCATTGTCTTCATGTTGATCAGGTGCTGAGATGATAATTTCTTCTTCAGGATGAGCTTCAGAAGGTATAATCTCTCTAGTTCCCATAAGCTTGATTGATTCACTAGCTGGAACTTCATCTAGCACATTTGGCAGTTGCTCTCTTTGTGAACCATTTGTCTCATTGAACCGCACATCCACTGTTTCAACCACTTTGTAATGAAAGAGATTGAAGACTCTGTAGGAGTGCGAGTCCTTTCCATATCCAAGCATAAAGCCCTCATGTGCTTTAGGTGCAAATTTTGAAGTGTGATGTGGGTCCTTGATCCAGCACCTTGAGCCAAATACTCTGAAGTAACTGACATTTGGCTTCTTGCCAGTTAGGAGTTCATAGGATGTCTTGTTCAGAAGCTTGTGAAGATAAACACGATTGATTGTATGGCATGCAGTGTCAATGGCTTCAGTCCAGAATTTTCTTGGAGTCTTGTATTCATCTAGCATCGTTCTGGCCATCTCAATGAGTGTTCTGTTCTTGCGTTCGACAACGCCATTCTGCTGTGGCGTGTACGGAGCTGAGAATTCATGTGTGATGCCCAAGGTATCAAGATATGTATCAAGGCCAGTGTTCTTGAATTCAGTGCCATTGTCACTTCTGATGTGCTTTATCTTGGCGCCAAAATTGTTCATAGCTCGATTGGCGAAGCGTCTGAAGACATCCTGCACTTCAGTCTTGTAAAGGATTATGTGCACCCAAGTATATCTAGAGTAATCATCAACAATCACGAAGCCATAGAGGCAAGCAGTAGTAGTAAAAGTTGAGTAGTGAGTGGGACCGAAAAGATCCATGTGGAGCAGTTCGAAGGGTTGAGTAGTAGTCATGATTGTCTTTGAAGGATGCTTTGCCCTTGTCATCTTCCCTGCTTCACAGGCACCGCATAAGTGATCTTTCTTGAACTTGACGCCCTCGATGCCTATGACATGCTTCTTCTTCGCAAGGGTGTGGAGATTCCTCATGCCAGCATGCCCAAGCTTTCGATGCCAAAGCCAGCATTCTGAAGCTTTTGCAAGAAGACATACTGCAAGTTGTGGCCCTGCTGAGAAATCTACCACGTACAAATCATCTTTTCGATACCCTTCAAACACTAGAGACTTGTCAGATTCCATTAGTACTAGGCAACGATATTTTCCAAACATTACGATCATGTTCAAATCGCAAAGCATTGAGACAGACATTAAGTTGAAGCCAAGGGATTCAACAAGCATGACTTTATCCATGTGTTGATCCTTTGAGATTGCAACTCTACCTAGACCCAATACCTTACTTTTACCAGTGTCAGCAAATGTGATGTGGCTCTTGTCGGATGGACGTAAGGTTGAGTCCATAAGAAGGCTTCTTTTGCCAGTCATGTGATTTGTACACCCACTGTCAATAATCCATTTTGAAGACTTTGAAGATGCTGGTGTCGTACCCTACAGTGCAGTTAGGGGGATAGGCTTCACGAAGAGAATTGTTTAGCAAAAACATTTGACGAACCAGTGGGTTATGAAAACTTAGATCCAGATTAGGACTAATAGGGAGAGTAGCATGCGATTCAGGAACGAAGTACATAATGATGCCATTCGGGCATTTTATCTTGCGCCCTACAAGATTTTTAAGGTCCCCAGCAATAGCATCAGAAGATTTTGTTTTTCTGCTGGAGACCTTTCCCTGCAAAAGAGAGTTAAGCTTTCTTAACCACCCACATCTTCAAGGGTGGCTTAGAAGCAATAAGTCTAAGTGCAGCATCTAAGAACTTTGGCTTTGAAGCCTTAGCAAACAGTCTTGCAGGTGGACAATAATACTCATAGGAATAAGCAGAATAATTTTTGGTCATATGAACATGACGGTTCGATGAACCGCTCTCATATTCATATGCCTGAGTATGGTTTCCCTGCAAAACATTTGCGTTAGTGTGACTCAGGTGAGTCCTGTGATTGTATGAAGCCTTTGGACCATATGAAGCCTTTGGTCTGAGGTTTGTGTTCTTCAAGTGAGGTGTCATGAAGACATTCACAGGAAGATTTTCCAGACACTTTTTAGGAACCCAGATCTTCTTCATAGGCGGTCCATTCCTGCAGTTAGTACCAATGTACCTGGGAAACACTTCACCATTCTGATTCTTAAATAGTTTATAGTTTGCATCAAAGGATTCATCAATAATAATGGGGTTAGCACATGTGAAGCCAGATAAATTGGATGGATATGCTGAAGTTTCCTTTGCAGCAACCCATGTGGTTTTGGGGTACTGCTCAGGTTTCCAGTAAGAGCCATCTACATTTATTTTCCTTACGAACCCAACACCCTCTTTCCTAGGGTTTCGGTTCAGAATCTGCTTCTTGAGGACATCACATAATGTCTGATGTCCTTTAAGACTTTTGTACATCCCTGTTTCAAGCAATGTCTTCAACCTAGCATTCTCATCAGCAATAGCAGTGGTATCCTCAGCAGAGGGGTTAGTTACCACATCAACAGTTGAAGATATTGCAACAGCAGTAGCAGTGGAACATTCGGCAACAGAAGTAGCATTATCACGCTCAATGCATTTAAGACATGGTGGTTCAAATCCTTCCTGAGCGGGACTCATCTGTTCGGCGCAAAGTGACTCGTTTTCCTTTTGAAGATCTTCATGAGCCGCTCTCAATTTCTCAAGTTCTTGCTTCCTTTGAAGATAATCATAGGAAAGCTTTTCATGAGTTGTTGAGAGAGTATCAAGACGATCCTCAAGTTCCTGATACTTAACGTGAAGATTTTTTATGTCTTCAATTAAGGATTCAGATCGAGTCATTTCAGCACCCAACAGATCATTGCTTCTGTCTAACAGTTTTTGAATATGTTCCATAGCTTTCTGTTGTTCAGTTGCAATTTTAGCAAGTGTTTTGTAGCTGGGTTTTGAATCACAGTCAGAGTCATCGTCACTAGATGTTTGATAGCGAGTAGTGCGTGTGTTTACCTTGGCACCGCATGCCATGAAGCAGTAGGTAGGAGAGGAATCGTTCTTGTCATTTGCATCGGTATCGGTGATGAAGTCATTGTCTTCAGTGTTGAAGATGGACTTGGCGACGTATGCTGTAGCCAGACTCGCAATACCAGAATCAGACTACTCCTCAGACTCCACCTCCGCCTCCTCAGAAGCGGACTCATCCTCTGAATCCATTTCCTTGCCAACAAACGCACGTGCTTTGCCAGATGAGCTCTTCTTGTGTGTTGAAGACTTTGAGGAAGACTTGGAAGAAGACTTTGAGTATTTCTTCTTCTTCTTGTCGTCAGAATCATATTCCTTGCTCTTCTTCTTCCTTCTGTTCTCATTGTCCCACTTTGGACACTCAGAGATGAAGTGTCCAGTTTTCTTGCACTTGGGACATGTTTTCTTCTTGTAGTCATGAGCAGAAGCTTCATCATTCATTGAGCTTGATCGTGAAGATTTTCTGAAGCCTTTCTTCTTGGTGAATTTTTGGAACTTCTTCACTAGCATTGCAAGTTCCCTTCCAATGTCTTCAGGATCATCAGAACTGCTGTCAGATTCTTCTTCAGATGAGGAAACAGCTTTTGCCTTCAAGGCACGAGTTCGCCCATAGTTTGGACCGTAGATATCCCTTTTCTCAGAAAGCTGAAACTCATGTGTGTTGAGCCTCTCATGTATGTCAGATGGATCGAGTGTCTTGAAATCAGGACGTTCTTGAATCATCAGGGCTAGGATGTCAAACGAACTATCAAGTGATCTCAGCAGCGTCTTGACGATTTCATGTTTGGTGATCTTAGTGGCGCCAAGGGCTTGAAGCTCATTTGTGATGTCAGTGAGCCGATCAAATGTGTGCTGGACATTCTCATTGTCATTTCGCTTGAAGCGGTTGAAGAGGTTGTGAAGGACACTGATTCTTTGATCTCTCTGGGTTGAGACGCCTTCATTGACCTTAGAGAGCCAGTCCCAGACCAGCTTGGATGTCTTCAAGGCACTCACACGGCCATACTGTCCTTTTGTCAAATGGCCACAGATGATATTTTTGGCAGTAGAGTCCAGTCGAGTGAACTTCTTGACATCAGCAGCAGTGACACCTTCTCCAGCCTTGGGAACGCCGTTCTCGACGACATACCATAGGTCGACGTCAATGGCTTCGAGATGCACGCGCATCTTATTCTTCTAGTAGGGATATTCAGTTCCATCGAAGACGGGGCACGCAGCGGAGACTTTGATTATCCCTGCAGTCGACATAGCTAAAACTCCAGGTGGTTAAACCGAAACACACAGAACAAGGGAGCACCTTGCTCTGATACCAATTGAAAGTGCGTTATATCGACTAGAGGGGGGGTGAATAGGCGATTTTTATGAAAGTCTTCAAAACGTGAGAGTTATGAAGACAAACAGCGAAGATTATGCCTTTTACTATGCAGTGGAAGTTAGATTACACTAGGCCAGCCATGGTCATGTATTCAATAGAGTGAAAGCACAATGACAAACAACTGCAGTGTAATAAGGATCAGGTAGGAAGAAGTTATCTAATACAGTAAAAAAACTGATCTAGGGTTTTTGAGAAAACCAGCGGTTTTACCTAAAACCGAGAAAACCACGACGAAAACCGGTGAGGTCAACGGCAAGATTTCGGCGGCGGCGGGGCTCGGCGAGGCAGCGGGGCGGCGGCGGCTCGATTGCTGCGCTGCTGCTGCTGCTGCGGGGCGGGGCGGGTGGTGGTAAGGTGGGGCGGTGGCAGCGACTATATAAGAGGGGGAGGGGCGGCTTGGAGGAGGGGGCAAGGCGGCTGCGGCAAGAGGCCAACTCGGCCACGACGCGGCGACATGCGCGAGGCAGACAACGGTTTGGGGTCCGGGGCGGCGCTGCTCTGGGCCGGCTGGGCCTTCGGCCCAGTTTGTTCCGAAACTTTTTTTTGAATATGGTTCCGCCGAGAAATCCTAAATAAATAAAAATAAAAATTTAAAAATGCAAAAACAAATTTTCACCGTCTAAATAAATTATTTAGAACTTAGTGAACATTTTCTTGGCCTAAAAATGCAATTTTTGAAAAATGCATATTTGTCTAATTCAAATAAAATAGCAATAAAATCCAAATAAAATAATTTATTTGATTTTAACATTTTTCCTTCAATATTTCATTTATTTTGGAGAAGTCATATTATCTCCTCTCATATATTTCTAATATTAAATATTTTCGGAGAGAAAAATAATTAAAACCAAAGTGATCCACTTTTCACTATTTGAGAAAATTCAAATATGAAAACAATAAAATCCCCAACTCTCTCCGTGGGTCCTTGAGTTTCTTAGGATTTTTAGGATCACAAAACCAAAATGCAAATAAAATATGATATGCATATGATGATGAAAGTGCGTTATATCGACTAGAGGGGGGGTGAATAGGCGATTTTTATGAAAGTCTTCAAAACGTGAGAGTTATGAAGACAAACAACGAAGATTATGCCTTTTACTATGCAGCGGAAGTTAGATTACACTAGGCCAGCCATGGTCATGTATTCAATAGAGTGAAAGCACAATGACAAACAACTATAGTGTAATAAGGATCAGGTAGGAAGAAGTTATGAAGCCAAACTGATCATACATTCACGTTGTGAAGACAAAAGATAAAGCAAGCATGCAATGGCTTCACAATGAGTAACAGCAATAAAGGGAAGTGAAGATGAAACCAGTGACTCGTTGAAGACAATGATATGTTGGACCAGTTCCAGTTGCTGTGACAACTGTACGTCTGGTTGGAGCGGCTAGGTATTTAAACCTTAGGACACACAGTCCCGGACACCCAGTCCTGAACACATAGTCCAGGACACCAAGTCCTCACCGTATTCTCCTTGAGCTAAGGTCACTTAGTCCTCGCCCAATCACTCTGGTAAGTCTTCAAGGTAGACTCCCAAACCTTCACAAACTTCGTTCACTGGCAATCCACAATATCTCTTGGATGCTCTAAACGCGACGCCTAACCGTCTGGAGGATTCACAGTCCTCAGGTGTAATAAGTCTACAGATCACACAGACAAGAAGACTCAAGTGATGCCCAATTTGCTCTGGCTCTGGGTGGTTAGGGGTTTTCTCCTCACTAGGAATTTTATCTCAAAGGCTTCGAGGTGGGTTGCTCTCAAACAACAAAAGCCGTGCACTGAAATCTGAGCAGCCAACCGTTTATGGTTGTGGGGGTGGGCTATTAATAGCCACTTGGCAACCCGACCTGATTTGTCCGAAATGACCCTGGGTCACTAAGGAACTGACACGTGTCTCAATGGTCAGATTTCAAACTCTCATGGCAACTTTGCTTGGGCTACAAGCAAAGCTGACTTGTCCGGCTCTGGACAAGATTCGCTCTCATTGTCTTCGCTCGAAGACATAGGTTTTTGATTTAGGCATCACTTCAGTCATTCTGACTGGTTCTCCTGGACCCCACTTAACAGTACGGTGGTTCCTATGATTCAACACAAAAGAAAAAGAACTACGAAAGATCTAAGTCTTCGAGCTCCATAGGCTTCATAACGTGTCTTCTTTTGTCATAGTCTTCAATGTGAATATCTTCATATACCACCTTTGTCTTCAATGTCTTCATACATTTTTAGGGGTCATCTCTGGTAGTAAAACCGAATCAATGAGGGACTTCTACCTGTGTTTTCCTGCAATTCTCACAAACACATTAGTCCCTCAACTAGGTTTGTCGTCAATACTCCAAAACCAACTAGGGGTGGCACTAGATGCACTTACAGATGACCTATGTATAACATTCCAAATTGGAAATTTGGGATGTTACAAACCTACCCCCTTAAGGTGAATCTCGCCCTCGAGATTCGGGTTGGCTAGAAAATGGGTGTGGGTGGTCTTTCCTTAGATCATCCTCTCGTTCCCAGGTGGCTTCATCCTCGGTATGGTGGCTCCACTGAACCTTGCAAAACTTGATAACCTTGCTGCGGGTAACTCGGCTGGCAAACTCGAGAATCTTGACGGGTTTCTCCTCATAGGTCAAATCAATATCCAACTGAATTGCTTCCAGGGGCACTGTATCTCTCAGAGGAATATCGACCATCTCACCATGACACTTCTTCAACTGGGAAACGTGAAACACATCATGAACTCCTGACAGTCCTTCGGGTAACTCCAACTTGTAGGCTACATCTCCCATACGTTCCACAACTCGGTATGGTCCTACAAATCTTGGGGCTAACTTTCCCTTGACTCCAAAACATTTAACTCCTTGCAGAGGCGACACACGAAGATATGCTCTATCTCCGATTTCATAGACTACCTCCTTGCGTTCTGAGTCTGCGTAACTCTTATGCCTCGACTGAGATACCTTTAGTCTGTCTCGAATCAACTTAACCTTCTCTTCAGACTCTTTGATCAAATCTGGTCCGAACAACTGGCGGTCTCCAACTTCATCCCACGTCAACGGTGTTCTGCACCTTCTTCCATACAAAGCTTCGAATGGTGCCATCTTTAGACTAGCTTGATAACTGTTGTTGTAAGAGAACTCTGCACAGGGCAAATTATCATCCCAACTAGATCCATAATCGAGCGCACAAGCTCTCAATATGTCCTCTAGAATTTGATTGACTCTCTCGGTCTGTCCATGTGCCTGCGGATGAAAAGTTGTACTGAACTCTAGCCTGGTGCCCAAAGTCTGGTGCAGCTGGTGCCAAAACTTTGAAGTAAACTGTGTTCCTCTATCTGATACGATGGTCCTTGGAACTCCATGCAGACATACGATCTTGGTCATATATATCTTGGCCAACTTCGCACTTGTATAGGTGGTCTTCACTGGGATAAAGTGAGCCACTTTGGTCAGACGATCCACTACTACCCAAATAGAATCGTATCCCGATCGGGTCCTGGGTAATCCGGTGATTAAATCCATGCCAAGCTTATCTCACTTCCATTCGGGCATCGACATAGGCTGTAGTAATCCTGCTGGCTTCTGATGTTCTGCCTTCACTCTCTGACATACATCACATATAGCTACATACTCGGCAATATCCTTCTTCATACCAGTCCACCAAAAACACTCCTTCAAATCCAAGTACATATTTGTGTTTCCGGGGTGTATGGAATATGGCGAGCCATGAGCTTCCTGAAGTATCAACTTCCCGATCTCTGCATTATTGGGTACATAACGTGGTCCTCAAACCACAAGGTGTCGTGCTCATCCTCACGAAAACCTTTGGCTTTTCCTTTGCCCATCTTATCCTTTATCTCAACAATTTCCTTATCATCCTTCTGAGCTTCTCGAATCTTTCCCAATAATGACGACTAAATTTCCAATGCTCCAACAAAACCTCTAGGGACTATCTCCAGACGTAGCTCCCTGAGATCTTTGGCTAACTCCTTTGGTAATCCTCCACTTACGAGGGTATTGGCATAACTCTTCCGGCTCAAAGCGTCTGCTACGACATTGACCTTGCCTGGATGATAGTGCAGCTTCATATCATAATCCTTTATAAGCTCCAACCATCTCCTTTGCCTGAGATTCAACTCCTTCTGTGTGAAAATATACTTCAAACTCTTATGATCCGTGTACACGTCACAATGATTTCCAATAAGAAAATTTCGCCAGGTTTTGAGCACATGCACTACTGCTGCTAACTCCAAATCATGTGTGGCATAGTTCAACTCATGCGGTCGAAGTTGACATGAGTCATATGAAACAACTCTTCCGTCTTGCATAAGTACGCCTCCAAGTCCTAAGCGAGACGCGTCGCAATACACTTGGAAATCCTTGCGTATATCTGGCAGAATCAACACTGGGGCTGTAACCAAACGTTTGTTCAACTCCTGGAAGCTTTCCTCATATTCATCTGTCCATTTGAACTTGGTCTCCTTTTTCAGCAACTCCGTCATAGGCTTCGCAATTTTAGATAAATTCACAATGAATCTCTGATAATATCCCATGAGTCCCAGAAAACTTTGGATCTCTCCAACTGAGGTGGGTGCCAACACTCAGTGATTGACTGAACCTTAGTAGGGTCTACCGCTATACCTTCTCCTGATATAACATTTCCAAGGAATCTAACTTCCTTCAACCAAAACGAACATTTGCTGAACTTGGCATATAACTGATGTTCCCTGAGCTTCTCGAGAACTAAACGCAAATGCTCCTTGTGTTCCTCTTCATTCTTCGAGTATACCAAAAAGTCATCAATGAACACCACGACAAATTTATCTGAGAACTCCATGAACACCTTATTCATCATACTCATGAAATAGGCTGGGGCGTTTGTCAGTCCAAAGGACATAATTGTGTACTCATATAGCCCGTACCTTGTGGTGAAGGCTGTCTTAGGTATATCCTGTTCTCGGATCTTCAGCTGATGGTATCTTGATCCAAGATCGATCTTGGAAAATACTTTAGCTCCTTGCAACTGGTCAAACAAATCATTGATCATTGGCAATGGGTACTTGTTCTTGATCGTCACTTCATTCAATGCATGATAATCAAATACCATTCTCAAGGACTTATCTTTCTTCTCAACCAAAAGCACTGGTGCTCCCCACGGTGATGAACTTCGGTGAATGTAACCTTTCTCCAATAACTCCTTAATCTGTTTCTTAATCTCCTCCAGATCATTTGCGGGCATCCGGTATGGTCTCTTCGATATAGGTCCGGTGCCTGGCAATAGCTCTATCAAAAACTCAATGTCTCGATCCGGTGGCATGTCGGGTAGCTCCTCTGGAAATACATCTGGATAATCCTTCACTACAGGCACTTCCTCCTGAACAATGCCTGTGAGGGAGTTTATGTGAGTCCTCTTTGGGGTATGTCTGGATACATACTTAATCCTTTTTCCCTATGGGGTGGTGAGCAGAATTGACCTACTAGCACAATCAATGTTTCCTCCATACTTCGATATCCAATCCATACCCAATATCACGTCCAATATTTGTGACTCCAGAATTATTAGGTGTGAGGGGAAAACATGGCTGCCAATGTTTAAGGGTAACCGTTCACACCATCGGCTGGCCATATACTCTACACCTGGTGAGCTTACTAGCAAGGGTGTCCTAAGGGCTAAGGTGGGTAACTTAAACTTGTACACAAATCCCCTTGAAATGTATGAATGCAATGCACCAGTATCAAAAAGAACGAGAGCGGTAAATGACTTAACCAAAAACTTACCGATAACTGCATCTGGCTGCTCTTCAACCTCCTCCACATTCACATGGTTTATTTGTCCCTTGCTGAAAGGGTTGGGCTTATTCTCCGAGCTTCCATTGCCATTTCCATTCTTTCCTTCAGGACATTCGATGGCGCAATGTCCAGTCTTCCCGCACTTGAAACAAGTAACATGACTTAGATTCCTCTTGGCGGGTGTGGCTGGGTTAGAGCGGTTCTGATTACTGCCTACTCCATTCCCGTTTCCATTCTAGGGGCCACTGTGGTTATACGAACTTCCTCCATTGTGGTTATGTCCTCCATGGTTATGGGTATATCCTCCCGAATTCGGGGTGAAATGAGGTTTCTGCTGAGCTCCTGAATTGTACCTCCCTTGTCCATTCTTCCTTTTGCGGCTCTCAATCTGTTGCTGTTTCCCTTCAATCATAAGATCCTTATCTACCAACTCCTGGTAGTTGTTAAATGTTGCCACCATTAACTGCATACTCATCTCATCATTCAGCCCTTCCATGAACTTCTCCTGTTTCACGACATCTGTGGCCACGTCATCTGGGGCATAACGAGCTAACTTGCTAAACTCATCCACCTACTACCCCACAGTACGGTTGCCCTGGAATAAGTTGCGAAACTCACTCTTCTTCATGCTCATAGCTCCAGTTGAGACATGAGCAGTGTGGAACGCTTGCTGAAACTGCTCCCAAGTAACATTGGCTATAGGGAAAGTGGCTGTGAAATTCTCCCACTATGAGGCTGCAGGTCCATCCAATTAGTGTGCGGTAAATTGCACCTTCTCAGTGTCTGTGCAACCTACGGTGGTCAACTCCCTTCCAATCCCGCGTAGCCAGTCATCAGCAAGTATGGGCTCGGTGCTACTGGAAAACACCGGCGGTTGTAACCTCAGAAAACGGGCTAAGTTGTCAACTAGAGGAGGTGGCGGTGGGTTGTTGCTGTTGTTGCCTTGATTCTGAACTAGCAACTGCATCAGTGTATTCTGCTTTTGGATCAACTGAGTGAGCTCCGGTGGGAAGACAAATCCAGGGTCACGTCTTAGAGGCATCTGATGGGTTTAGAGGGGAGAGATTAGAATATAATGAGGTCTAGTGAGAAAGCACTACCCATATGCACATGAGACAAGCACAAACATATCACTGCAAAACAATTTCAAGCAGGGCATACAATCGATCTAACTATCATTACAGTGCTCAGACTAGTACTATATACATGGGGGAAGTACTACTAATAATGTGGTAGTCTACTAAAAAAGTTGATCGGTAGAAGACTCCATGATATCTGCTCCAGCTTCATCTTCGTAATTATCATCACTACTATCGGGGTCAGAGTCAGTATCGTCGATGATGATGTAGTCCTTGGGATGGTCATCATCTCCTCCTAGCGCAGGGTCTCCCATGAATACTCCTAGCTTCCTTGTCAGGTCGTCATTCATCTCTACTAGTACGGTGATTTCCTCCTTGTATCCGTCGTGTGTAGACTTGAGTTCCTCTTCCAGCTCCATGTTCCTAGTCATCAAATTCTTCAAATCTATCATGCTTGCGCACATTTGGTTCTGCTGGCGATGAATGTGCTGGTTTAACTCCTAGATGAAGGCTGCAATGGACCTGTCCTTCCTGGTGCTGATCATCTCCCATTGCTCATCTCGACGCCCACATATCTGGTAGATAGTGTCCTTAAGATCCTTGTGATAAACTTCGCCGATGCGTCCTATGGCGATGTGGGCTGCCACGCTCTTTCCTAGACTCCAGGTTGGTGCATCAAAGGAAAAATCTATTGTCTCAGTTACTAGCGTGAAGGTCCTTCCTAGAACTTGAACTCGAATCATCCAACGCTCCTCTTCTGGTAAAGTGGCAGTGTAGGTCCCGGTGAAACTTGGTATTCCAATGTTCAGGTACCTAGTGACTTCCTTTAAGTGTCGTCCAAAAGGTGTGTCTTCATCCGGCCGTGCAAACGTGTTCCTTGTGTCCGCCATCCTATAGAGTAGAAGATGGAGAGAAGTCAGAAATGAGTAGAGAAGAGTGACATATGGCTCATCTTAGTGGTCGTGTCCTACATTCAGCGTGTGCTCTGATACCATCTTGTAGCGATCCGACCTCAAACGGTCAAATCTCTATGCTTAAGTGTCATCCCTGGATCAGTAATGCTGACACACACAGTACTTTGAAGGATTTATAACAGAGTAGCAATCACACACTATTACATCAATAGTCTCAAGAGAGAACTTATTACAATAAATATGGCTTAAGGCCATCTAAATAAGATAACAGCGGAAGGCTTGGAAGATAAAGTGAGTCCATCAACTCCAACGGCATAGCTGAGTGCACGACAACGACCTAGCGCACCTTACTCTTCGTCTGAAAAGTCTGCAACATGATATGTTGCAGCCCAAAAATGGGTCAGCACATGGAATATGCTGGCAAGATAACACAGTAGAGCAACGAACAAGTAAATTCTATCACTACATGCATATATGGCTGGTGGAGGCTCTATGGTTATAATTTTTTTGCGAAAAGCCAATTTTTTCCTACAATAAAGGAATATATTTTATTTAACTATCATGGTAGTTCTTAAACATTGAGAAGGTTCCTCCAACTCAATCCCAATTAAAAAGTAATTAACATCCCAACAAATTAATTTAGAGTGATGAGATCAACATGATAATCCAGATCCAGATACTCAAGATGTCCATAACCGGGGACACAGCTAATCATGATTAGTTTGTACACTCTGCAGAGATTTGCGCATTTTTCCCCACAAGACTCGATCTCCTCTGTTAGATTTCTCACACCAACCGTTACCGAGGCTTTTTCCTCGGTTCAATACATAATGACCGAGGCCCACTTTGGTTGGTTAACCCAATCAGTTCATCGATGGTCAGCAAGTATGATGGTTTTAATGATGATCCTGCATGTATTTCGTGTTTAGCTCACAGGGGGATTCAAAAAACCCCGTGAATTAACTTGGGTCACAGGTGTGGTTTTGGCTGTTTTGACTGCATCATTTGGTGTAACTGGTTATTCTTTGCCTTGGGATCAAATTGGCTATTGGGCAGTCAAAATTGTGACAGGTGTACCTGATGCCATTCCGGTAATAGGATCGCCTTTAGTGGAGTTACTACGCGGAAGTGCTAGTGTGGGCCAATCCACTTTGACTCGTTTTTATAGTTTACATACCTTTGTACTGCCTCTGCTTACTGCCGTATTTATGTTAATGCACTTTCCAATGATACGTAAGCAAGGTATTTCAGGTCCTTTATAGGGAAGTCATATCATAGAGAATTATAATTATCATATATCATATCGGGTAGGTTTTGGTATTTCATTGCTACAAGCATGGGTTATTGTAAAATAACACATGTCATTTGGATACTTCTCTTCAACTCCAAAGTATTTTTATACAATACAAATAGTTGAAGTTAAGTTTACGAAAGAAAAAAGGTGGATTATGGGAGTGTGTGACGTGAATTATTGATTTGGCCATGCAGATAAAGAATTGGATCTGCCACATTAGAATTCACAACCAAAGGTGTCTCCGCATCCAATCAACATGTAAGTCCCCTACCTAGGAAGGATAGGCTCGTTCACTTGGGGAGAATATCTTCTATGATCATACCGCAACCATGTCATCCATGAACAGGATCCGTAAGATCCCATAGAGTAGAAATGGAATAAGTCATGTGACATGATCCAGTTCTCTATTTATTACACTTACCTTTTTATTATAGTATGGAAATGCATTCATTTTCTTTGCATCAATTGTGATCCGCAATACTATCGGAGTAAAAGAAGGGATCTAAGGAAGAATGTAGGCTAAACTTTTTGATTTTTTATTAGTAACAAGTAAATATTTTGTTTGGAGGTAAGAAACTTGCGATATTGAGGGGATAAATACCAACTAATCAAGAGACATGAGACAATCCACAAAGCAATTGATCATGATCAAATTTGTAAGCCCACTTGGATATTGAGCATTTACCCATAAGAATAGGATTATTTTCAATGAGTAGTTGTAGGTGCAACTTCGGAAAATAGAATCTGATAAAGCTTTTCTTGCCTAGAGTCATTGAGTCATTATAAACCTTAATTCTATTAAGGATCTTCCGCGGTCTTATTTCTTTCACTCTTGCTCGAGCCGGATGATGATAAATTCTCATGTCCGGTTCCTTTGGGGGATGGATCCTAAAGAGTTCACCTATCCCAATAACAAAGAAACCAGACTTAAATGATCTTGTATTAAGAGCTAAATTAGCTAAAGGGATGGGACATAATTATTACCGAGAACCCGCATGGCCCAACGAACTTTTATATATTTTTGCAGTAGTAATTCTAGGTACTATTGCATGTAATGTAGGTTTAGCGGTTCTCGAGCCATCAATGATTGGTGAACCGGCAGATCCGTTTGCAACTCCTCTAGAAATATTACCCGACTGGTACTTCTTTCCCGTGTTTCAAATACTCCGTACGGTACCCAATAAGTTATTGGGCGTTCTTTTAATGGTTTCTGTGCCAACAGGCTTATTGACAGTACCTTTTCTAGAGAATGTAAATAAAAACCAAAATCGATTTCGCCGCCCAGTAGCTACGACCGTTTTTTAATCGGTACTGTAGTAGATCTTTGGTTAGGTATTGGAGCAACATTACGCATTGATAAATCATTAACTTTAGGTCTTTTTTATATATTTTCTGATTCATTCAACCATGAAGTACCATAGGTATCTAGGAAATAGTTACTTCCAAGTGAATCTTCCCTAGATACCAAAAATCAGTTTTATTATGATCCATTTCGTGAAAATATAGATTGCACCAAAGATGCTAAATTGTTTTCTTTTTATGCTAACTCGAAAAATAAGAAGAAATTTTTTTTGCAATGGATTTAAAACGAGAGTTTATTCTCAAGTAAATCAATTGGGAGATGCTTCTCTAGAGTGTCCCATATATGTTTTCTATCTTCCATATGAAAACTGTCAATTCTCAGAAGATCTTCTTCAGTCTTACTCAAACACAGTTTTTCAGAAGCATTAGCTCTAACCCCGGGTAGACCGTACCAACCTACATCCCCTACATATGCTAGCCTACCACTGGAAGAGGTCATGCAACTTACTCCACTATGCTAGAGCCCATAATATCTTGTGGCTGCGCACGGAAGTTTCTAGCATGAATAATCTTATGATCCCTTTGAGCCTAGGTGGCGAACCATAGGATGATCACACGGGTACTCTGGGATATCCTAGGACAACACTGGATTCTCCAGGTGCCCGCAACCAATCCACCTAGATGTGTATTTAAGTAGCCACCTTAAGTTAACCATTAATTAACAATCTCATATCTGTCATGGATGCACTCAACCCCAATCCACGTCTACGAGTATAGCATGGCAGTATAAGCATAACATAGAAGTAACTCCCAAGGGTTTGATAATAAAAAGGCAATAGGTTCTACCTCATCATCTACTTCCCAAAACCCACATGTTAAGAGATCCTACTCATGCAATGTTTGAGGGTTGTAACTAATGCATAAAAACCGGGTAAGAAAAGAGTATGATCAAAGTGTTACTTGCCTCGCTGATGATCCAAAAACCTAGTGACTCGTAGTAGCACATTGCGCACTCCGGGAATTCTATCGCAAATAAACAATAGCATACATAAGCACTCAAGCAAAGATGCAAGGGTAAAACTTCAACTAGAAGATTCAAACTGAAAGTTCAACTGAAGAGCTTCGATTTGCATAAAGAAACAATTGAATCGGAGCTACAGAACTGAAACTACGATCAAAAGAACTTTGAATTCAAATCTTCTTGAAACCAAATTTTAGATTGTCAAAACCATGTTCAAGTTGATTAAACAGAAAGAGGGCTTCGAGAGGAAGATTTTGGCATTGGTTTCACTGGATTTGGACAAACGGTTTAGAAACGGCGAGGGTTTGAAGTTCACGGGCTAATCTACGACAAAACTAATCGCGGATAGGTCCCTGGCCAAAAAATAAAATAAAAATAAAAGACTAACGAATGAACGTTCGCTGTCTGAACCTAACTGGCGAACAGCGTTCGTTAAAACGAACGAACGGACGAACGTCCGCTAAACAACTAAACCGAAAAAACCAAACAGATCTAATACAGTAAAAAAACCGAACTACGGTTTTTGAGAAAACCGACGGTTTTACCTAAAACCGAAAAACACGAAGAAAACCGGCAAGGTCAACGGCGAGATTCCGGCGGCGGCAGCGGCGGCTCGGCTGCTGCGCAGCTGCTGCTGCAGGGTGGGGCGGGTGGTGGTGAGGTGGGGCGGCGGTCGCTATATAATAGGGGGAGGGGCGGCTTGGAGGAGGGGGCAAGGCGGCGGCGGCGAGAGGCTGACTTGGCCACGGCGCGGCGGCGTGCGCGAGGGGACAGCGGCTCGGGCTGGGGGCGGCGCTGCGCTGGGCCGGCTGGGCCTTCGGCCCAGGTCGGTCTGAAACTCTTTTCTTTAAATACAATTCCGCCAAGAAAAATCCTAAATAAATAAATATAAAAATACCAAAACAAGTTTTTACCGTCTAAATAAAATATTTAGAACTTAGTGAACATTTTCTTGGCCTAAAAATGCAATTTTTGAAAAATGCATATTTTTCTAATTCAAATAAAATAGCAATAAAATCCAAATAAAATAATTTATTTGATTTTTAACATTTTTCCTCCAATATTTCATTTATTTTGGAGAAGTCATATTATCTCCTCTCATATATTTTTAATGTGAAATATTTTCGGAGAGAAAAATAATTAAAACCAAAGTGATCCACTTTTCACTATTTGAGAAAATTCAAATATGAAAACAATAAAACCCCCAACTCTCTCTGTGGGTCCTTGAGTTGCTTAGGATTTTTAGGCTCACAAAACCAAAATGCAAATAAAATATGATATGCATATGATGACCTATGTATAACATTCCAAATTGAAAATTTGGGATGTTACACACGGGCATGAGTCTGAAATAGTAATTTCAACTCTCGTAACATCGTATATGCTCTGTGGCATTCAAAACGTTTTTGAAGTCCCGGTTCTAAGCCGTAAAGCATGGTGCACTAAACTATCAAGTAGTCATCATACCGAGCTTGCCAAAAGTTCATAACGTCTGCCTTTGCTCCTGCAATAGGTCTGTCACCTAGCGGTGCATCAAGGACATAATTCTTCTGTGCAGCAATGAGGATAATCCTCAGATCATAGAGCTAGTCCGCATCATTGCTACTAACATATTTCAACATATTTTTCTCTAGGAACATATTATAAATAAAATGGGGAAGCTATACGCGAGCAATTGATCTACAACATAGATATGCAAATACTATCAAGCCTAAGTTCATGATAAATTTAAGTTCAATTAATCATATTACTTAAGAACTCCCACATAGATAGACATCCCTCTAGTCATCTAAATGATCACGTGATCCATATCCACTAAACCATATCCGATTATCACGTGAGATGGAGAAGTTTTCAATGGTGAACATCACTATGTTGATCATATCTACAATATGGTTCACGTTCGACCTTTCGGTCTCAGTGGTCCGAGGCCATATCTGCATATGCTAGGCTCGTCAAGTTTAACCTAAGTATTCTGCTTGTGCAAAACTGGCTTGCACCCGTTGTATGTGAACCTAGAGCTTATCACACCCGATCATCACGTGGTGTCTCGACACGACGAACTGTAGCAACGGTGCATACTCAGGGAGAAAACTTATACCTTGAAATTTAGTGGGAGATCATCTTATAATGCTACTGCTGTATTAAGCAAAATAAAATGCATAAAAGATAAACATCACATGCAATCAATATAAGTGATATGATATGGTCATCATCATCTTATGCCTTTGATCTCGATCTCCAAAGCACTGTCATGATCACCATCGTCACCGGCTTGACACCTTGATCTCCATCATAGCATTGTAGTCGTCTCGCCAACTATTGCTTCCACGACTATCGCTACCGCTTAGTGATAAAGTAAAGCAATTACATGGCGATTGCATTTCATACAATAAAGCGACAACCATATGGCTCCTGCCAGTTGATGATATCTGTTACAAAACATGATCATCTCATACAACAATTTATATAATCACGTATCACATCACAACATGCCCTGCAAAAACAAGTTAGACGTCCTCTACTTTGTTGTTTCAAGTTTTACGTGGCTGCTACGGGCTTCCAGCAAGAACCGTTCTTACCTACGCATCAAAACCACAACAATTTTTCGTCAAGTGTGCTATTTTAACCTTCAACAAGGACCAAGTGTAGTCACACACGATTCAACTAAAGCTGGAGAAACAGACACCCACTAGCCACCTGTGTGTGAAGCATGTCGGTAGAACCAGTCTCATGAGCGCGGTCATGTAATGTCGGTCTGGGCCGCTTCATCCAACAATATCGCCGAATCAAAGTATGACATGATGGTAAGCAGTATGACTATTCTCGCCCACAACTCTTTGTGTTCTACTCGTGCATATAACATCTACGCATAGACCTGGCTCGGATGCCACTGTCGAGGAATGCAGTATTTCAAAAAATTTCTACGATCATGCAAGATCTATCTAGGAGATGCATAGCAACGAGAGGGGAGAGTGTGTCTACGTACCCTCGTGGACCGAAAGCGGAAGCGTTTAGTAACGCGGTTAATGTAGTTGAACGTCTTCACAATCCAACCGATCAAGTACCGAACGCATGACACCTCCGCGATCTGCACACGTTCAGCTCTGTGACGTCCCTTGTACTCTAGATCCAGCTGAGGCCGAGGGTGAATTCTGTCAGCACGATGGCGTGTTGACGGTGATGATGAAGTTACTGATGCAGGGCTTTGCCTAAGCACTACGACAATACGACCGAGGTGGAAAATTGTGGAGGGGGGCACCGCACACGGCTAAAGATCAACTTGTGTGTCTATGGGGTGCCCCCTCGCCCGTATATAAACAAAGGGAGGAGGCGTAGGGCCAGCCTCAAGGGGCGCGCCCAAGGGAGGGATTCCTACTCCTAGTAGGAGTAGGTTTCTCCCTTTCCTAGTCCAAGTAGGAGAAGAAGGAAGGAGAGGAAGAAGAGAAGGAAAGGGGGGCCACCCCCTAGCCCTAGTCCAATTCGGTTTGGGCTAGGGGGGGCGCCACCTCTTGTCCTACCTCCTCTCTTCCAGCACTAGGCCCATTAAATTCCCAAAGGGGGTTCCGGTAACCCCCGGTACTCCGAAACTTATTCGAAACGACCCGAACCATTCCGGTGTCCGAATGTAGCATTCCAATATATGAATCTTTATGTCTCGACCATTTCGAGACTCTTCGTCATGTCTGTGATCACATACGGGATGCCGAACAACCTTTGGTACATCAAATCACATAACTCATAATACATATCGTCATCTACACATCTTTGGTCAATAACCATAGCGGAACCTGGATGCTCATATTGGTTCCTACATATTCTACGAAGATCTTTATTGGTCAAACTGCATAACAACATACGTTGTTCCCTTTATCATCGATATGTTACTTGCCCGAGATTCGATCGTCAGTATCATCATACCTAGTTCAATATCGTTACTGGCAAGTCTCTTTACTCATTCCTTAATGCATCATCCCCTGACTAACTCATTAGTCACATTGCGTGCAAGGCTCATAGTGATGTGCATTACCAAGAGGGCCCAGAGATACCTCTCCGATACACGGAGTGACAAATCCTAATATCAATCTATGCCAACTCAACAAAAACCATCGGAGACACCTGTAGAGCATCTTTATAATCACCCAGTTACATTGTGATGTTTGATAGCAGACAAGGTGTTCCTCCAGTATTCGGGAGTTGCATAATCTCATAGTCTGAGGAACATGTATAACTCATGAAGAAAGCAGTAGCAATAAACTAAACGATCATAGTGCTAAGCTAACAGATGGGTCTTGTCCATCACATCATTATCTAATGATGTGATCCCGTTCATCAAATGACAACACATGTCTATGGCTAGGAAACTTAACCAACTTTGATTAACGAGCTAGTCAAGTAGAGGCATACTAGGGACACTTTGTTTGTATATGTATTCACACATGTACTAAGTTTCTGGCTAATACAATTCTAGCATGAATAATAAACATTTATCATGATATAAGGAAATATAAATAAAAACTTTATTATTGCCTCTAGGGCTTATTTCCTTCAGCTACTTCTGCTATGAATGATATTCATGATGATGCTAGTACCTTGCTTGATGCTAATGTGCCACTAAGTGAATTTCTTGATGAACAACTTGCTAGAACTAAAGCTTTTGAGAATGATGAAACTGATGAAATTGTTGAAACTGATGAAGAGCTTGAAACTGAAAATATTGAAACACCTATTACACCTAGTTCTTCTGGATACAAATTGCCAAAGGTATCAGAAGGTTGTGTTATGGATGAGGAGACAACTAGAGACTTTCTTGCTTGCAATGACAGGGATGATCTGAAGAAATTATTATGCAAACTGAAAGAAAAATCTTTGAATGCCAGAATGAAATGTGATCCTAAGTTTGCTAATTCACCTATATTTATTGATGATAAGGATTATGAATTCTCTGTCAACCCAGAGTTAATTACTTTGGTTGAATCTGATCCTTTCCATGGTTATGAAATTGAAACTGTTGTGGCACATCTTACTAAGTTGAATGACACAACCACCCTTTTTTCTCATGATGAGAAGATTCACTATTATTATATTCTCAAATTATTTCCATTCTCATTAAAGGGTGAAGCTAAGACTTGGTATAATACTCTTGCTCCCGGTTGTGTGCGTAATCCCCAGGATATGATTTATTACTTCATAGAAAAATATTTTCCTGCTCATAAGAAACAAGCTGCCTTACAGGAAATATTTAACTTTGCGCAAATTGAATAAGAGAGTCTCCCACAAGCTTGGGGAGGCTTCTCCAATTGCTTAATGCTTTGCCTGATCATCCTCTTAAGAAAAATGAAATACTTGATATCTTCTATAATGGACTAATCGACGCTTCTAGGGATTTCCTAGATAGTTGTGCTCGTTGTGTTTCCAGGGAACAAACTATTGGACAAGCTGAAGAACTATTGAATAACATACTGAAAAATTATGATGATTGGACTCTTCCTAAACCACCGCTTAAACCTACTCCGAAGAAGAGGGGTATCTTATATCTCAGTCCTGAAGATACGCAAGAGGCAAAGAAATCTATGAAAGAAAAAGGTATTAAAGCTGAGGATGTCAAAAATTTACCTCCTATTGAAGAAATAGATGGGCTTGAAACACCACCACAACCTAAGGTGGTAGAGGTAAATTATTTAATGAATTTCAATGACAATGATAATCCTTATAATATGCATCCTAGTCAATGCCTTTATGAGTTTGATAACTACATTAGAAAACAAGATCACTTCAATGCAAATGTTAAGAAACAATTGAAATACAATTATGATATGATTGCTCGCTTGATTGACTTATAATTTGGAATTACCAATGATGTTAGAGGTGTAGGAAAGCAGGCCTCTATGGTTCAAACTCAACTAGAACAAGTTGCTAAATCTCAAAGAGAATTGCTTGATGAAATGAACAATAACATAAATGACTTTGTTGTTAGAGTAGCAACTAGAGGAGGTAAAATGACTCAGGAACCACTTTATCCTGAGGGACACCCTAAAATAATTGAAAAGGATTCTCAAAGAATTAACGTTGATGCACCTAGTCCTTCCAAAAATAAAAACAAGAAAAATAATAGGACTTTGCATGCCTCTAGTGAACCTGAAGTAGAAAAACCTCCTTATAATGATAATGATGTTTCTATTTCTGATACGGAAACTCAATATGGTAATGAACACTCACCCTCTGATAATGAAAAAGATAATGATGAGGTTCATGAAGACATTTAAACAAATAATAAAGAACTAGATAATGATGTTGAAATAGAACCAATTGTTGATCTAGATAACCCACAAACCAAGAATAAAAGATATGATAAAAGAGACTTTGTTGCTAGAAAACATGGTAAGGAAAGAGAACCGCCGGTTCAAAAACCTATGCCCTTTCTACCTAAGTCAAGTAAGAACAAAGATGATGAAGAATTGAACGCTTTGCTGAAATCATTAGGCCAGTCTTTTGCGTGCCCGCATGACTGATATCTTAAAAATGCCTCCTTATGAAAAGTACATGAAAGACATCATCACTGTTGGGGAACGTAGTAATTTCAAAATAATTCCTATGCACACTCAAGATCCATATAGGTGATGCATAGCAACGAGAGGGGAGAGTGTTGTCCACGTACCCATGTAGACCATAAGCAGAAGCGTTATGACAACACGGTTGATGTAGTCGTACGTCTTCACAATCCGACCGATCCTAGCACCGAAGGTACGGCACCTCCGCGATCTACAAATGTTCAACTCGGTGACGTCCCACGAACTCTAGATCCAGCTGAGTGTCGAGGGAGAGCTTCGTCGGCATGACAGCGTGATGACAGTGATGATGAAATTACCGACGTAAGGCTTCGCCTAAGCACTACAACGATATGACCGAGGTGGAAATCTATGGAGGGGGCACCACACATGGCTAAGAGATCAACTTGTGTGTCTATGGGGTGCCCCCCTCCCCCGTATATAAAGGAGTGGAGGAGGGGGAGGGCCGGCCCTCTATGGCGGCCCAAGGGGGGAGTCCTACTCCCGGTGGGAGTAGGATTCCCCCTTTCCCTTGTTGGAGTAGGAGAGAAGGAAAGGGGAGAGAGAGGGAAGGAAGAGGGGGCCGTCCCCCACCCAATTCGTATTGGGCTAGGGGGCGCGCCCTCCACCTTGGCCTTCCTCTCCTCTCTTCCACTAAGGCCCAATAAGGCCCATATACTCCCCGGGGGGTTTCGGTAACTCCCCGGTACTCCGGTAAATGCCCGAACTCACCCGGAACCATTTTGATGTCCAAACATAGCCTTCCAATGTATCGATCTCTATGTCTCGACCATTTCGAGACTCCTCATCATGTCCGTGATCATACCCAGGACTCCGAACTACCTTCGGTACATCAAAACACATGAACTCATAACACCGATCGTCAATGAATGTTAAGTGTGCGGACCCTACGGGTTCGAGAAATATGTAGACATGACCGAGACTCATCTCTGGTCAATAACCAATAGCGGAACCTGGATGCTCATATTGGTTCCTACATATTCTACAAAGATCTTTATCGGTCAAACCGCATAACAACATACGTTGTTCCCTTTGTCATCGGTATGTTACTTGCCCGAGATTCGATCGTCGGTATCCCAATACCTAGTTCAATCTCGTTACTGGCAAGTCTCTATTTACTCATTCCATAATGCAACATCCCGTAACTAACTCATCAGTCACATTGCTTGCAAGGCTTATAGTGATGTGCATTACCGAGAGGGCCCAGAGATACCTCTCCGATACACGGAGTGCCAAATCCTAATCTCGATCTATGCCAACTCAACAAACACCATCGAAGACACCTGTAGAGCATCTTTATAGTCAGCCAGTTACGTTGTGACGTTTGATAGCACACTAAGTGTACCTCCGGTATTCGGGAGTTGCATAATCTCATAGTCATAGGAACATGTATAAGTTATGGAGAAAGCAATAGCAGTAAACTAAACGATCAAAGTGCTAAGCTAACGGATGGGTCAAGTCAATCACATCATTCTCTAATGATGTGATCCCGTTCATCAAATGACAACTCTTTGTCCATGGATAGGAAACTTAACCATCTTTGATTAACGAGCTAGTTAAGTAGAGGCATACTAGTGACACTCTGTTTGTCTATGTATTCACACATGTACTAAGTTTCCGGTTAATACAAATCTAGCATGAATAATAAACATTTATCATGATATAATGAAATATAAATAACAACTTTACTATTACCTCTAGGGCATATTTCTTTCAATCACCAATAAGAGAAAAATACCGGAAGCTGAAATCTCCACCATGCTTGCTAATTACACTTTTAAGGATGGAGTACCTAAAAAACTTGGAGATCCCGGAATACCAACTATACCTTGATCCATCAAAAGAAATTACATGAAAACTTCTTTATGTGATTTAGGAGCTGGAGTTAGTGTTATGCCTTTCTCTTTATATAAAAGACTTGATTTGAATAAACTCACATGTGACGCCCCCGATTTGACCATACACTAATCATACACGCAAACGTGTACGATCAAGATCAGGGACTCACGGGAAGATATCACAACACAACTCTACAAATAAAATAAGTCATACAAGCATCATATTAAAAGCCAGAGGGCTCAAATACAAGACCTCGATCATAGACGAGTCAGCGGAAGCAACAATATCTGAGTACAGACATAACTAAACAAGTTTGCCTTAAGAAGTCTAGCACAAACTGGGATACAGATTGAAAGAGGTGCAGGCGTCCTGCCTGGGATCCTCCTAAACTACTCCTGGTCGTCGTCAGCGGGCTGCACGTAGTAGTAGGCACCTCCCGAGTAGTAGTAGTCGTCATCGACAGTGGCGTCTGGCTCCTGGACTCCATCATCTGGTCACAGCAATCGGGTATAGGAAAGGGGAAAGGGGAGAAAAGCAACCGTGAGTACTCATCCAAAGTACTCGCAAGCAAGGAGCTACACTACATATGTATGCATTGGTACCAAATGGAAAAGGGGTAACATATGTGGACTGAACTGCAGAATGCCGGAATAAGAGGGGGATAGCTAGTCCTATCGAAGACTACGCTTCTGGTAACCTCCATCTTGCAATAGAAGAAGAGAGTAGATGGTAAGTTAACCAAGTAGTAACACATAGCATAATCCTAACCGATGATCCTCCCCTCGTCGCCCTGTGAGAGAGCGATCACCGGTTGTATCTGGCACTTGGAAGGGTGTGTTTTATTAAGTATCCGGTTCTAGTTGTCATAAGGTCAAGGTACAACTCCAAGTCGTCCTGTTACTGAAGATCACGGCTATTCGAATAGATTAACTTCCCTGCAGGGGTGCACCACATTTCCCAACACGCTCGATCGCCTTTGTCCGGACACACTTTCCTGGGTCATGCCCGGCCTCGGAAGATCAACATGTCGTAGCCCTACCTAGGCACAACAGAGAGGTTAGCACGCCGGTCTAAATCCTATGGCGCAGGGGTCTAGGCCCATCACCCATTGCACACCTGCATGTTGCGTGGGCGGCCGGAGAGCTAACCTAGCAATCTCCATTACAAAGGAAGTTGCGCTACGCGGTCCAACCCAGCGCGCGCCGCTCAGTCGCTGACGTCACGAAGGCTTCGGCTGATACCACAACGTTCAGTGCCCATAACTGTTCCCGCATAGTTGTTTAGTGCGTATAGGCCAGTGGCCAGACTCAGATCAAATACCCAGATCTCATTAAGCGTGTTATGTTGAAGTAACCGTGAATGCCGACCAGGGCAGGCCCACCTCTCACCTAGCTGGTCTCTGCCTGCCCTGTCGCTCCGCCTCAAAGTAACAGGCGGGGGCCGTCGGGAACCTAGGCCCACCACTACCTGGGTGGAACCACCTGCCCCTTCAGCCCCCAACATCGGAATCACTTGCGGGTACTCAACGAGCCGACCCGACTTTAGTCACAACATGTATAGTATTTATATATAGTATAAACCCGTGATCAACACCCGAGTGATCACGGCCCGATAGTATAGCATGGCAGACTGACAAGAATGTAGGTCCACTGATGATAATCTAGCATCCTATACTAAGCATTTAGGATTGCAGGTAAGGTATCAACAGTTGTAGCAACAATGACATGCTATGCATCAGAATAGGATTAGCGGAAAGCAGTAACATGCTACACTACTCTAATGCAAGCAGTATAGAGGAGAGTAGGCGATATCTGGTGATCAAGGGGGGGGGGCTTGCCTGGTTGCCCTGGCAAGAGAGAGGGGTCGTCAACACCGTAGTCATACTGGGTAGCAGCGGCGTCGGTCTCATAGTCCATCGGAGAGAAGAGGGGGAAGAAACAATAAATATTAAGCAAACAGATGCATAACGATGCATGACATGACAGGTAGCAGTGTTAGGGGTGCCCTAACGTGGTATGAGGTGATACCGGTGAAGGGGGGAAACATCCGGGAAATATCCTCGGTGTTTCACGTTTTCGGACAGATGAACCAGAGGGGGAAAGTTGCGTGTTTGCTATGCTAGGGATGCGTGGCGGACGAACGGGCTGCGTATCCGGGTTCGTCCCGTCGTTCTAAGCAACTTTCATGTACAAAGTTTTTCCATCCGAGCTACGATTTATTTTATATTAATTTTAAAAGATTTAAATCATTTTTAGGATTTATTTAATTATTTAAATCAACATTATCCAGAATAGTGTTTGCTGACGTCAGCAGTTGACCTGGTCAACCTGACAGGTGGGTCACGTTCGTCATTGACTAGACTAACTAATCATGATTAATTAGTTTAATTAGTTGTTTAGTTTAATTAATCAAAATTAATTAAGTTAATTAATTCTTTAATTAATTAATTAATTAACTAACTAATTTATTTTTAATTTTTAATTTTCCTTTTTTAAACGTTCTGGGTGTGGGCCCCGTTTGTCATAGGCCAGAAGGCCTATCGGGCGTGGCCCGAACGGGCGTGCGAGCACTAGCGGGCGCCCGGGCGCTAACGAGCGCTAGAGGCGGGCGCGGCTAGGCTGGCCCCGGGCGCTGGCCGGGGAAAAGGTGAGCGTCGTGGGGGAGCAGGGGGGCGTGCGGCGTGAGGGCTCCGGCGGCCTGTGGCCGGTCGGAGCAGGGGGGTGCAGTGGAGGCGCGGAGGTGGCCGGTGGGAGCGATGTGGCACGGCGGGGAGCTCCAGTGAGCAGCGGCCGGGCGGAGAAGGGGGTGGACGCGCGGCGCGGTCCTGGCTACAGCGCGTGGGAGCACGCAGCGGCACAGCGGCGAACGAGGGAAGCGATGGAATCGGCCGGCGGCAGCGGTGCAAGCGGGGCGACGGACGAGGCGTGGCGTACGAGGAAGGAGCGGCAGGGGCGTGGAGCACCATAGTCGGGAGTAGCGGCAACGCAGTTTCCGCGGGTTCGGCAGGCAGGGTGCGGCTGCCGGCGAGGCAAGGCAGGGCGACGACGTGAGCGAGGTGTAGCGGGGAAGGCAGAGCTCGCGCAGCTTCGGGCACGGTTATGGCTGCGTGCGCGCGCGTGCACGTCGGTGCGAGGGAGTAGAGGTGGGCAGAGCAGCGGCGTGCGGTGACCGTGCGGAGCGAGGGAGGCGGGGCCTCACCGCGATTTGTAGGGTCGGGGGCAGCGGGGGTCGAGGTGGGGAGACAGGGACGATGCGCATAGGGGAGGCAAGCCGGCGGTGAGGAGGACGGGGGCGCGTCGATGACGGAGAGGCGAGCGGCATCATTCCGGCGATGGGATCCGGGGAGGCGCGGCATCAG
>NC_041388.1:498103388-498119748 GCF_002162155.2 Triticum dicoccoides | reverse complement strand
AGGCCCGATCCCGATTGGATCGGGGGAGAGGGAGAGTGGGGAAGCGAGTGGGGGGAATGGGTGGTGGCTGCGTTAGGGATTGGGGGGTAATGGATAAGGGGGAGTGGGGGGAATGGCCGGTTGGGCCGGAGGGTTCAGTGGGCTGGCCAGCAGCTGTGCCGGCCTGGCTAGCTGGGCCGAATGGCCCAGGGGGAGGGGGGGTTTCTCTTCTTCTTCTTTTGTTTGTTTTCTCTTTTGTATTTTCTTTTCCTTTTATTTATTTACTTTTCTATTTTAATTCATTTTAAGTATTTAGGTCTTTTATAAAGGCATGGTTCCTTCACCATAAATACCTAGGCATTTATTTGCACACTCTGAACATTTTATCTTTGAGGTTTGGAAACTTTTATCATTTGACTTAATTTCAAATTTGAATTTGAAACATTTTCAACTAACACGTGAGTAGCAACAGTAACAGAGGTGATGTGGCATCGTTAACATGGGATTACTGTAGCATGATTATCCGGGCATTACAAAACTCCTCCACTACAAGAAATCTTGTCCCGAGATTTAGGAGGTAGAAGGAAACAGTGCGGGGTATTCATCACGCAGGCGGTCCTCGCGTTCCCAAGTGGCTTCATCTTCAGAGTGATACGACCATTGGACTTTGAGGAATTTGATCGCCTTCTGACGTGTGCAGCGTTCAGCTTGGTCAAGAATGCGGACCGGATACTCTTTATAGGAGAGGTCCTGTTGCAATTCGAGCACTTCATAATCCACTACCCGGATTGGATCCTTGAAGCAACGGCGGAGCTGTGACACATGGAACACATCGTGAACCTGAGAAAGGTTCGACGGAAGCTCCAGTTGATATGCCACTTTTCCATGCCTTACGAGAATAGTGAAGGGACCGATATAGCGAGGAGCTAGCTTGCCCTTGATCCCTAAGCGGTGAGCACCCTTCATTGGTGTAACTCAAAGATAAGCCTTTTCGCCAGGTTGATAGACCATGTCCTTGTGATGACGGTCATACTGACTTTTCTGATGCGACTGAGTAGTCTTGAGATTCTCGCGAATAATGCGGACTTGTTCTTCGACCTGTTGGATAATATCCGGACCGAAGAGTGGATGTTCCCTAGTTTCTGACTAGCTCAGAGGGGTTCGACACTTTCGTCCATATAATACTTCGAAGGGGGGCATCTTTAGACTAGCTTGATAGCTATTATTATAAGAGAACTCGGCATATGGAAGAGATTCCTCCCATTTCTTGCCGAAGGAAATTACACAAGCTCGAAGCATGTCTTCGAGAACTTGGTTGACACGTTCAACCTGCCCTTGCGACTGAGGATGAAACGCAGTACTGAATGACAGATGAGTTCCCATAGCTTCTTGGAAACTTGCCCAGAATCTTGAAGTAAACAAGCTGCCATGGTCTGAACTGATAACCAGTGGAATTCCGTGAAGTGAAACAATTCTGGACATCTAGAGAGTTGCAAGCTGACTAGTAGTGATTGTTTCTTTGACCGCGAGAAAATGTGCGACTTTAGAAAGCCGGTCAATGACGACAAGAATAGCATCATTACCTTTCTGCGATTTGGGAAACCCAGTGACGAAATCCATTTCAACATGGTCCCATTTCCATTCAGGAATAGAGATTGGTTGCAGAGTTCCAGCGGGCCTTTGATGCTCTTCTTTGATACGGCGGCAAACGTCACACTCAGCAACATATCAATCAATGTCTTGCTTCATATTAGACCACCAGAATCTCTGACGGATGTCTTGGTACATCTTTGTACTACCAGGATGGATAGATAGAGGTGTATCATGAGCTTCTTTCATAACCTCCTGTGTCATATCATGGTTTTCCTCTGAACATGGCACCACTAGGCGGCCCTTGAAGTACAAGATGCCATCATCAGCAATAGTGAAGAACGAGGGCCTTCCTTCAGCGAGGTAGCGCTTAATCTTGTGGACTTGAGAGTCATAATTCTGTAGTGTTTTGATGTTGTCCACGAGATCCGGTTTAGCAACCAGGGTATTCAGAGAACCCTGGGAGACAACGTGAAGGTTCATCTTGCAGCACTCGGGGGGAGGGGGAGTGGGTGCACTCGGAGGAACTATATGTAGGTTCAGCTTTCTGAATTGTTCAACAAGCGAGGGCTCAACCTTGTGAACCTGGAGGTGGTTGCAGTAAGACTCGCGGCTCAAGGCATCAACCATTACATTAGCCTTGCCTGGGGTATAGGATATACCCACGTCAAAGTCTGCAACAGTCTCCATCCATCTTTGCTGACGGAGGTTCAGGTCGGGTTGAGTAAACAGATACTTCAGACTTTGATGGTCGGTGAAGGTCTCACAATGATTACCGAGAAGGTAATGTCGCCAGTGCTTTAGAGCATAAATGACAGCAGCAAGCTCGAGGTCGTGAACTGGGTAGTTTTCTTCGTGAGGGCGCAGTTGACGAGAGGCATAAGCAATCAGTCTGCACTCTTGCATTAGGACACAGCCTAATCCTTGACGGGAAGCGTTGCAGTAAATGACGAAGTCCTTCTTAGTATCAGGTGGAGCAAGCACTGGGGCAGAAGTCAATTTTTCTTTGAGCGCCTGGAAACTTCCCTGACACTTGTCTGTCCATTAGAACTTTACGCCCTTATGCAACAGATTAGTCAGAGGCCTAGCAATCTTGGAGAAGTTATCGACGAATCGACGACAATAGCTGGCGAGACCGAGAAAACTTCGGACTTGCTTGACATTCTTCGGAGGAGTCCAATCGAGAATAGCCTGGACTCGTTCAGGGTTGACGGCAATACCATCCTTGAAGATGACATGCCCAAGATAGGTTACTTCGGGGAGCCAGAATTCACACTTGGAATACTTAGCATAGAGTTGATGCTCTCGAAGCTTTTCCAGCACAAGGCGAAGATGTTCAGCATGTTCTTCTTTGTTCTTGGAAAATACAAGGATATCATCCAGATAAACCATGGTGAACTTGTCGAGGTAATCCATGAATATATAGTTCATTAGACGAGAGAAGGTGGCGGGAGCATTCGTTAAGCCGAATGACATGACGGTGTACTCGTATGATCCATACCGAGTCATGAAGGCGGTCTTTGGGATATCCTCTTCACGAACACGGATCTGGTGGTAACCCAACCTAAGTCGAGTTTGGAGAACACTGATGAACCAGCCAGTTGATCATAAAGATGATTGATCCGAGGGAGGGGATATTTGTTCTGAATAGTGGCTTGGTTAATAGGTCGATAATCTTGGACCAATCGGTTTGTCCCATCCTTCTTCTTAACAAAGAGAGAAGGTGCTCCCCAAGGAGAGCAACTAGGGCGAATGAAACCTTTGCTAAGAGATTTGTCGATTTCCTCCTTAAGCTCAATGAGTTCATGCGGCGACATCTTGTAGGGTCTTTTGGCTATAGGAGTGGTGCCTGGTTTCAAGTCGATGATGAATTCGACAGCTCTAGCAGGGGAAATCCCTGGAAGTTCTTCCGAAAAGACATCTTGGAATTCACGAACGACGGGAATGTTTTCAATGCCCTCGAGTGGTGCAGCGTTTAACGCATTCAAGGCATAAAGTCATGCCTCGGCATTCTGAACTAGATGAGCTTGGTAGGTAATTATTTCATCAGAAGGGTGTAGCAGATGGACGGTCTTAGTGGCGCAAACTATAGAAGCAGTATGCGCTTTCAACCAATCCATTCCCAGAATGAGATCAATGCTACAGGACTTCAGTACGATGGGATAGACAAGGAATTCCAGTCCTTCAATTTCAACGGGGACGTCGTTGCAAATCATGGAGGTCCGACATTGGCCCGCGGGAGTGTGTACCAATAGCGAAGTGTTCATGTCCTCACATTTAATGTCGTGCAAGCATGCAAAATCTTCTGACATGAATGAATGCGATGCACCTGTATGAAATAAAGCAGACGTCGGTACTGAATTTACGAGGAGTGTACCCATAACGGTAGCAGGCTGGTCTAGAATTTCATTGAGATCAACGTGGTTGGCATGAACACGACCATAAGACCTGGCATTGTTGTTGCGAGGCTGGTTGCTTCCACGGCCAGCTGCAGGAAGGGCCAGTTGATTCTGGTTCTGAAGGGAGCTCCTGGCGAGGTGACCAGGTTGGCCACACTTGTAGCACAGACCATTATTGGGAGTGGGAACAGGAGCTCGAGGTGGTGGAGCTGGAAGTCTCGGCTGCCTAGTTGGTGGGGGAGGCAGACGCGATGCAACATATGACTGTCTTGGAGCAGGTGCAGCTGGCTGGTACATGCTGTTGGGAATCCATATCCTACGCTTCTATGAGGACGGGCCTGAAGATGAGCCCGTGTCACGGTTGCGCCTGTGAGAGCTCTGGTGTTTCTGCAAACCGGTTTTGACATTGATGGCCTTGTTCACTAAGGTGGCGAAATCAGCAAAGTCATGCACTAGAAGTGTGAGCTTGATGTCAGCTTGAAGGCCATCATGGAACTTCTCTTGTCTGCGTGCATCAGTTGCAATGTCTTCTTCAGCATAGCAGGATAAATCCAGAAACTCCCGCTGATAAGCTTCCACAATTTTTTTGCCTTGGGTGAGATTACGGAAATCGCGCTTCTTCCGGTCCATGACTCCCTGAGGAATGAAGCAGGCACGGAAAGCAGCTTGGAAGTCTGGCCAGGTAATGATTGTTCCAACTGGCAGAGTATGCCTGTGGCTGTCCCACCATTGAGCAGCGGGTCCTTTCAGGAAGAAGGAAGCAAAGGTGACATAGCCGGCAGGGGCTACATCAGCTGACTCCATTTCATAGGTGATGTCATGGAGCCAGCCATCAGCATCCAGAGGCCGAGTTGAGCTGCGATACACAGTTGGGTTGAGGCGCATGAAATCATGTAGAGTCACTTAGCCTGGCTGCTGGTTCATATTGGGGCAAGGAAACCGAGCCATCATATTTTCCATGAACTGGCGGTTCAGCTCGAACTGTTGGATCATACCAGCCATGTACTCAGGCGGTGGTGGGGCATGGCCACCACAGCCACGACCACCTGGCCTAACCATCCTGCTAATATATAACAGGGGTAGTTCAGCATTGAGAAATTGCAAGGACAAGAATCATTCATGATGAAACATGCATAATGAAAGGAACACGATAGATGCTACATAGTAGTTGGCATATCTTACAAAAGAGATCATGCATTGAGTTCGGTACACAGAGTTCAGTACACAGACTAAGAACATCATAGGCGGCACGCAGGCTCGCGGTGAATGCATCTAACACTAACAAGCAAGCCTACATCAGTCCCAGGAGGAACTGTGGAGGCAGGTGTAGCCTGACAGCTGGTAGTGACGCGAAGGAAAGTCCTCCACGTGAGTAGCCTGGGGTCCGCGGATACTCTAGTGCGGAACCCGATGCACAGGTGGCAGAAGAGGACCAAGTGCGGGAGAGTAGCCTCCCACATCTGGCCAGCCGACACCCTGGGGCATCACGGTCCTAGTAGGGTAGATCATAGAACGCGACAGATCATCAGATCGGACAGAGGGGTGCAACAGCGTCAGAGCACGGTACAGGTGCTGACGGGTGGTGTACAACTCGTGTCGAAGAGCTCGGTTCTGATGGTAGAAGGGCTCTCGGGTGACAGTGGAGTAGGCAGCAGAGTTTTACCCCTCCGCACCATCAGATGCGATAGCAATGTGTCTGAAAGGGGAGGTGTCCAACTCCCGATACTCTCCACGAAGACGTGTCAGAGCAGCATAAGCAGCATTGTGGACCGCCATGTCGATAGTCACTCCAATACCATGAGCAGTGTGCAGCACAGTAGTGGAGTCATACTCCCAAGAGTAGAGGTGGACGATAGCACAGTACTGCTCCTGGTTGAAGTCCTGATACTCCTCGTAGACGGTGTACTCAGGGTGCCAGCGATAACCCAGATAGGTCATCATCTCAACCAAGATAGCAGGTGATCCTGAGGCACCAATGGACGTCGTGTGGCGCACGACCTGTCTCGTGGGTTCCATCTGAAAACAAAGATGTTTTCAAAGGAGTCAATGACAATGTGTATAATGTTCAAATACTACTCTAAAGAATAACTAGGGCTCATCCAACTTTGGGGTGAACGTGGTCACGAGATCCTAATGTTAGAGTTAGTAAAATCTTTTAACCCGAGTAGAAGAGAGTTCAGAGTCCCAGAGTAAGGATCGAGGAGTAAAAGATCCTAATACCACCCATATGGCAATGTGGGCCTGTAAGGCACACAACCATGTTAGTAAAAAGTTTTGTAATGTCTAGACTCGACTTCGGCCAAGGAGTGTGGAAGGGAGATTCCTACAGGCAGTCGGCTCTGATACCAACTTGTGATGCCCTCGATTTGACCGTACACTAATCATACACGCAAACGTGTATGATCAAGATCAGGGACTCACGGGAAGATATCACAACACAACTCTACAAATAAAATAAGTCATACAAGCATCATATTACAAGCCAGGGGCCTCGAGGGCTCAAATACAAGAGCTCGATCATAGACGAGTCGGCGGAAGCAACAATATCTGAGTACAGAAATAACTAAACAAGTTTGCCTTAAGAAGGCTAGCACAAACTGGGATACAGATTGAAAGAGGCGCATGCCTCCTACCTGGGATCCTCCTAAACTACTCCTGGTCGTCGTCAGCGGGCTGCACGTAGTAGTAGGCACCTCCCGAGTAGTAGTAGTCGTCATCGACAGTGGCGTCTGGCTCCTGGACTCCATCATCTGGACGCAACAATCGGGTATAGGAAAGGGAAAAAGGGGGAGCAAAGCAACCGTGAGTACTCATCTAAAGTACTCGCAAGCAAGGAGCTACACTACATATGTATGCATTGGTATCAAATGGAAAAGGGGTAACATATGTGGACTGAACTGCAGAATGTCGAAATAAGAGGGGGATAGCTAGTCCTATCGAAGACTACGCTTCTGGTAACCTCCATCTTGCAGTAGAAGAAGAGAGTAGATGGTAAGTTAACCAAGTAGCAAGGCATAGCATAATCCTAACCGATGATCCTCCCTTCGTCGCCCTGTGAGAGAGCGATCACCGCTTGTATCTGGCACTTGGAAGGGTGTGTTTTATTAAGTATTCGGTTCTAGTTGTCATAAGGTCAAGGTACAACTCCAAGTCGTCCTGTTACCGAAGATCACGGCTATTCGAATAGATTAACTTCGCTGCAGGGGTGCACCACATTTCCCAACACGCTCGATTCCCTTTGTCCGGACACACTTTTCTGGGTCATGCCCGGCCTCGGAAGATCAACAAGTCGCAGCCCTACCTAGGCACAACAGAGAGGTCAGCACGCCGGTCTAAATGCTTTGGCGCAGGGGTCTGGGCCCATCGCCCATTGCACACCTGCATGTTGCATGGGCGGCCGGAGAGCAGACCTAGCAACCTCCATTAAAAAGGAAGTTGCGTTACGCGGTCCAACCCGGCGCGCGCCGCTCAGTCGCTGACGTCACGAAGGCTTTGGCTGATACCATGACGTCGAGTGCCCATAACTGTTCCCGCGTAGTTGGTTAGTGCGTATAGGCCAGTGGCCAGACTCAGATCAAATACCCAAATCTCGTTAAGTGTGTTATTTTGAAGTAATAGCGAACACCGACCAGGGCCAAGCCCACCTCTCACCTAGCTGGTCTCCGCCTGCCCTGTCGCTCCGCCTCAAAGTAACAGGCGGGGGCCGTCGGGAACTTAGGCCCACCACTACCTGGGTGGAACCACCTGCCCCTTCAGCCCCCAACATCAGAATCACTTGCGGGTACTCAACGAGCCGACCCGACTTTAGTCACAAAATGTATAGTATGTATATATAGTATAAACCCGTGATCAACACCCGAGTGATCACAGCCCGATAGTATAGCATGGTAGACTGACAAGAATGTAGGGCCACTGATAATAATCTAGCATCCTATACTAAGCATTTAGGATTGCAGGTAAGGTATCAACAGTTGTAGCAACAATGACAGGCTATGCATCAGAATAGGATTAACGGAAAGCAGTAACATGCTACACTACTCTAATGCAAGTAGTATAGAGGAGAGTAGGTGATATCTGGTGATCAAGGGGGGGGGGGCTTGCCTGGTTGCTCTGGCAAGAGAGAGGGGTCGTCAACACCGTAGTCGTACTGGGTAGCAGCGGCGTCGGTCTCGTAGTCTATCGGAGGGAAGAGGGGGAAGAAACAATAAATATTAAGCAAACAGATGCATAATGATGCATGACATGACAGGTAGCGGTGCTAGGGGTGCCCTAACGCGGTATGAGGTGATACCGGTGAAGGGGGGAAACATCCGGGAAATATCCCCGGTGTTTCGCGTTTTCGGATAGATGAACCGGAGGGAGAAAGTTGCGTGTTCTCTATGCTAGGGATGCGTGGCGGACGAACGGGTTGCGTATCCGGGTTCGTCCCGTCGTTCTGAGCAACTTTCATGTACAAAGTTTTTCCATCCGAGCTACGATTTATTTTATATTAATTTTAAAAGATTTAAATCATTTTTAGGATTTATTTAATTATTTAAATCAACATTATCCAGAATAGTGTTTGCTGACGTCAGCATGACGTCAGCAGTTAACCTGGTCAACCTGACAGGTGGGTCCCGTTCGTCATTGACTAGACTAACTAGTCGTCAACCCGTGCATTCGCACGGGGCCGTTACAATTATGACAATGCTAATATTCACAGAACAAACATGTAGCAAACATAACTTTGCATATGAACTTAAATTCTCTTTCTCTTATTATCATCTAAGAGAATAACTAAAATAATTGCATAGCTAAAAATAATAGTATGCCTTAAGCCATTGAGATGATGGTTGAAAGCACACAAACATTTTATTAATTGACTAAAGGATCATGAGAATGAGATAGGCGAATGCAAAAATATATAGGGAGCAATCCGTGAAAATCTTGGCAACATGCAGCACACACTTCAAATGTCGTCTAGAAACGACATACATGAACAATGTATTAAAAATAACATCAATCAATTTCGAAAAAAAACCAAGATTTTGGATCGGTAGCATTACAAAATATAATAGATTATAGATATAATAAGTAGGACTAATGTTGAATGGATACTTCTAATATCATGCGTAATTTACATAAAAGGGGGCTGATATAATTCTATGTCAAAACAAAAGGTAGCTACACTCCACAAGAATGCTTCATATGTCCGTACCCTTGTCACTCCGAGATCCTTCATGATATCATGTACTCCCTCCGTTCTTAAATATAAGTCTTTCTAAAGATCTTACTATGGACTACATACGGATGCATATAGACGTAGTTTAGAGTGTAGATTCACTCATTTTGCTCCGCATCTAGTCTTTTATTGGAATCTCTAGAAAGACTTATATTTAGGAATGGAGGGAGTATTAAGCAGTTGTAGTATGCTAAATTAGTACAAATAACAAATTTAAGAAAGGGCGTGAAAGAACACATGTATCTATATACAAATAGGATTAGGTGATATTGTTACCATATCCATTAAATAGCCACTATAGTAGTTCGAATCTAGTACACTCAAGAAGTGTAGAAAATTGAAAGAAAATATGCAAGCCCTGATTAAATGTTAGTGAAACCGAATGGAGGATGGTAGCCGTGGCCTACCTGATTGAACTTTACTCGGCCGGTTCTGTAAATGTTGTTATAAAGAAACTAGAAATGGCTTACATTTAATTCCTTGTTATAAAATCTGATAATAACCTCAAAAAAAATAAAATTTGAAGATGATGTAAAGATGTAAGATGTTCAATCCCCATGGTGGAACTAACTTAGAATTTGCACATAGTTCAAACAAAAAAGCCTAAGTATGGGAGAAAAACCATGGACCAATAACCGAAATATGCTAAAAGATGTTGTAGTAAATTCATGAAACAGCTAACCTGTACACATCGAAAATTAAATAGTAGAAGAAGCATTAATCTCAATTATTTTGTGATTTATTTACTCTTGGTCTACCATATATTAAATGTCATCTGTGGTATTAGGAAATATATGTTCAAAACTTGATCATTTTATTACAGGAAAAAGTCCTAATATTATGTATTGGGGAGCAAAATCATACTCACCGGCGTTGTGTAACTAAAAACCAAAAATAACTGAAATAGTTTTTCTCCTGGTGCATGTCATATATTTGGCAATTTATGTACGTGGAAGATATATGTGTAACCACTGCCACATATGCCTTGTTTGTGTATCGTCGATCTTGAGAAATAATCCTGCAATTCTCTTTATTTTCCTGCAACACAATGATGGAAATACACATGTAGTTTTAAAATAAAAATTAAGTAGCACAAAAATCACCATAATTATCGTCTCAATAGGTCATTGGTGAAAAGCAAAGCTGCAATAAAAATGAAAGGTTGTAAAGAATCGTGTCCATGGTTATCCATTTTTGTAAGCGACACCAGATTTTACTGATGTCATGTACATATAAATTTGTAATTATTACGTCCGTGCATGAAATTAACAATGATTAAAATATAATAATGTGAAACTTGTACTAAATCATGTCCCATGTTATTCAAACTTCACTGCTCAAAACACTGGTCTGATGATTATTTTTACACAGTAGCCTGCAACAGGTTCATCCCTGAAAGAAAGAAAACATTGTTAAAATGCATCAAATAAGTATTTCAAGATATATGTCCTATGGGATCATTCCTGTTAGCAATGCTATTTGTTTCTTTCGGTAGGAAATAAGAGAAACGTAGCAAACTCATGAGTCCTGTCCAAGAGGTTAAAATAGGAAGGATTTATGTATAAAATAATACACAACAACTCGAGTATGCCTTGTTTAGAAATGTCACATCCATGGTATATAAAGACATTAGTTGGAGGGTCTTTACTCTTAACACCTTGGTCAGACTGCAGGCTTGGAAGGATAAATAATCGTTGTTAACATGTGATCATATATAGTCTGGTAATTTGTCTCCACCACATTGTCCCAGTCACAATATTGGGCACACCCACCCATGCACGGGCTAGTAATAATATCATCATAAACAAACTCCAAATTTTTATCACGCATGAATGCAATTGAAGAAATTTAAATAATACACTTTGAGAATTGCCATGCTCATCAAATTGTATGCACTTCCTAAATGCTTCTGAATCAAATCAGTATTGGATTTTTTATTAAATTCGGCATGCTCTCAGCTCAGTTGAGAAGAGTTTGGTTAACAACACCAAAGTAAAGCAGCATATGTTGTGTAGTACCGAGGAGAAAATATGCTCATTAATAATTGAGTGTTTTGCATGGCCAGACCACCAAAGGGCAAAGAAACATTTCACAACGCAAATATACATTTCTTTCTTCATCAAGATTACAACCCCACAAAAGGGGATCATGAGCAATGCATCGGACTTTCTCGTTTATTGAGTAAATACAGGTGCTACCGATTATAAAACAACAAATTGGAAATAAGTAATTATTGATTTCCTTCACAATGCCGTAGCAAGGCCCTCTGCGGCTCGCCTCCATCTCCAGGGCGAGGTCACCGTCTGGTTTAGCTGCTCTGCCACCTCAACCATGTGAATAGTGATGTTGTTGCGAGCATGCCCCAATTGATTCTGATAACCATCTGAATTCCCCAACGCGAGGAAGAGACTACACCGGGCACAAAAGATAGTTGGAGAAATTCGTATTTGAATCAAAAGCCCAGTATAATATACTGATGCAACCTCATAAAGAAAATCCTAGGTGCACTGAATTTAGACATTTAGTCAAGAAACATTTCGAGGGTTGCATTAAACTTCAGACAATCATGTCACATAACTGGAAAATAGAAAGAAATGTGCATACGGGAACAGATATTACATAAGTAGGTGACGCCAAAACAATTAGCTACTTATTTCCATGCTTAGTTGTGTTTTGTAATTAGTTACTAAACCAATAGTTCGTTTTTCAGTTTTGAAACATCACACTTTTGTAACTAAAAACTAATCGATCAATTGAATATTGAGCAATATAAGTAAATGTACGTCTCTTTTTGATAGCTTATCACTGCAATTTATCCATAATTTATTTTTCTTGTAGAGAACAGAGTGGAAATTACAGTAAGTAAAATTACAGTAACTAAACCTTGACTTGCTTCTGCACCATTTTGTTTAAGATCAAAACAAAACATCGTCAAATGTTTCGTAATAGAAAAAACAAATGTACACTTTTTTAACTCAACATGTGCACTTCGTTAATATGTCATGAGTCCTTACGCTTCAGGCACATTAACCCGATGCACTATGTATGGACATGCACGGCCGAACCCATATGATCTTAGTTTAGATCTAAGAGGAGGTTAATGTGTGATATTTCACCAGTTTATACATTTTCCCTATTTCCTCAACAGCCATGGATGTATTAAGATTATCACAGAATCAACATTCCACTAATGACCAGTATAATACAATGTAGGTTGAATTACTAATGATCAGCATAATACAATGTAGGAAACATGGAATCCTAGCAATAGCTTGATTAGAGCAGTAAACAACATAGATTGACCCCAATAGCAGTGTTAATATGAAAATAAGGAAATTTGAGAGAGTAAAAGCTGGGTGGTAGGACCATCAGGAGTGGCTGCAAGTCACCATGACACCAAGCTCTAGTCTTCAGTCACAAAGCATACAACTCCAGCCAGAGCAGTTTTAAACCACGCTTCCTATCATTAGCAGAATATCTGTAAAAGGAAACTTTCTTAATAACTGTACATCAATACCAGATTTACACATTGACTGACAGATTAGAAAACGTAGAGCAGACTCCCTTCTCCAATTCATCTTGAAATTAAGATATTAATACACAAAGATTGTCAATTTTGTAGTACCAATCACATGATACAATCGTACAATTACTGGTCCTTGAAAGCTATAGATAGATGATAATGCGGCAAGAGCTAGCTCTCAGCATCATTAATCTATGCTCTTTTTTCCATACACTATAGCTAAGATGATTTACCCTTTCATATATCTATGTCGCTACAGTTTAACTATTGTGTGTTGCGACATCCACCATGTTACCTGGTGTTATCAAGTCGAAACAAAATGTCATTTGGCATGGAACGAAGAATTTTCTGAGCATCATTCTTGATAACAGATATACCATGACGCAAAAGAGACTCTAGAAAGGAGAACTAAACAATATCATTTAGGTGCTATAAGAATTCAGGTATTCGTGTTTGAAGGATGACATCCAGGTATATGACTATCCATAAAAATGTATAGTTATCAGCAACCATCATTCCTAACCCTATTATTGCTTAATAGATCTCACCTATTTCCATCCAAAAAAAGCAACGATGGTTTCGTTTTGATGCTATTTACTTCTTATAATTTCTTGTACTGTAGGTATTTTTTTGCACAGCAAAAAATCATGAGTATCACTGTGAGACAACCTAAGGCATCTCATATGTCAACCAATTATACAAATAAAAAAAGTGAGACATGATTGATACCTCAAGTTTGCTTCATGAAACGTTATTTTCAACTTCAAAAACGAATGTGCATCCTTTCATGTTCGACCTACAATTTTTCACCTGATTGAACTCACCACTCGTTTAGAATTTTCTAAATTTGGTCCTCAGTACTGAATAATGTTTAGAATTTTCATGTAAGAGAAATCTGTAAGAGAGATCTGAAAGAGAGATCTGAATAACGTTTCATTGTAAAATGCTTCACACATATAAAATTAATGCTTGATACATTTTCTTATTCTGTGAATTGTGCCCAGTCCATGACTATAACTGAAACTAAAAGCCCAAAAACTTTTTAGGCGGCTCATAATAATACTAATGTATACAGGCTAGAAACTGAATCATGTTGAATGCTAAGTCATCAATACGGAATTATGTGTAGGTAAGAACAGAATATCTCGGACTGTTTTCTCTACCAGATAAGATGTCACAAATTTGTTGAGTATGTAAAAAAAATAGTAGAATGGAGACCCTAAAGTAATTGTTATCAACCATTGTATATATCAGCTGCCCATGAATCATGATTTCCCAGTGCATACTATATATGTTGATAGGGATCATTTTTTTGTTGTAATAGAAATTGATTGAAGATCTCGGAAATAGCAATGGACATATACTATTAGAGATATATTAAGCAATGCACTTGGCACAAATTCGGCTTGCAAAATTGCAGAAATAACACTAACATTTTGGACAGGGTACTATTAGAGATATATTCTATGGGTAAATTTATGTAGTGCAGAAAATTCAGGATAGATACTTCCCTGCTGAGTTTTTTTACCTCAAACTTGGCAGCCTGGTTCAGCAAATTTGGCTCGGCGGCCTTGTTTCTCTGTACACATTACATCAAACATGGAAGGATCAAGATTGGAGCTGGGCAGGGGAAACAAAGGGACACTTTGCATTGGGGAACGTTGTACTGGAAGGAGTAATTTTGGATCAACGACACCTGCTGAAGCTCCTCTGATGTCTCGACCACCAACCATGCATGCGTGCCGCTCGAGGTAGGGGGTGCTCCAGGCCTGCAGCCGTTCCGTGAGCCAGTGGCTCCGCACGCACCACATAGGAGCCGACACATGCACGACTCCGTCGTTCCTGCCGCCCTCGACGGTGAGAGGCGCGATGTGGCAATGCATAGGGTGCTGGATCTTCCAGTGGGCGACCAAGGTAGGATCTGGCAACGACGGCTACCGGCGCGACCAATTCGAGGTGAGGAAGAATGGTGGGAGAGCGGGCGATGGCGGAGGACGTGGATCCAGTTGGGGCGGCTTCGTTCCGCATGCCGGCGATGTCCCGATGTCCCTGTGGAGGCAAGGCAGAGAGAGGTGAGAGAGGAGCATGGAAGGACGGGAAAAAGGCAAGGCAGGAGGGCGGCTGCTGCTCGCTGGTGAGCTCGCCGGCAGGCGACAGATGCTCCAGCGGCGCACCAGAGACGGAGGAGTCGAGGTGTCGGCAAGGTTCGCGAGCTCTGGTGGCGCGGCTGCTCGGGGCTGAAGAAAAGGCGACATGTTTTTTTTCCTTTTATTTTTATATGGAAGGAGACATAGATGAATCTGAGTTTCTTTGTCGTGAATGAAAGAGATAAAGATTTCTAATCGTGTTTTAGGTGGACTGCTTTGGAGTTTTTTTACGTGAATGAAAGAGATAAAAGATTGCTAATCGTGTTTTAGGTTTTGGAGCTTTTTTATCACAACAAAAGCAAAATTTTAATCGAATCTACACCGTAATAATCTGGACCCACCAGATTAACGGCTCCTAATTACTGATTAACGTGGTAATTTTTTGGGAGTCTGTAATTAGTAGAGGTATAGATAGATAGATAGATAGATATAGAGGTATAGATAGATAGATAGATAGATAGATAGATAGATAGATATAGATAGACTAATCATGATTAATTAGTTTAATTAGTTGTTTAGTTTAATTAATCAAAATTAATTAACTTAATTAATTCTTTAATTAATTAATTAACTAACTAATTAAGTTATTATTCATTTATTATTATTTTTTATTATTATTAATTTCCTTTTTTTAAAACTTTCTGGCCGTGGGCCCCGTTTGTCATGGGCTAGAGGGCCTATCGGGCGTGGCCCGAACGGGCGTGCGGGCACTAGCGGGCGCCCGGGCGCTAACGGGCGCTGGAGCCGGGCGCGGCTAGGCTGGCACCGGGCGCTGGCCGGGGCAAAGGTGAGCGTTGTGGGGGAGCAGGGGGGCGTGCGGCGTGGGGGCTCAGGCGCCCTGTGGCCGGTCGGAGCAGGGGGTGCAGTGGAGGCGTGGAGGTGGCCGGTGGGAGCGATGCGGCGCGGCGGGGAGCTCCAGTGAGCAGCGGCCGGGCGGAGAAGGGGGTGGACGCGCTGCGTGGTCCTGGCTGCAGTGCTCGGGAGCACGCAGCGGCACAACGGCGAACGAGGGCAGCGGCAGAATCGGCCGGCGGCAACGGCGCAAGCGGGGCGACCGACGAGGCGCGGTGTACGGGGAAGGACCGACAAGGGCGTGGAGCGCCGCGGTCGGAAGTAGTGGCAACATGGTTGCCGCGGGCTCGGCAGGCAGGGTGTGGCTGCCGGCGAGGCAATGCAGGGCGACGGCGCGAGCGAGGTGTAGTGGGGAAGGCAGAGCTCACGCAGCTTCGGGCGCGATTGTGGCTGCATGTGCGCGCGTGCACGTCGGCGCGAGGGAGTAGAGGCGGGCAGAGCGGCGGCGTGCGGTGACCGTGCGGAGCAGAGGGAGGCGGGGCCTCACCGCGATTTGTAGGGTCGGGGCAGAAGGGGTCGAGGTGGGGAGACGGGGACGATGCGCGTAGGGGAGGCAAGCCGGTGGTGAGGAGGACGGGGGCGCGTCGACGACGGAGAGGCGAGCGGCGTCGTTCCGATGACGGGATCTGGGGGGGCGCGGCGTCGGGCC
>NC_041388.1:498084670-498103008 GCF_002162155.2 Triticum dicoccoides | reverse complement strand
GTAGTGTATAAGGGGGAGCAAGTGGGGGGGATGGGTGGTGGCTACGTTAGGGATTGGGGGTAGTGGATAAGGGGGAGTGGGGGAATGGCCGGTTGGGACGGGGGGGGCAGTGGACTGGCCAGCAGTTGGGTCGGCCTGGCTAGCTGGGCCGAATGGCCCAGGGGGAGGGGGGTTTTCTCTTTTTTTTTCTCTTTTGTATTTTCTTTTCCTTTTATTTATTTACTTTTCTGTTTTAATTCATTTTAAGTACTTAGGTCTTTTATAAAGGCATGGTTCCTTCACCATAAATACCTAGGCATTTATTTGCACACTCCGAACATTTTAGTTTTGAGGTTTGGAAACTTTTATTGTTTGACTTAATTTCAAATTTGAATTTGAAACGTTTTCACCTAACACGTGAGTAGCAATAGTAACAGAGGTGACGTGGCATCGTTAACGTGGAATTACTGTAGTTTGATTATCCGGGCGTTATATCACACCTACTGAAATATCTTTGCAAATGACCGACAAATCAATTGCCATACATATCGGTATTTGTGAGGATGTGCCCGTTGTTGTTGCAAATGTTACTATTTTAACTGACTTTGTTATACTTGAGATGCCCGAGGACGACAACATGTCGATTATCTTTGGTAGACCCTTCTTGAATACTGCAGGGGCTGCAATTGATTGCAATAAAAGCAAGGTCACTTTTCATATCAATGGTAATGAGCACACTGTGCACTTTCTGAGGAAACAATTCCAAGTGAATGGTATTAACTTTATTGAAAAATCTCTGACAATCACTATTGGAAGTTTTCAACTACCTCTACCTACTGCCAAAAAGAAATATGAAATGCTTATTGTTGGGGACATTCATATCCCCATTGAGGTAACTTAGTAATTTACGAAAGTTCTTCAGTTTCATGCTAATCGAAAGTGGTTGTTAATAAGACTTGGTGAACCTTATTAATGGATCATTTTTGAGAGGTATGAAGTTGATGAATTTAGTAAGCACTACCTTCTGTCCCTACCTTTTATTTTCTGTTTTTCTTAGTTAAAGAAAATAAAATGCCATGTTTTGTCTGTTTTCTGAATTTCCCGTGCAATAAAAAATGGCCCAAAAATAAAAGTTCTCAGAATGCTCTGAAAATTTAATACGATTTTTTCTGAATATTTCTGAATTTTCATGCAAATAATATCAGAGGGGGTGCACTAGGTGGGCACAACCCACCTGGGCGCGCCAGCACCCCCAGGCGCGCCCTGGTGGGTTGTGGTCCCCATGTGGGGCCCCTCACTTATCTCTTCATCCCATACCACCACCTACCTCCAAAAAATCACCATTGCTCTCTCTCTCTCTCTCCCTCTCTCTCTCGTGTTCTTGCTCTCAAACCCGCTGTCGGTGTCAAAATCGGCGGATCTCCGGTAGGGGGTCTCGAACTGTGCCTCTAGGCCGGATGGTAACAAGAGGCAGGGGACACAATGTTTTACCCAGGTTCGGGCCCTCTTGATGGAGGTAAAACCCTACGTACTGCTTGATTAATATTGATGATATGAGTAGTACAAGAGTAGATCTACCACGAGATCGGAGAGGCTAAACCCTAGAAGCTAGCCTATGGTATGATTATATGTTGTGGTTGTTGTCCTACGGACTAAAACCCTTCGGTTTATATAGACACCGGAGAGGGTTAGGGTTACATAAGGTTGGTTACAAAGGAGGAGATATCCATATCCGTATTGCCTAGCTTGCCTTCCACGCCAAGTAGAGTCCCATCCGGACACGAGACGAAGTCTTCAATCTTGTATCTTCATAGTCTAACAGTCTAGCCAATGGAGATAGTCCGGCTGTCCGGAGACCCCCTAATCCAGGACTCCCTCAGTAGCCCCTGAACCAGGCTTCAATGACGATTAGTCCTGGGCGCAGTATTGTCTTCGACATTGCAAGGCGGGTTCCTCTCCAAATTTCGTGTACCTGTCGAAATAGTGTCCGGCCTCTTGTGAATGTTGCACTCTTTGGCTTCCGCGCCCAATAATGGCCACTTTCCACGTGTCGGGCGAATGTGAAGAGCCAGGGTTTTTACATTTACCCCCCTAGCTATGTGAATGAGCTGCCTATTAAAAAGACGAGGATTCAGATCCAAATCACACCATCCTCCCTTGGTGAGCCTTCATCGGAGCGCATTCGACAGAGATCCATTCCATCATGGCCGGTCGACGCAGCTCCTCCTCTCGCTCCCCTAGCCCCAAGCCTGGAGATTAGGAGAGATGTTTCGTCCCGCACAGCAAATTAGTGATGCTTCAGACCAAGGGATTTCTTCCCCCAGCGTACCTGGTCCCAGTTCGAGCCGGGCTTGCCACCTATAATGGCGGAGAGCAAGCGGAGAGCCTTCCCAATCCCTCCAAGGGAGAGCGGGTATGCCTTGTCCCTTATTTGGTAAGAGGGCTTGGATTTCCAATTCATCCGTTTCTTCGGGGGCTCCTGGAGTTCTACGGCCTCTAGTTGCATAACCTTACGCCTGCCTCCATGCTACATATCGCGGGATTCGTAGCCCTTTGCGAGTTGTTTTTGGCCTGTGAGGCTCATTTCGCTCTATGGAGGAAGCTGTTCTGCCTTGTGCCCCGTTCTCAGAAGGGGTCAATATATCAAGTGGGCAGAGCCGAAGTGTGGCGTATTGCTGGGACCGGATACCTGTCCGGAACCCAAAAGAAGACGTCCGAAGACTGGCCTTCAGAATGGTTTTATATAGAAGACGTCCCCCTCCCGGATTCTATTAGAATCGGCCTTCCTGAGTTCGACAACGCCCCTTTGAAGAAGCGCCCGAGCTGGCGTCCATGGAGCTCCCTGGAGGAAGATGACAGGGACGTTCTTTACCTGATGAGCCGGATAAGTTTTTTAGCTCGATCCGGATTGACCATGACCGAGGTCATGGCCATATGTATTACGCAGGGGGTGCAGCCGCTTCAATATAGAGGCCACCCCATGTGGGATTTCAACAGGGAGGATGACGCCACCCGCCACGGCCGCAAAGGGCCAGGATCGGCTGCTGATCTAATAAAGATCTTATCCACTTTGTACAAGGGAGAAGAGGAGGAATTCCTTCATGTCAACCCGTAGGGCGGATTTTCTATGTACAATCCACTGAGCTGGGTAAGCGAAGACTTCTTCTCGCCCATCCGTTTCGTATTCCCGTAGTTAAGTATTCGGTCTAGCGATTTCATCGCAGGAGCTGCGCCAGGCTGTAAAGGAGATAAACATCCCTCCTCCACAACCCGAGGACCCTAAACGGTCCCTTGACCCAGCCTCCCAGGAGGATCCGGACATATCTAGGGAGCTGATCGATGGGGTATTTTACCAATCAACTAATGACAACGCTTTGGTTGCCATTACGGCCGATTACCCTGGGCTACTTCCAACCTCACAGGTGACTGAGGCCGAAGTCCCAGCACTTCGAAAGGGTATCTGCCCTTGCATTTTTTTGATTGCCGTATAACAGCCGTGTTTTGCAGGGGAGGTCCTCGAGGCGGAAGGCCGAGCCTGCGGCAACTAGCCAACAAGGGGCCGCGAGGCCAGGCGGGCTGAAAAGACCCGCAGTCCGGATTGAGACACCGGTGCAGTGGTACGGTGCGCCGTATTTATTGCAAGACATTATTCTCCGAGGCATATTAACGCCCATGCCTTCTTTTCAGGAAAAAGAGCGCTCGCCGGACTGTACCCGGAGAGGCTACCAATCGCGCCTCCACCAGCCAGGCTCCAAGGCCGAATTCGGAGGCGGGAACGAATACGAGGTGTGCGCCGGGTGCTCCTCCGACAGAGGATGCGGATAAACTGTCCGCCACCAATTCCGAGGTGGAAAGTGCCATGAACCACAGGCGTCACTGGACTATTCTTTGTGACGCTTGTTTCTCCCAAGAGGCATTGGATGCCTTCAACTCGGGAGACGCGTACCTCCGTGCCGCTCAAAATGGTCTAGCCAGAGCCACGGAGCAGTATGTAAAAGACATACGGGTGATAAAATTTGGTGATTATATATATATCAGTAGCCCCTGAGACTTGAAATAGTTTGGATAACTGATTTAAGGATCATTTGTTATGCAGGTTCTTACAGAAAAGAATACTCAACTGTCCCAGGAGCTGGAAGAGTGCAAAGCCCAACTTCAGGCTGCACTGGCCGCAGCAGGGGAGCCCAAAGAGACCCCCTCTGGTAACATATCCTTCGAATGATAAGTATCATATAGAATGCGGCGTATATGCAGATCTGACCATAAAATTGCAGATGATGCTGGAATAAATCCGGATAAGCAACAGCTCCTACGCCAGCTGAAGGCTGGTGAGAGCGTGCTTACGAGGGTGAGGCAAGAGAAGGATGATCTCCTAGATGCCAACACCAAGCTGGGCGTGGAACTAAAAGATGTTCGTGCCCAACTGTCAGACTCTGTTAAGGAGAATCGGCGGCTTCGACGCGGCATATTTAGTAAGTGCTTGAACGAACTTTGAAAAAGAGTTCGGCGAGGAAGCTGGCTGACAGAGTTATGTCTGTAGGTATGCTAACAGGTCGTCCTGCCGAGGAAATGCCCGGTTCAACGGGTGACCTTCTTCCCGAGCTCTCACAGCTGCACGAACGAGTTCGGCAGGTGATGCAAGGCGTCGCCCAGGCCTTGTGGCCATTCGTCTCCATACCCGAAGGCCTTGGAGAGCTTGCAGAAAAGCTGAAGGGAGCGCGGCGGCGCTTCCGATTATGGAATATATCGGCCTGCCGTCAGGGCGCCAGGGAAGCCTGGGCAATAGTGAAGACACGGTACACGAAGGTTGACCTGAAGCACATGGCCGAAGTCGGACCTGTGGGGCCCGATGGGAAGGAGATCCCTGCGAGCTTAGTGTACATCCAAGTAGAATTGGCCGCAAAGTATTCCCAACAGGACTGTAGACTAGACAGCCTATTGGATGGTATTGAAGAGAAATTCAACCAGTCAAATTGACTATGTAATTTTAAAGTGACATGTATAATGCCTTCTAGCCAGATTGTAGATCGTTTGTCATGGCGGACCTTTTCGCTTCAACCTCGGGACCCGATGGTCTGGATTGTATCCGAATACCCTCTCGGTTATCTAAGAACTGGGGCATGCGTGGAGACCAGGCGTAGGGGTCATTAGTGCTTTATCAGACACGTGCCCAACTAGTTATGTTATATTACATGGGTAGTAAGAAACATCTTCCAGGGAGAATAGTTCCGTTAAGGGTTCCTTTCCCTGGGTAAGCATGCCCTAAAGTGCATGTCTGAACTGCGATAAGAAGCACAGAAAAAGCATCTGGGGGCAGATATGGATAATAAATAAAAGTCATCTTTTGTTCACCGACCGAATATTCCCTTAAGAACGCTAGCTTTCGGCTTCACCAAGTCTGAGGTACACGTCCGGCTGACTCGGCGGTAACAATCGCAGAGGTGCTCCCCTTACGCCCTAGCCGAATTAACGGGAAAGTAGGGCATAAATACAAGAGCCAGGCAACCCAGCTTGGCCAAAACTTAAGTCATATCGATGCATATAATGGTGAAAAAAGGTACATGTGGAAGTATAACACATGCGTTGGGCGTGAGGCCCAGGTAAATAATTTAAGCTTCTGTGAAAGAAGCCCCGAGGTATGAAGAGTGCGGCTAGCGCATCTGTAATGTACGAGTGAGGCACAAGGTGACCCTTGAAGGCCTAGAGAAATAAAAGAAAGAAAGGGAAACAAGACAGATGATGCATATGCAGAAAATGGACAAAGGGAGGGGACTAACATAGAGTCCGGTGCTAGGCGTAGAATCTTCGAAGCCTGGCTCCGTTCCATGGGTTCGGCTCGAGTCGACTAGTCGATGCATCCCGCAGTCGGTACGCTCCACCGGTCAGAACTTGGTCGATAATGAAGGGACCTTCTCATTTGGGCTCGAGCTTGTTCTTTTTCTTATCCGGCAGTCATAGAACTAGTTCGCCAACGTTATAAGTTTTGGCCCGTACTTCTCTGCTTTGGTATCTGCGAGCCTGTTGCTGGTAAAATGCGGAACGGGCTTTGGCTACGTTGCACTCTTCCTCCAAGGTGTCCAGACTGTCCTGCCGATCGAGCTTGGCTTCTCTTTCTTCGTACATGCGCACTCAAGGTGAGTCATGAATTATGTTACAGGGGAGGACTGCCTCTGCGCCGTACACCATAAAAAACGGCATATATCCGGTACTACGATTCGGCGTGGTCTGCAGCCCCCAGACTATGGAGTCGAGCTCCTCTACCCAGTGCGTGTCAGACTCTGTTAAGGAGTGCACTAATCTGGGTTTAATGCCACTCATTATAAGACCATTTGCTCGTTCGACTTGACCGTTGGTTTGTGGGTGATAGACTAAAGCATAATCGAGCTTGATGTCCATTTTGTTGCACCAGAGTTTTACCTCGTCAGCCGTGAAGTTCGTGCCGTTATCAGTGATGATGCTGTGGGGACGTCGTAACGGTGTACAACCCCGGATATGAAATCTATCACCGGTCCGGATTCGGCTGTTTTAACTGGTTTAGCCTCTATCCATTTGGTGAATTTATCCACCATGACCAATAAGTATTTTTTCTTGTGGGTTCCCCCTTTAAGGGGTCCAACCATGTCAAGCCCCCAGACCGCGAAGGGCCATGTAATGGGGATTGTTTGGAGGGCGGTGGGTGGCATGTGGCTTTGATTTGCAAAGAGCTGGCAACCGGCGCAATGTTGGACCAAGTCCTATGCATCTGCCCGGGCCGTTGGCCAATAGAATCCTGTACGGAAGGCCTTGCTTACAAGAGCCCGGGCTGCGGCGTGATGACCGCCGAGTCCGGCGTGAATTTCTGCCAAAAGGTTCCGCCCTTCCTCTTCGGAGATGCACCTTTGAAGGACTCCAGTAGCACTTTTTTTGTACAATTCTCCCTCATGGACCCTGTAGGCATTGGATCGCCGCACTATGCAGCGTGCCTCATTTTGGTCCTCCGGAAGGTCATGTCTAGTTAGGTAGGCCAGGAATGGTTCTGTCCACGGGGCAATAATGGCCATTATTACGTGGGCTGAATGTGTTATTTCGGTGGCGGAGCCTCCGATTGTGTCAGAGAGTTCGGTATCGGGTATTTTGGCCGGGTCCGGACTGTTGTTACCGGTGTCCCCTTCCCATGCTACGGATGGCTTGAAGAGCCTTTCCAGGAATATGTTGGGAGGGACCGCGTCGCGTTTTGCGCCGATGTGGGCGAGGATATCCGCCGCCTGATTGTTTTCCTGAGCCACATGGTGAAATTTGAGCCCCTCGAACCGAGCTGACATTTTTAGGACGACATTGCGATAAGCTGCCATTTTCGGATCCTTGGCATCAAAGTCTCCATTTATTTGGGATATCACGAGGTTCGAATCCCCGCGCACCTCTAGGTGTTGAATGCCCATGGATACTGCCATTCGGAGACCATGTAGGAGGGCCTCATATTCGGCTGCGTTGTTGGAGTCCGTATACATTATCTGTAGTATGCATTGAACTGAATCTCCTATTGAGGACGTCAAAACGATGCCAGCCCCCAGACCAGCCAACATTTTGGAGTCGTCGAAGTGCATGATCCAGTTTGAATATGTGTCGTACTCCTTAGGGAGTTAGGCTTCCGTCCACTCGGCAACGAAGTCAGCCAAAACTTGTGATTTAATAGCTCGCCGTGTCTTGTAAGTTATGTCGAACGGGAGGAGCTCAATGGCCCATTTGGCAATCCGGCCCGTCACGTCGCGGATGTTTATAATATCGTTAAGTGGTACTTCAGAGGCTACCGCTATCGAACACTCTTGAAAGTAGTGTCGCAGCTTCCGGGATGCCATAAATACTGCATACACTATCTTTTGATAATGCGGGTACCGTGATTTGCATGGAGTAAGGACAGTGGACACATAGTAAACCAGTTTTTGAAGGGGGAATTTGTGTCCGTCCGCTTCTCGTTCGACGACGAGTACTGCGCTTACTACTTGATGAGTTGCCGCAATGTATAATAGCATTGGTTCGCCAATGTTCGGCGCGGCCAGGACTGGGTTTGTTGCCAATATGGCTTTTATTTCGTTGAGTCCGGCCGTGGCAACATCCGTCCACTCGAAGTGTTCGGTGCGCCGGAGGAGGCGATAAAGGGGTAATGCCTTTTCTCCCAAGCGGGAGATAAAGCGGCTTAGAGCCGCCACGCATCCAGTCAATTTTTGTATTTGTTTGAGGTTTGTTGGGGTAGCCAACTGTGACAACACTCGGATTTTGGCCGGATTAGCTTCAATACCTCTACTGGAGACAATGAATCCCAGGAGCTTTCTGGCTGGTACGCCGAAAACGCATTTTTCCGGATTGAGCTTGATGTCATATGTTCGGAGGTTACCGAATGTGAGCCTCAAGTCGTCTACTAGAGTTTCAACATGCTTGGTTTTAATGACCATGTCATCTATGTATGCCTCCACTGTTTTGCCGATCTGGTTTGCCAGACATGTCTGAATCATGTGCTGATATGTTGCGCCGGCGTTTTTGAGCCCGAAGGGCATTGTGTTGAAGCAGAATGGGCCGTATGGTGTGATGAATGCCGTTGCAGCTTGGTCTGGCTCTGCCATTTTAATTTGATGGTAGCCGGAGTATGCGTCGAGGAAACACAATGAATCGTGTCCTGCGGTGGCGTCGATGATTTGATCGATGCAGGGGAGGGGGAAAGGATCCGTTGAGCAGGACTTGTTAAGGTCCTTAAATTCGACGCACAAGCGCCAGGATTTGTCCTTCTTTGGTACCATCACCAGGTTTGCTAGCCAGTTCGGATGTTTTATGTCTCTGATGAATCCGGCCTCCAATATCTTGGCTAGTTCCTCTCCCATGGCTTGTCTCTTAGGTTCGGAGAAACGACGAAGAGCCTGGTTAACTGGCATGAATCATTTTAGGTTATTTAGGCTGTGCTCGGCCAGCCTGCATGGGATTCCTGGCATGTCTGAAGGGTGTCAGGCAAAAATGTCCCAGTTCTCGCGTAGAAACTCTCGCAGCGCGGTGTCGACATCAGGGTTTAATTGTGCCCCGACAGAAGCTGTTTTTGTAGGGTCCATTGGATGGACTTGGAATTTGACTATATCGTCCGCCGGTTTAAAGGAGGTGGACTTGGATCTTTTATTGAGTATGACATTGTCCCTGTTCATCGTGGAGCACAGCGCAGTTAGTTCCTCGGCCTCTAGGGCTTCGGATAGTGCCTCGAGGGCCAGTGCGGCTGTCTTATTTTCGGTGCGGAGTGCTATGTACGGATCACTAGCAAGAGTGATGATTCCGTTGGGCCCGGGCATTTTGAGCTTCATGTACTCATAATGGGGTATGGCTTGGAAGATTGTAAACGCCTCCCGCCCTAATAGAGCATGGTATCCACTTCTGAATGGGGCCACTTAGAATGTTATTTCTTCGGACCTGTAATTATCCGGCGTGCCGAATACCACATCTAGTGTGATTTTCCCAGCACAACGTGCTTCCCGACTGGGGATGATTCCCCTAAAGGTTGTGCTACTTTGCTCAATGCGACTCCAGTCTATTTCCATCTTTTGAAGAGTTTCCTCATAGATGAGGTTTAATCCACTGCCGCCGTCCATGAGTACCTTGGTGAGTCGAAAGCCGTCCACGATTGGACTGAGGACCAGTGCGGCTGGTGCTCGGGCTGTTCGGAATTTGGGTTCGTCACTGGCATTGAAGGTAATAGCCGTGTCACTCCAAGGATTTATTTCTGCTACGTGGCAGATTTCGGCCATGCTGCGGAGTGTTCGCTTGCGTCTATTATTTGACGCGAAGGTCTCAAAGACCGTTAACACCGTATTGTTGTCCACGGGATGGTGCTCTGTGGTATTCGGGAGGAGTAGATCCTCACCACTTTTGGCCACCTCCCGGAGTCTCCAACATGCTCTAAGGCTGTGCGTTGGTATTGCATCCGCGATACTATGAATTTTGCAGGGTCCGTTGAGCCATCCCTCCAGCACGGTTCTTTTCCCCGTAGAGGGTTTTTGCTTTTTAGTAGTTAACCCAGGTGTATTGTGATAATGCACCCTTTTATTTCAGACTGGGTTTGTATTCAGGGCCGGGTTATCCCAAAAATTTATTTTGGTTTTCCAGGCGCTTTCCATCGCATAGTACTTTCGTACTATGGACACCAAGTCGGCAAAGCGTGTAATTTCGCAGCGACTTATGGCGTTGAGGATTCCCTTGTCCGTGCAATTATTGCAGAAGAATGAAATTGTGTCTTCCTTGCGGTAGTCCTTTATCCTGTTCATGACCAAGAGGAATCTGGCCCAGTAATGGTGTACTGTTTCTTCGGGCTCTTGCCTGATTTGGGATAGATCGCCTTATGTTTGGGTGGGTGGGTGGAATTGAACCCGAGTCCTCACCCAATCTGAGACTCAGGGGCCAAGGAGTTTCCGAACTCGGAAGTTTGGATTCTTGGGTGTTTTCCGATAAATCTAGCCCGCTGCCTGACTCTAGGTTCAGGCCTTGAGTGACGTCCTCCCCTCCGCGGGTATCCGGCTTGGAGGGATCGGGAATCCGTACATAGCTAGTCCTTAAGATAGATGAAGGGTTGCCGCATTGTTCCTCCACCACTGCAACGTGATGGGTGACCTGGGGAGAGTTGCTCTCTCTCAGATCGGGTTTAGGCCCAATCTGATCGTAGTCTGTAGCCACTCCCAGGGCGGCGATGCGATCCAAGAGCTCGTTCAGGGAAGAGAGCTCCATTGGATCTAACTGCTCGGCGAGTTCCGAGTTGACGTGAAGATTGCTTTCGATGACCCGAGAAGTCATCGTCGGCGCAGCGGCCGAAGAGGCGGTCGTAAGAAAACCACCTAGCCGGAGAGTTTGGCCGATAGCCAAAGCTCCCTCAGCAACAGTGCCGTCTTTAAAGACGGGATGAGACATCCTTCCTGGTGGCGACGGCACAGCGGAACTCTCAATGAAAGCACCAATGTCGGTGTCAAAACCAGCGGATCTCGGGTAGGGGGTCCTGAACTGTGCGTCTAGGCCGAATGGTAACAGGAGGCAGTGGACACAATGTTTTACCTAGGTTCGTGCCCTCTTGATGGAGGTAAAACCCTACGTCCTGCTTGATTAATATTGATGATATGGGTAGTACAAGAGTAGATCTACCACGATATCAGAGAGGCTAAACCCTAGAAGCTAGCCTATGGTATGATTGTATGTTGTGGTTGTTGTCCTACAGACTAAAACCCTTCGGTTTATATAGACACCGGAGAGGGTTAGGGTTACATAAGGTCGGTTACAAAGGAGGAGATATCCATATCCGTATTTCCTAGCTTGCCTTCCACGCCAAGTAGAGTCCCATCCGGACACGAGACGAAGTCTTCAATCTTGTATCTTCATAGTCTAACAGTCCGGCCAATGGAGATAGTCTGGCTGTCCGGAGACCCCCTAATCCAGGACTCCCTCACCCGCGGATTTCGATCTCTTTGCTCAAAGATCCGTTTACGAAACTGTTTCAGGGGATTGTTGCTTGGTATGTGACTCCTTCGTTGGTCCAATTAGTTTTTGCTTTACTAGTTTATATTTTGAATAATTAGTTGCTCTTGGTGCTGCTGTAGATGAGCTTGCATGTTCAACTCTTAGAGTTCTAAGTAGTTTGAATGTTGCTATCATTATTGTGAAGTTTTGTTGATAAAAAAATTTGTGACCCAAAAAATTTCAGAAAGTTGTACACAAATATGATGAACCTCTTTGGGAGGAGTTCTTCGAGGAGGAAGTCCTCGGAGGCATCTTCTAGTAGCAGCTCCGTTCATCGGTCTTATGTTGAACCAAGTGAAAATTCCACACGAGATACCGCCACCAAATCATGTTTATGGCCATGCAACAATTATATGGTGTGCGTGGGCATTAAAGAAGAATTTGAGAAATATTTTCACAATGCCGAGCTCGGTCCCTACATTGCAAATAAGTGCAAACAACACCTCAGCCTCACTGAATCATTTACTAAAGAATTTAAATTCCATCCTCGTGAGTCTAGAGTGTCGTTTAAACCATATGACTATCCTTTCACTCTACCCTTAGAGACATTTTCTAACTACTGCAAAATTCCATTTTGGGGTTCGTTGGATGAACCACCAAGATCTGAGTTTGAGATATTCTTGACCAGTCTTTTCTATGGTGAGACTAGAGGAGTGACACAAGGTAGAATAAAAAGCATTCATTTTCCCTCAATTCAATACTTTGCACTTTTTAATGGGCAATGCATTGTAGGCAAACAGGATTGTAGTACACTTTATGCTCCAGACTTGAGCCTCATATGCACCGCTCTCACCAGTGACAAAAGTTATAACCTTCGAGCGATTGTTGCACGCAGGTTGCAACACAATGCTTGTAGTGGATATTTTTTATGGTGGAATTTATGCCACATGCTTAGCAAGAGAGCTGGGTGTTTCACCTTGGCCTTATGACCCCATCCTACCCATACAGTACTTGGACTTTGACGCTATGAAATGTCATAAGATCCTTAGTGGTGAAGCCCATAATTTTACTTATAACCTATTGTTTAATAAAAGGTCCATTGTGGATACCTTTTTACCTGCGCCTGCTCTCTTTGATGTTCACAACAAGGGAAGATATTACGTTCTTGAGAGCGAGGCCGGAGCACATAATGCAGCGGTTGGGCTGAGGCATCTGCACCTAGAGCCTCCGTGAGCTATCACTCCGACCACTATGCAGGCTACTGATGATGACCAACTTAGGCCAAAAGTCTAAGCTTGGGGGAGTACGTATTTCCACCGACATTACATTCCTCTTCACACATTTCATTCCAGTTGTCGGTGTCTACACTTTTTCACTGTATTATCGATACTAGATTTATTTTATCGCCTTCTTCTTGTGTGTTTGAAAAACTTTGAGAAAATACAAAAATATTTCCCACTTCTTTTTGATTTTTCTCTCTAGTTTAGTTAGTTGTAGTATTAAAAAGAAAATCCAAAAATATTTCCTTGTTCTTCTTTTACTTATTGGGAGCTTTCTTGTGTAAATAGTTTTTCTCGTTTTTGTTTTTCCCTTTTATTTGCTTGTTCAGGAGAAACCGAAAACTCCAAAAATATTTCAGTGTGTTTCTCTAAATTTCCTTTTCACTTCACCGAGTCATACCGAGGAGAAGACCACGATGAAAATGTTGAGTGGCTCTCATATGCATTATTTTTTATCTAACGAAGAGCCCATATTACCTTGTCTTCTCCTTTTTGAATAAAATGTTTGCAGATTCCAGCTTAGTCCACGGCATTCTTGCACTATTATTATTTTCATATTGTTCGGTCGTGCAAGTGAAAGGCAATAATGACGGTATTTGATGAACTGGCTGTGGTAGAGAGAAACGGGTATGAACTCAACTTGTTGTGTTTTTGTAAATATGTTTAACCTAGTATCCATGATTCAACCTATTATGATTAAACATGTTTGCAATGACCCTTAGAGATTATAGTTTCTCATGCCATGCTTAAGTATCTAGGAGTGGATAATGATTTATCTTGGGTGTCAACATTGAATTAAAATGATTGTGATGTAGTATGATGATATGGTATCCTCCTCTGAATGTTCGAGTGGCTTGACTTGGCACATGTTCATGCATGTAGTTGAATCAAAAATAACATAGCCTCTATGACATTTATGTTCGTGGTGTTCATATCCTACTCATGCTAGTACCAATGTTACTTACGCATAATGCATGTTCATGACCATTTTCGCTCTCTAGCTGGCCGCTTCTCAACCTAATTGCTAGCCTTCGCCTGTACTAAGCGGAATTCTGCTTATGCATCAAAACCTTGAAACCCAAGTTATCCCAGATGAGTCCACCATACCTACCTGAAAGTGCTAGTTATCGACTAGAGGGGGTGAATAGGAGACTTTTGTGAAAGCCTTCAAAACACGAGGTCTTTGAAAACAATCAGTGCAAATGAACCTATATGATATGCAGCAGAAGATGAACTACACTAGACAGGCCATAGTCAAGTAAGCAGTACAGTGAAACTACGAAGACTAACAGCAGCTAGGTAGTATGGATCAGAATGGAAGATAGTATGAAGCCAAACAGTTAATAGTCTTCACATAGTGAAGTCAAACAGATCAGGTAAGCAAGCAATGACTTCATGAAGACAAACTGAAATGAAAAGGAAGTAGGGGATAGAACCAGTTGCTTGGTGAAGACAAGGGTAGACCAGTTCCAATTAATGTGACAACTGTACGTCTGGTTAGGGAGGCTGAGATTAAAATCAGAAGACTGTGTCTTCACCTTATTCCCCTTGACATAAGGACACCCAGTCCTCGCCCAATCACTCTGGTAAGTCTTCAATGTAGACTACCAAACCTTCATAGACTTCATTCATCGGCGATCCACGATGAATCTTGGATGCTCAGAACGCAACGCCTAACCGGCTGGAGGATTCACAGTCCTCAAGTGTAACAAGTCTTCAGGTCACGTGGACAGAAAGACTTCAGTGATGCCTAACACTCTTTGGCTCTGGGTGTTTTGGGCTTTGTCCTTGCAAGGATCTCTCTCTCAAAGGCTTTGGAGGTGGGTTGCTCTCAAACGACAAAAGCCGTGCACTAATTCTGAGCAGCCACCAATTTATGGTGTAGGGGTGGGCTATTTATAGCCCGGAGGCAACCCAACATGATATGTCCGAAATGACCCTGGGTCACTAAGGAACCAACACGTGTCCAATGGTTGGATTTCAAACACATGCGACAGCTTGGCTTGGGCTACAAGCAAAGCCGACTCATCCAACTCTGGATAAGATTTACTCTCATTGTCTTCACTCGAATACATAGGATTTTTGTTGAGCATCACTTCAGTCATCTGACTTTGTTCACTTGGACCCCACTTAACAGTACAGTTGTTCTTATGACTTAATAAAGAAGAAAAGGAACTACGAAAGAAACTATGTATTCGCACTCCATAGTCTTCAAGTGAATGTCTTCACAGGTCATTATCTTCAACGTGAATGTCTTCACGAACCACCATTGTCTTCAATGTCTTCATACATTTTTAGGGGTCATCTCTGGTAGGTAAACTGAATCAATGAGGGACTACTACCTGTGTTATCCTGCAATTCTCACAAAAACATTAGTCCCTCAACCACGTTTGTCGTTAATACTCCAAAACCAACTAGGGGTGGCACTAGATGCACTTACAATCTCCCCCTTTTTGGTGATTGATAACAAACTGGTTGAAGTTTTCAACGGGGATTAAAGTATGTGAAAATTAAAGTACATGGGCATTGTCTTCATAGATTAAAAGGGCTCCCCCTGAAGATGTGCATATAAGTAGTTTGCTTTTGAATGCAAATGCAGATGGCAGGTTTTACTTTGTGGAGATCCTCTTCAACACATGAAGACAATTCATCATGCATACATAATAATACTGAAGATAATGATATGCATAATGAAAAATGGGCGTCTGCGAAATGACTTCATGCAGGATTTATCATTGCATCATAAGGTAGCAGCAAAGAGTGGCAGACGACCATCAAGTTTAAGTGTTACAACTCAAAAGCCAAAAGTTTCAAAAACGAGAGTTGTAAGAACTTAGCAAAAATTAAGCAACCGACCTATATGGACCCGCTTGAAGACTATCAACTCATATGCTTCTCCCCCTTTTGTCAGTAAGGACCAAAAAGGTTTGAAGACATAGAGTATCTACTCGTTCCCAGTCAGAGAAGATGTTGGAGCAGCAGGGTCGACGTTGGTGTTGGGCGGTGCAGATGGGCCTGCTGCAGAATCATGATGTAGTGAAGCCATCGCTGGTGAAGTGGCATTGTCCTCTTCATCAATGACTCGCACAACAACAGTTGCAGCCGAAGGTGAATACTCAGAATCTTCAATGGAAGGAGTTGGACGCCAACTTGCAGATTGTGGATGCCTAGAATCAAACTTGAATTGTTCGGTGAAGCCATCTTCGCGAAGATCGTCTTCAGAACATAGTAGTGTGAGGCTCTTCCAGAACCACCTACATGCTTCATGCCTAGAATCAAACTTGAATTGTTCGGTGAAGCCATCTTCGCGAAGATCGTCTTCAGAACAGAGTAGTGTGAGGCTCTTCCAGAACCACCTACAGGCTTCATGCACAACGAATGAGTTCTTGCTAGCCAGATTGCATATGCGATTGACATCAATAAGAAGACTCTGCATCCGGCGCTTCACCCAATTGGGATGCCTATCCTACTTCCAATGTAGTGATACAAGAAGTTCTCTGTCGTTTAGGACACGATCATGCTTCTGAGGCCTTTGATCGACCGTGCTGGTAGTGGCATCAGTGTTTGCATGATGCAGCAGGAGAAGTTGACCAACAAGGGGACCAGCAGGAGCAGGAGGATTGGGCACATGAATACCTTCCATTGGCTGAGAGAAGCTTTGCCTTTCAACATTGTATTCATGGAGTGGCTTCTTGGCAGGCTCAGGGTCGATGGCTTCATATGACATATCAGCATCAAGCAAGAATACAACATGATTGCGTGCTGAAGGTTGATAGTTGACATTTGAGTGAAGCTTCATCAAATGCATGACCCATGGTGCATAGAATTTGAGGCCAAACAGATCAATTCCAGAGGCTGTAAGCTGATGAATGAAGAAGTCTTGAGTGTTGAACCTGATGCCACTGATGATGTAGAAGACCAATGTCTTCATGGTGCCTTCGAGTTTGGCATCAGGGGAGTTGCCTTTGATAGACCACAGCGTACGCCTCAGAATATGATATACTGTGCGGGGTAGGTACTCGAGGTCCTTGACAAAGAACTCTTTGGGATATTCGGCATCATGGGGCAAGGGCTTCATCATGCTGAGCATCTGACTCATATTGGGCTCAGGTTTCTGAAAAATGCTCTGCAGTTCATTCTGATATAGCTGACAACCTGGTTCAAACAGATCACCTGGAGTGGGCAGGGAAGTTAGCTCGATGACATCCTAAGCTTTGGCTTCATGATGGACATCGCCTGTCATCCACTCAAGGACCCATGTCTTCGGATCCCTGTTGTAGCCTCTTATATGTAGCGGAACATAGAACTTCAGCAGAAGCTCTTCATTCCAATTCTCCTTGTTAGTGACAAACGGGAGCAACCCAACTTCTCTGAAGCAATCAAGAGCCTCTTCAAGGCATGGCAGCCCACCAATGGCTTCGTAGTCAAGACGTTCATGAGAAAAAAATCTGGTCTTGATTGTATAGTATGCAAGAGTAGTATATGCGTTGCTGATGGCTCCAGAACCTATCAGAGGTGATCTTTGGCTTCATGTAGGGGTTCTTGGCAGAGTCAAAAAAGGTGTTGTGCTCTCTGAAGCTTAACACACTGAAGGAGCCTCTCGTCGTTGTAGCACTTGGAAGCCTAGGCAGCCTGGGCTTCGGCTTCTTAGTTTGAGGCCTTTGCTCCAAGTGATAATCATATTGAGGACCTGGAGGAGTGGGTGGTATCAAGATGGGCCACCTTACAGTAACAATCTCACCACTATGGTTGTAAGCACGTTCCATAGTGTGTGGCATAGTGGGAGGAACGGCTACATCCGAAGTGATTGGTTGCGCATTGACTTCAGGCTCCACATTGTCTTCAGCCATGACAACGTCATTGGCTTCAGAGGTCATGGTGGTGGCAGCCGTATTGGCTTCAGCTTCAGTGGCAGCTTGAACAGGTAGGTCAGGCACACTCTCTTCTTCTTGCACAACATGATCACTGGCAGGGGGAATAACTTCACGCTCTTCTTTTTCTTCATCGGCTGATGCAGCCGGAATGTCTTCAGCCGCTTTGGCTTCAGATTCACTAGCATTCACTGAGGGGATGGCTGTTGGGGAACGCAGTAATTTCAAAAAAATTCCTACGTACATGCAAGATCATGGTGATGCATAGCAATGAGATGTAAGAGTGTTGTCTACACACCCTCGTAGACCGTAAGCGGAAGCATTATGACAACGCGGTTGATGTAGTCGTACGTCTTCACGATCGGCCGATCCGAGCACCGAAGGTACGGCACCTCCGTGATCTGCACACATTCGGCTCGGTGACGTCCCACGAACTCACGATCCAGTAGAGCTTCGTGGGAGAACTTCGTCAGCACGACGGCATGATGATGGTGGTGATGATGCTACCAGAACAGGGCTTCGCCTAAGCACCGCTACGATATGGTCGAGGTAGATTATGGTGGAGGGGGGCACCGCACACGGATGGAAACAATCAACTTGTGTGTTCTAGGGTGCCCCTGCCCCCGTATATAAAGGAGCAAGGGGGAGGCCGGCCGGCCTTGGGGCGCGCCAAGGAGAGGGGGAGTCCTCCTCCTAGTAGGAGTAGGACTCCCCTTTTCCTATTCCAACTAGGAAGGGGGAAGGGGGAAGGAAGGAG
>NC_041388.1:497978477-498084448 GCF_002162155.2 Triticum dicoccoides | reverse complement strand
ATCCGGTGACCCCTGGAACTCATCCGGTGTCCGAATATAGTCGTCCAATATATCAATCTTTATGTCTCTACCATTTAGAGACTCCTTGTCATGTCTGTGATCACATCTGGGACTTCGAACTATCTTCGGTACATCAAAACACATAAACTCATAATACCGATCATCGCCGAACGTTAAGCGTGGAGACCCTACGGGTTTGAGAACTATGTAGACATGACTGAGACACATCTCCAGTCAATAACCAATAGCGGAATCTAGATGCTCATATTGGCTCCTATATATTCTACGAAGATCTTTATCGGTCAAACCACATAACAACATATGTTGTTCCCTTTGTCATCGGTATGTTACTTGCCCGAGATTCGATCGTCGGTATCTCAATACCTAGTTCAATCTCGTTACCGGCAAGTCTCTTTACTCGTTCCGTAATGCTACATCCCGTAACTAACTCATTAGCTACATTGCTTGCAAGGCTTATAGTGATGTACATTACCGAGAGGGCCCACAGATACCTCTTCGACAATCGGAGTGACAAATCCTAATCTTGATCTATGCCAACTCAACAAACACCATCGGAGACACCTGTAGAGCACCTTTATAATCACCTAGTTACATTGTGACGCTTGGTAACACACAAAGTGTTCCTCCGGTACTCGGGAGTTGCATGATCTCATAGTCATAGGAACATGTATAAGTTATGGAGAAAGCAATAACAACAAACTAAAGGATCATCGTGCTAAGCTAACACCTTTACACCAATATGACCTAAACGGCAGTGCCACAAATAAGTTGCACTATCATTATCAACTCTGCATCTTTTGGCTTCAATACTATGAACATGTGTATCACTACTATCAAGATTTAGTAAAAATAGACCACTCATCAAGGGTGCATGACCATAAAAGATATTACTCATATAAATAGAACAACCATTATTCTTTGATTTAAATGAATAGCCGTCTCGCATCAAACAAGATCCAGGTAGAATGTTCATGCTCAACGCTGGCACCAAATAACAATGATTTAGGTCTAACACTAATCCCGAAGGTAGATGTAGAGGTAGTGTGCCGACGGCGATCACATCGACTTTGGAACCATTTCGCACGCGCATCATCACCTCGTCCTTAGCCAATCTTCGCTTAATCCGTAGCCCCTATTTCGAGTTGCAAATGTTAGCAACTGAACCAGTATCAAATACCCAGGCACTACTGGGAGCATTAGTAAGGTACACATCAATAACATGTATATCAGATATACCTTTCACTTTGCCATCCTTCTTCTGTGACAAATACTTGGGGCAGTTCCATTTCCAGTGACCAGTTCCTTTGCAATAGAAGCACTCAGTCTCAGGCTTAGGTCCAGACTTGGGTTTCTTCACTTGAGCAGCAACTGGCTTGTTGTTCTTTTTGAAGTTCCCCTTCTTCCCTTTACCCTTTTTCTTGAAACTGGTGGTCTTGTTGACAATCAACATTTGATGCTCCTTCTTGATTTCTACCTCCGCAGCCTTTAGCATTGCGAAGAGCTAAGGAATCGTCTTATCCATCCCTTGCATATTATAGTTCATCACGAAGCTCTTGTAGCTTGGTGGCAGTGATTGAAGAACTCTGTCAATGACACTATCATCAGGAAGATTAACTCCCAATTGAGTCAAGTGGTTGTGGTACCCAGACATTCCGAGTATATGTTCACTGACAGAACTATTCTCCTCCATCTTGCAGCTATAGAACTTATTGGCCACTTCATATCTCTCAATCCAGGCATTTGCTTGAAATATTAACTTCAACTCCTGGAATATCTCATATGCTCCATGACGTTCAAAACATCATTGAAGTCCCGGTTCTAAGCCATAAAGCATGGCACACTGAACTATCAAGTAGTCATCAGCTTTGCTCTGCCAGGTGTTCACAACATCTGGCGTTGCTCCTGCAGCGGGTTTGTCACCTAGCGGTGCTTCCAGGACGTAATTCTTCAGTGCAGCAATGAGGATAAATCCTCAAGTTACGGACCCAGTCCGTGTAGTTTCTACCATCATCTTTCAACTTAGCTTTCTCTAGGAATGCATTAAAATTCAATGAAACAACAGAACGGGCCATCTATCTACAACAACATAGACATGCAAAATACTATCAGGTACTAAGTTCATGATAAATTAAAGTTCAATTAATCAAATTACTTAAGAACTCCCACTTAGATAGACATCTGTCTAATCATCTAAGTGATCACGTGATCCATATCAACTAAACCATGTCCGATCATCATGTGAGATGGAGTAGTTTTCAATGGTGAACATCGCTATGTTGATCATATCTACTATATGATTCATGCTCGACCTTTCGGTCTTAGTGTTCCGAGGCCATATCTGCATATGCTAGGCTCGTCAAGTTTAACCCGAGTATTCCGCGTGTGCAAAACTGGCTTGCACCCATTGTACGTGAACATAGAGCTTATCACACCCGATCATCACGTGGTGTCTAGGCACGACGAACTGTAGCAATGGTGCATACTTAGGGAGAACACTTATACCTTGAAATTTAGTGAGAGATCATCTTATAATGCTATCGCCGAACTAAGCAAAATAAGATGCATAAAGGATAAACCTCACATGCAATCAATATAAGTGATATGATATGGCCATCATCATCTTGTGCCTTTGATCTCCATCTCCATAGCACCGTCATGATCACCATCATCACCGGCTTGACACCTTGATCTCCATCGAAGCATCATTGTCGCCTCGCCAACTATTGCTTCTACGACTATCGCTACCGCTTAGTGATAAAGTAAAACAATTACATGGCGATTGCATTTCATACAATAAAGCAACAACCATATGTCTCCTGCCAGTTGCCGATAACTCTGTTACAAAACATGATCATATCATACAATAAAATCATGTCTTGACCATATCACATCACAACATGTCCTGCAAAAACAAGTTAGACGTCCTCTACTTTGTTGTTGCAAGTTTTACGTGGCTGCTACGGGCTGAGCAAGAACCGTTCTCACCTACGCATCAAAAAGCACAACGCAGTATAGTGATTGCTTTTTTATCTTCAAAAAGAACCCTGTTCATTGAATCCGATTCAACTAAAGTTGGAGAAATTGACACCCACCAGCCACCTGTGTGCCAAGCACATCGGTAGAACCAGTCTCGCGTAAGCGTACGCGTAATGTCGGTCTGGGCCGCTTCATCCAACAATACTGCCGAATCAAGAATCAACTAGTGACGGCAAGCAATATGTATATACCCACGCCCACAACTCCTTTGTGTTCTACTCGTGCATATAACATCTACGCATAAACCTGGCTCTGATGCCACTGTTGGGGAACGCAGTAATTTCAAAAAAAAACCTACACACACGCAAGATCATGGTGATGCATAGCAACGAGAGGGAAGAGTGTTGTCTATGTACCCTCATAGACCGTAAGCGGAAGCGTTATGACAACGCGGTTGATGTAGTCGTACTTCTTCACGACCGATCGATCCTAGCACCGAAGGTACGACACCTCTGCGATCTGCACATGTTCGGCTCGGTGACGTCCCATGAACTCACGATCCAGTAGAGCTTCAAGGGAGAGCTTCGTCAGCACGAAGGCATGATGATGGTGATGATGATGCTACCAGAACAGGGCTTCGCCTAAGCACTGCTACGATATGACCGAGGTGGATTATGGTGGAGGGGGCACCGCACATGGTTGGAAACAATCAACTTGTGTGTTCTAGGGTGCCCCCTACCCCCGTATATAAAGGAGCAAGGGGGAGGTCGACCGGCCTTGGGGCGCGCCAAGGAGATGGGGAGTCCTCCTCCTAGTAGGAGTAGGACTCCCCTTTTCCTATTCCAACTAGGAAGGGGGGAGGAAGGAGAGGGAGAGAGGGAGGAAAGAGAGGGCGCCCCCTCCTTGTTCAATTCAGACTCCCAAGGGGGGCGGCCAGCCCTAGACCCTCTCCTCTCTCTCTCCCACAAGGCCCATGTTGGCCCATTAGTTCCCCCCGAGGGTTCCGATAACTCCCCCCCCCCAAACACACTCCGGTAAATATCCGGTGACCCCCGAAACTCATCCGGTGTCCGAATATAGTCGTCCAATATATCAATCTTTATGTTTCAACCATTTCGAGACTCCTCGTCATGTCCGCGACCTCATCCGGGACTCCAAACTATCTTCGGTACATCAAAACACATAAACTCATAATACCAATCGTCACCAAACGTTAAGCGTGCGGACCCTACAGGTTCGAGAACTATGTAGACATGACCGAGACACGTCTCCGATCAATAACCAATAGGGAAACCTGGATGCTCATATTGGTCCTACATATTGTACGAAGATCTTTATCGGTCAAACTGCATAACAACATACGTTGTTCCCTTTGTCATCGGTATGTTACTTGCCCGAGATTCGATAGTCGGTATCTCAATACCTAGTTCAATCTCGTTACCGGCAAGTCTCTTTACTCGTTCCGTAATGCTACATCCCGCAACTAACTCATTAGCTACATTGCTTGAAAGGCTTATAGTGATGTACAATATCGAGAGGGCCCAGAGATACCTCTCCGACAATCGGAGTGACAAATCCTAATCTTGATCTATGCCAACTCAACAAACACCATCGGAGACACCTGTAGAGCACCTTTATAATCACCCAGTTACGTTGTGATGTTTGGTAGCACACAAAGTGTTCCTCCGGTATTCGGGAGTTGCATGATCTCATAGTCATAGGAACATGTATAAGTTATGGAGAAAGCAATAGCAAGAAACTAAACGATCATCGTGCTAAGCTAACGGATGGGTCGAGTCAATCACATCATTCTCTAATGATGTGATCTCGTTAATCAAATGACAACTCATGTCTATGGTTAGGAAACATAACCATCATTGATTCAACGAGCTAGTCAAGTAGAGGCAAACTAGTGACACTCTGTTTGTCTATGTATTCACACATGCACTAAGTTTCTGGTTAATACAATTCTAGCATGAATAATAAACATTTATCATGATATAAGGAAATATAAATAACAACTTTATTATTGCCTCTAGGGCATATTTCCTTCAATGGCTTCAGGAAACACTTGACGTGCTACAGAGCTGGTGTGTTTCACATCCTCCTCGGGAATGCTGGACATGGAGACCTGGGGCCTAGGGCCTCTGCGAAGCCTTCAGAATAGAGGCATCGCCTGTGGTGAAGGGGTGGTCTTCTCCATGTCATCATCTGTTGCTTGTGAGGTCTCAAGCACCGGAGTGGTGACATGAGCTGGTGGAGTACGTGGAATCACTTCATGTAGGGGGAGTTGGGGTGTTGCTGTTCCCAAAATTCATCTTGAGAGAATGGCGTCGTGGGACCGCCAATACTTATCAGTTCACTGCTCGTTGGAGCAGGCGAGGATACTGGTTTTGGCTCGAGCTGAGGAATGACTTCATCATCTTCAACATGGTCCTCATGACCAATGTCTTCAGCTGTGGTGGAGTCGGCAGCTAGAATCTCTTCAGACTCTGGAGCCTTTGTGGAAGCAGGCTCAAGGACGACAAGTCAACGCTCGTGGTTTGCAGAGGCAGGTAGTGCAACAGAAATGGGTTCAATATTCAAAGGCTCTTGAGGAGCAGCACGTTCCTTACGTGAAGACTTTGAAGATTTAGTTTTCAGCTTTTTCTTGGAGGGAGCACCTTCAGAGGTGTCATGGTGCTTCCTCTTCCTGGCTTCAGCCTCAGCTTGCCTAGTCTTTTTCTGCTCTGAAGCTGCTGAAGGGACCTTTGGCTTCGAGCCATTCATACTGGCAGGGAAGATTATGCTTGGTCTTTCCTGCCTTGGGGCTTCGAGCTCGGCTTCAGCAGGCTTCTTCTTCTTGGCAGCAAGCTTGGGGTCGATGCCTGGACGCCCAAGTGCCTTTCTCTTCTCAGCCTCATTATGAGCCTGAACGCATTTCTGAGCGTAGTACTTCATGTCGTCATGGTAGCCTTTAGCTTCCTCATGCTTCTTGTTGAACTGAGCTTTGAGGTCAGTCATCATTTGTTTGAAGTTTTGGACATCAACAACGCTGATCTTGGCCATATGCTTCTTGAATTGGGCCTTCTCATAGTCAAGTTTGTTTTTCAGATCGACAATCTTCTGAGCTATGGCAAGTTCCTTGGCAATGCAGCCCTGAAATGTGACGCTTATATCAACAGGTAGCTGCAGGTCATCAATGTTGATGGTGGGGTCCTCAAACCATTCATCAATGAAGTGATTGAGAATATCCGCATCAAATAGAGGCAAATCCTTGAAGATTTCAGCCTCCTGCTTGCTCTTGATGAGCATCTCCAGAGCATCATCAGCAAGATCTTCATCACTTGACAGATCAATGACATTTTCCTCATTACACAGAATGCTGGCAGGAGTAAGATCATGCCCAGAAATCTTCTTGGGCTTCTTGGTCTTCTTGGAGATGCGGGATTGATCTTCAGATTGCACACTGGATTCAGGAGGTGCAGATTGCAATGGCTTCACTCTTGAAGCTTTTGGAGCAGTCGAAGATTTTGAAGCCTTAGACTTCTTCTTTGGCTTCAGAGCTACAGGTTCATCCTCATGCTCCTCTTCAGCAGCAGCTACTTCGACAGTGGCCCTTTGGGTAGCGATGTGTGAGAGAAGCCCATTGAAGCTACCAAAGGGGCCAATGATGTTCTGATTGGCTTCACGACTGCCATCTGGCCTTGGAGCTTCTGGGCCAGGATTGAAGTCAAGCCCCAGTTCCTTCTTGTTCTGCACTATGGAAGCTCTTGTAAACCAAAGATTCTGCTCGAACAATTCATCATCACGACACCATCTGAGACTGGAGGCATCAACATTCTCAGACTATGGTCCTCTGACCATGCAGGGGTAGAAGTCCATGGCAATGGCTTCAGCCTTTGTCTTGGGCATAAGCTTCCTGTATACAATATCGGCCCAAGGTGGCCTCACAACATTCTTCTTTGCATATTCATTTGTGATGAAATTGTACAGAAACCATTACTCTGCCCAATATCTTTGAATCCATTGGACTCGAGTCTTGTGTTCTCCATATGTTTCCTCTGGGTCAGACTTGTATTGTTCATAGATATCTGGTGGCAGGTCCATAGCAGTCTTGCCTCAGCGCTTCCCGCCACCCTTCTTTGCAGACATGCTTGATGCCATTGGACTCAAACGGAAGGGCTTCAAGACAGTATTTGGCTTCAATATGCTGGTCAGACAAGAACTGGCTTCTGGAGAGTCAATATGATATTGTAAGAACTCTACAAATGAATGCAAACTATGAGAACCAAGGGTCCCACAGACATGTACCTGTGACATCATTAGAGATGTGAGGGAAGGGGAAGAGGTCATATGCATTCTCAGAAGATTTTGAAGATAAATCGGTTTGAAGACATTGACCTCATAGTGCGAAGACATTCACTTACAAAGTGAGTTGGTTCTAGATTTGTACGAATCCATGAATAAGCACAAGTGAGGAATCTAACTAGTTGTGATGCATAAGTGAATATACTTGCAAGATATGAGATGCAGAAACAGAAAGATACCGATTTGGAAGTTTAGAAACCACTTTTGGAAGAAGTGGACAGATTCAACACATCAAATAAGCGGTAAAAGCAAGTTTATTTACCGCACGGAGAACTGCTAGACAAGGCGGAACGGAGGCCGAGCGGTCCAATCTCCCACGCCCTAACTTGGCGGCGGCGGAGAAGACGAGGTCCGCGGCCGGCGTGAAGATGGCGTCGAAGAGGTCGCGGCAGCTAAGCGCTTCGTCTCCGGCGTCAACTGAGGCTAGTGGTGGCGCTAGGGTTTAAGTGAGACAACAAGGTGGGAGAAGAGATAATGACTGCATGGGGTGGAGAATTTATAAGGATGAGGGGCAGCGCAGTGCAATTACACAGGTGCCCCTGGCGGTTCACATCTGGTGGACACGTGGCAAGCATGCAACTTATTGAGAGTTAAGCCATGTTCCCACGCGCGCCTGGTTTGTCAGGTGGTCATTCCGGCTTCTCCCGTATTTAGGAAAAAAGGATAAGTGCATTAAAATCGTTTTAAATGTGTGCCTCTGTATCTTCAGCTGACAAGGACACAGTGAAGACATTCGACACGTGTCAACATAATGCATATGAAGAGACATAGAGAATCTGAGGGATAAGCACAGAAGGGGTTAGGGTCCGATCACATTCACTTAGTTCAGAAAATAGCAAATTTTAAGACATAGCTATAAGTGAATGCTGTAGAGGACAGAACCCACACACACACACACACACACACACACACACACACACACACACACACACACACACACATATATATATATATATATATATATATATATATATACACTAGTGAAGACCAAATCAACATTGCGAAGATAAACCTTGAATTCAAATCAATGTTGAAGACAAGCCAAACATGAAGATAATCTACTCAAGACGCCAAAAGAAAATCTTCAAGAAAGTGTGGTGGTGGCGTTACCCACCATATAGGAAATATTAGACCCAGACACAACGCACAATTATTGGGACGCTCCGAAGTCAAATTCCACATTAATGCATTCACACTTAGAGGGTAAGTCTTCATGAACTGAACATATACGTTACTTCATGTGTTGCACATCTAAGTCATCAACATGCATAAGCGTTAGGATGTGTGTCCATTCACAGGACATTTGAGGATTCTAAGATATTTAGCTCGCACTGCAGCTTGCAAAATCTTTTCTCATCCAAGGGCTTTGTGAAGATATCTGCCAATTGCTCTTCAGTGTTGATGTGTATGATATCAATGTCTTCCTTCATGACATGATCTCTGAGAAAACGATGATGGGTCTGAATGTGCTTTGTCTTCGAGTGCTGAACTGGATTGTTGGCAATCTTGATAGCACTTTCATTGTCGCAGTAGAGTGGTACATTCTTCAAGTTGATGACATAATCCTTGAGAGTTTGCTTCATCCAGAGAAGCTGAGCACAGCAAGATCCAGCAGCAATGTATTTAGATTCAGCGGTAGAGAGGGATACACAGTTCTGCTTCTTTGAAGACCAACAGACAAGAGATCGTCCAAGAAAGTGACATGTGCCTGATGTGGACTTGCGATCAACCTTGTCACCAGCATAATCAGCATCTGAGAATCCAACTAGATCAAACTCTGAGCCCTTTGGATACCATAATCCTAGTGTTGGGGTGTGAGCCAAATATCGAAGAATTCGCTTCACAGTGAGGTGATGCGATTCCTTTGGTGCCGCTTGGAATCGGGCACACATGCAAACGCTAAGCATTATATCAGGCCTAGATGCACATAAGTACAATAAGAACCAATCATGGAGAAGTATACTTTTTGGTCAAACTCTTTAGCATTGTCGTCGGATCCTAATTGGCCTTTGGTTGGCATTGGCGTCGTGTACCCTTTGTAGCCTTGCATTCCAAACTTCCTCAGGCAGTCTTTGAGGTATTTCTCTTGTGATATGAAGATGCCATTTCTTTGTTGATGGATTTGAAGACCAAGGAAGAACTTCAGCTCACCCATCATGGACATCTGATATTTGAAAGTGCTAGTGATCGACTAGAGGGGGTGAATAGGCGATTTTTATGAAAGTCTTCAAAACATGGAAGTTTCAAAGACAAACGATAGAAATAAACCTATTACCATGCAGCGGAAGGTAGACTACACTAGGGAAACCATAGTCAAGTATTCAATGAAGTGAAAGCACAATGACTAATAGCAGCTAGGCAGTAAAGATCAGGTAGGAAGATATTGTGAAGCCAATCAGAACAAGCAGACACTCAGTGAAGACAAAAGATAAAGCAATCATACAATGACTTCACAAGGACCAACAGTAAGCAAAGGGAAGAGAAGGATGAAACCAGTGACTCGTTGAAGACAATGATTTGTTGGACCAGTTCCAGTTGCTGTGACAACTGTACGTCTGGTTAGGGAGGCTGAGATTCAACTCAGAAGATCTCATCTTCACCTTATTCCCCTTGAGCTAAGGACACCCAGTCCTCGCCCAATCACTCTGGTAAGTCTTCAAGGTAGACTTCCAAACCTTCACAGACTTCGTTCACTGGCGATCCACAATGACTCTTGGATGCTCAGAACGCGACGCCTAACCGGCTGGAGGATTCACAGTCCTCAAGTGTAATAAGTCTTCAGATCACACAGACAGGAAGACTTAAGTGATGCCTAACACTCTTTGGCTCTGGATGTTTAGGGATTTATCCTCGCAAGGAATTCTCTCTCAAAGGCTTCGAGGTGGGTTGCTCTCAAACGACAAAAGTCGTACTCTAACTCTGAGCAGCCAACCGTTTATGGTTGTATGGGTGGGCTATTTATAGCCACTAGGCAACCCGACCTGATTTGTCCGAAATGACCCTGGGTCACTAAGGAACTGACATGTGTTCCAACGGTCAGATTTCAAACACACACGGCAACTTTACTTGGGCTACAAGCAAAGCTGACTTATCCAACTTTGGACAAAATTTGCTCTCATAGTCTTCACTCAAAGACATAGGATTTTGGTTAAGCATCACTTCAGTCATTCTGTCTGGTTCTCTTGGACCCCACTTAACAGTACGGTGGTTCCTACGACTCAACAAAAAAGAAAAAGAATGACGAAAGAACTAAGTATTCGCGCTCCATAGTCTTCATGCTATGTCTTCTCTTGTCATAGTCTTCAATGTGAATGTCTTTACATACCACCTTTGACTTCAATGTCTTCTTACATTTTTAGGGGTCATCTCTGGTAGGAAAACCAAATCAATGAGGGACTTCTACCTGTGTTATCCTGCAATTCTCACGAACACATTAGTTCCTCAACTAGGTTTGTCGTCAATACTCCAAAACCAACTAGGGGTGGCACTAGATGCACTTACAATCTCCCCCTTTTTGGTGATTGATGACAAACTAGTTGAAGTTTTCAACGGGGAATATAATATGTGAAATTGTAAAGGATAGTGGATTGTCTTCATAAGTTGCAAAGGGCTCCCCCTGAAGATGTGCATATAAGTAATTTGCTTTTGGAATGCAAATGCACATGGCAGGTTGTACTTGTGGAGATCCTCTTCTACTTATGATGACAATTCATCATGCATGAAAAGTATGTGAAGATAATGACATGCATCATGAAAAATGGATGTCTGCAAAATGATCTAAGTGCGGAATTTATCGCCGCACATGCAGAATTTATCATCGCATCACAGAATAGCAAATAAGTAGCAGACCACCATCAAGTTTAAGTGTTACAACTCAAAGAACCAAATGTATCAAAACGCAAGAGTTGTAAACACTAGGCAAAATATAAAGCAACCGCAATATGGACCCGCTTGAAGACTATCAAACTCATATGCTTCTCCCCCTTTTGTCAGTAAGGACCAAAAAGGTTTGAAGACATAGAGCATCTACTCGTTCCGATGAGGAGTAGGTGAAGCAGCAGGGTCGTCGGTGTTGTTAGGTGGTGCAGACAAACTTGGGGCAGTGTCGATGCGTGCAGAAGTAGGGGCGGTGAAGTAGCATCGTCTTCATCATCGATCATTCTGGCATTCACAGTTGCAGCAGAGGAGGAGAACTCAGAGTCTTCAAGAGACGGAGTTCATCGCAGCACAATCCTTCTTGGAGGTGTTGAGTGAAACTTGAAGCGTTCATAGAAGCCATCCTCAGAGCACATAAGCGTCAGCCCTTTCCATGTACGCCGACAGGTTTCATGGGCAACAAAGGCATTCTTGGTGGCAAGATTGTGAATCCTGTTTACGTCCACCAAGAGGCTTTGCATTTGGCGCTTCAGCCAGTCATGATGCCTATCCTGTTTCTGATGAAGGGCAACCAGAAGCTCTCGGTCATTGAGAACACGGGATTGCTTCTTGGGCCATTGGGCAATGGTGCTTTCAGTGGCTTCAGTGAGGGCACGATGAGGTGCACGGGTGGTACCAGCCAGAGGATAAATACGAGTGACTGCTTGAACTCCGTCAATGTTTTGAGAGAAGCTTTGATTCTCAGCATTCTGAAGACTAAGAGGCTCCTTGGCAGGCTCTGGATAGATGGCTTCAACTCACATATCGACGTCAGGCAGAAAGATCCAATGATTGCGAGCAGAGGGCTGATAGGTGACACCTGAGTGTAGTTTGATCAGCCGCATAATCCATGGAGCGTAAAACTTCAAGCCAAAAATGTCAGATCCTGATGCAGCAAGCTGGCGAATGAAGAAGTCTTGTGCATTGAAGCTTTTGCCATGAAGAATATGAAAGACCAATGTCTTCATTGCGCCTTCTAGCTTGGCATGTGGAGAATGTCCTTTGATGGGCCAGAGAGTTCGCCTTATGATGTGATAGATAGTACGTGGCAGATACTCAAGGTCCTCAACAAAGAACTCCTTAGGATATTCAGCATCTAGAGGCAAATGCTTCATCATGCTAAGCATCTGACTCATATTGGGCTCAGGCTTGTGGAAGATGCTTTCCATAGCAGCACTATGAAGCTGACAACCAGGTTCATACAGATCTCCTGGAGTGGGCAGGCCAGTAAGCTCAATGATATCAAAGGCTTTGGCTTCATGATGAACATTTCCTGTCATCCACTCAAGGACCCAAGTTTTCGGATCCCTGTTGTAGCCACGGATATGAAGAGTGGCATAGAATTGGAGCAGCAATTCTTCATTCCAGTGCTCCTTATTAGTGACGATCTGCAGCAAGCCAGACTCTCTGAAGCAATCCAGAGCTTCTTCCAAACAGGGCAATCCAGTTATGGCTTCAGTGTCAAGACGCATATGTGGGAAAATGCGACCTTGATTGTACAGAATGCATGAGTAATAACTGCGCTGCTGATAGCTCCAGAACCGATCAGAAGATATTCTTGCCTTGGTGTAGGGGTTCTTGGCGCTATCAAAGAAGGTGTTGTGTGCCTTGAAGCCATTGATATTGAATGATCTGGGTGCAGATGCAGTGCCTGGAAACCTGGGCAACCTTGGTATTGGCTTCTGAACCTGAGGCCTGTGCTTAATGTGATAGTCAAACTGAGGACCAGCAGCAGGCAGAGGAGTCAGAAAAGGCCATTTGACAGTGACAAGTTGGCCATAGTTGAATGCTTGCTCGATAGTGTGTGACCTTGGTGGCGGAACAGGAGCAGTGGCATCAACAGAGGCGTCAGGCTGGACATCTGTTGCAGGTGCATCATTGGCTTCATTGGCCTCTGGCACATTGGTTGGTGTAGGCTCCACATTTGCTTCAGCCATGACTGCGTCATTGGCTTCATTTGTGTTGGTGGTGGCAGCCTCAAGATTCTCAACCTCCACTTGATGAGCTGGAGGGTCGGGCACAGACACGTTCACTTCAGGAACATCTTCTTCAGAGATTGGGGGTGTAGGGACACGATCTTCTTCTTGTTTGTCATCGGCTGATGCAGCCGGATTGTCTTCAGCACCTTTGGCTTCAGACACGGAGACATTCACAGTCGGAGTGGCTTCTGGGAACACTTGACGTGCAACAGATTGGGGCACTTCTCCTTCTGGAACGCTCGAAAGGGGGACTTGAGGCCTTGGTCCTTTGTGAAGCCTGCGTAGCGCTGGCGATGCCTGTCGAGATGGAGTTGGCTGGGCCTCAAAGTCGTCTTCTTCGTCTGGCACAGGTGGTGTGACTTGTTGTTGTTGGGGAGTACTCGAGGTGTCTTGTTGTTGTGGGTGATCAGCCCACGATGCAACCTGAGCAATTGGCGTCAGAGGACGACCAATGTTGATGAGTTCGTTGTGCGTGAGCACAGGTGATGATACCAGTTGGTGCTCGATCTGAGGAAGGACTTCATCATCTTCAACATTGTCATGGTGACCAATGTCTTCAACAGCGGTGAGATCAACTGCTGGAATGTCTTCAGCGTCATGAGCCTCTGTGGAAGCAGGCTCATGAACAACCAGTTGGCGCTCGTGGTGTTCAGATGCAGGGCGAACCATTGAGATGGGTTCAACAACTAAGGGCTCTGTGGGAGCAGCCCGATCCTTCTTGGTTTTACGCTTCTTCTTAGAGGGAGCGACATCAGAAGCTTCAGGATTTTTCCTTTTTCTGGCTTCAACCTCAGCAGTCCTTGTCTTCTTCAGTTCTGAAGCAGTTGACGTGACCTTTGGCTTTGAGCCAGTCATGCTGCTTGGGAAGACTATGCGAGGTTCTTCCTGCCTCGAAGGTGCAGATTGGTCAGTTGAGGGCTTCTTCTTTGCAGCCATTCTTGGGTCGATGCCAGGATGACCAAGAGCCTTGCGCTTCTCAGCCTCATTGTAGGCTTGCACACACTTGTCAGCCAGGCTCTTCATGCGCTCACGAGAACCTTGAGCTTCTTCACGCTTCTTGAGAAAGGCTTCTTTGAGCTCGTGCGACATGATCTTGAAGTTTTTGACATCTTGCACGCTGATCTTGGCCATGTGCTTCTTGAACTGAGCTTTCTCATAGTCGATCTTTTGCTTCAGTTCAACGATGCGCTGAGCTAGAGCTAGCTCAGAAGCAATGGCGCCAGTGAAGGCGACACTAAGCCCAATTGGAGGTTGCAGGTCTTCAAAGCTGAGGTTGGGCGTGTCAAACCACTCATCGATGAAGTTATGGATGATTGCCACATCAAAGAGAGGCAAATCATTGAAGATCTCTGCTTCTTCCTTGCTCTTGATCAGTTGCTCAAGAGCGTCATCTGCAAGATCTTCATCGCTGGACAGATCAATGGCATCATTGCACAGAATAGCAGCAGCAGTCAGTGCCTGATCAGTATTCTTTCTCATATCGGTCTTCTTGGAGATACGTGATAGATCTTCAGACTGCACACTGTCTTCGGGAGGTGCAGTAGCCGGTGGCTTCGCATGTAAGACCTTTGGTGCAGGAGCAGGCTTTGAAGTTTTAGGCTTCTTTAGTTTCTTTGGCTTCGGTGGTGCAGGCGCTTCATCAGATTCAGCGTCATCTGCAGGCTCATCCACGACTGTCCCTTGAACCATGATATGAGTGATGAGACCTTCCAGGTTGTAGAAGGGCCCAACAAGATTGGGTTCAGCTTCGCGGGTGCCATCGGCACGGGGAGCAGAAGGACCAGGGTTGAAGTCTAGTCCCAATGACTTCTTGTTCTGCTTAGCCGAATTCTTGGCAAACTGGAAGTTGCGCTTGAATAGATTATCGTCACGACACCATAGCAATGACGATGGGTCAGCATCTGCAGGCTGTGGTCCACGGACCATGCAGGGATAGAAGCCTTGTTCAATGGCTTCATCTCTGGACCTGGGTTGAAGATTTCTGTATAGGATGTCTCCCCATGGTCGCTTAATGGCATTCTTCTCTGCATATTCCTGGGTCACAAACCTGTACTTGAACCATTGCTCAGCCCAGTACCTTCGAATCCATTGGATTCATGTCTTGCGCTGATTGTAATCCTCTTTTGGGTCTGTCTTGTACAACTCTGAGAGGTCATCAGGCAGATCTCTTGATGTTCCCCCTCGACGCTGTCGGCCACCCTTCCTTGCTGATTTCTCTGTAGCCATGAGCTTCAAACTGAATGGCTTCAACATGTTCAAAGGTTTCAAAGGCTTCCGCTTGCTGGTCAAATAGGAACTGGCTTCGGGAGAATTTATATGATGTTGTAAGAATTCTGCAAATGAATGCAGACTATGAGAACCAAGGGATTCTCCCACGGACATGTACCTGTGACAGCATTAAGGTGCGAAGGAAGGGGAAGAGGTCATATGCATTCTCAGAAGATTTTGAAGATAAATCAGTTTAGAAGACATTGACCTCATAGTGCGAAGACATTCACTCATAGATAGAGAGTTGGTTCCAGATTTGTACGAATCCATGAATAAGTACAAGTGAGGAATCTAACTACTTTGTGAAGCATAAGTGAACATACTAGGCATATTATGAGATGTAGTATGAAATAGATCCAACTTGTGTGAACAGAAACTGCTTGTGGTAGAAAGTGATGGATCTATAGAATCAACGGGGCCGTAAAAAGGAAGTTTTATTTACCACACGAAGAACTGCTAGACGGAGTGGGAGAGGAGGCCGAGCAGATCGATCATCCGTGCCCTAACTTGGCGACGGAGGACACCTACGGCGGCGGCGGAGAAGACGATGTCTGTGGCCGGCGTGAAAACGGCATCGGTGAGGTCGCGGCAACTAAGCGCTTCGTCGCCGGCGTCGTCGAGGGCGAGCAGTGGCGCTAGGGTTTGTGCGAGAGTGGAAGAAAGGATAATGACTGTGGTGAGGCGTGTATTTATAGAGACAGGGACGGCACAGTGTTATTACACAGGTGCCCCTGGCGATTCAATCTGAAGGACACGTGGCCAACATGCAACATATCGAAGGTTGTTCCACGTTCCCACGCATGCCTGGATTGTCGGGTGGTCGTTCCCACTTCTCCGAGTTTCAGGTGAAGGAATTAGCATTGAAAACGGACTTAATGTTTGTCTCTGTATCTTCTGCTGACAAGGAGCAGAGAAGATATTCGACAGTTTCAATAGAATGCATATGATTTGGAGAGATAGAGTTTGAGATAGAAAGCACAGAGAGGTTAGGGTCTGATCACATTCACTTAGTTCAAAAGATTCAACAAGAAGACATAGCTATAAGTGAATGATGTAGAGGACAGAACACTAGTATATATATATATATATATATATATATATATATATATATATATATATATATATAATCAACATAGTGAAGATAATCATGAAGACAGGTTGAGATTGAAGCCAAACCAAATGTGAAGACATACCAAACGTAACGCCATGAGTGAAATACTTCAAACGGAAAAATTTGGTGGTGGCGTTACCCACCGTATAGGAAGTATTAGACCCAGACACGGCGCACAATTATCGTGGCGCTTCGAAGTCAAATTCCACATTAATGTATTCACACTTAGAATGTAAGTCTTCATTGATTGAAGATATACTTTACTTCGTGTGTTTCACATCTAAGTCATCAATATGCATAAGTGTTAGGATGTGTGCCTGATCATAGGACATTTAAGGATTCCAAGATATTTAGCTCACACCGTAACTTGCAAAACCTCTTCTCATCCAAGGGCTTGGTGAAGATATCTGCCAATTGCTCTTCAGTGTTGACGTGTATGATATCAATATCTTCCTTCACAACATGATCTTTGAGAAAGTGATGACGAATTTCAATGTGCTTTGTCTTCGAGTGCTGAACTGGGTTGTTGGCAATCTTGATGGCGCTTTCATTGTCGCAGTAGAGTGGCACTTGCTTTAGATGAATGCCATAGTCTTTAAGTGTTTGCTTCATCCATAGAAGCTGAGCGCAGCAAGATCCAGCAGCAATGTATTCAGATTCAGCAGTGGAGAGAGATACACAGTTCTGCTTCTTTGAAGACCAACATACAAGTGATCGTCCCATAAAATGACATGTGCCTGATGTAGACTTGCGATCCACCTTGTCACCAGCATAATCAGCATCCGAGAATCCAACTAGATCAAACTCTGAGCCCTTTGGATACCATAATCCTAGTGTTGGGGTGTGAGCCAAATATCAAAGAATTCGCTTCGCAGCTAAGTGATGCGATTCCTTTGGTGCCGCTTGGAATCGAGCACACATGCAAACACTAAGCATAATATCTGGCCTAGATGCACATAGATACAGTAAAGAACCTATCATGGAGCGGTATACCTTTTGATCGAACTCTTTACCATTGTTGTCGGGACCCAGATGATGTTTGGCTGGCATTGGCGTCGTGAAGCCTTTGCAGTCTTGCATCCCAAATTTCTTCAGGCAATCTTTGAGGTACTTCTCTTGAGATATGAAGATGCCGTTGCATTGCTGACGTATTTGAAGACCAAGGAAGAACTTCAGCTCACCCATCATGGACATCTGATATTGCTCTTGCATCATATATCCAAACTCATCAGTGTATTTCTGATTGGTGCAGCCGAAGATAATGTCATCCACATATATTTGGCACACAAACAGTTCACCATCATATGTCTTCGTGAAGAGAGTGGGGTCAAGGGAACCAGGTTTGAAGCCTTTGCTCTTCAGGAAGTCTTTGAGTGTGTCATACCAAGCCCTAGGGGCTTGTTTGAGGCCATACAGTGCCTTGTTGAGCTTGTACACCATGTTAGGATGTTTTGGATCTTCAAAGCCAGGCGGTTGTGCAACATACACTTCTTCTTCAATCTTGCCATTGAGAAAATCGCTCTTCACATCCATTTGATACAGAAGAATGTTATGATGATTTGCATAGGCCAGCAGTATGCGTATGGCTTCAACTCTAGCCACAGGAGCAAATGTTTCATCGAAGTCAATCCCTTCAACTTGAGTGTACCCTTGAGCAACGAGACAAGCTTTGTTTCTGACAACTTGACCATGCTCATCTTGCTTGTTGCGATATATCCATTTGGTGCCTATTATATTGTGCTTGCGAGGATCAGGACGCTTAACCAGTTCCCATACATTATTCAGCTCAAACTGTTGAAGCTCTTCTTGCATAGCTTGAATCCATTCAGGTTCCAAGAAGGCTTCTTCAACTTTCTTGGGTTCAGATATTGAGACAAATGCGAAGTGCCCACAGAAATTTGCTAGCTGTGTTGCCCTTGAACGAGTGAGTGTCCCTGGTGCATTGATGCTATCAATTATTCTCTCAATCTGTACTTCATTTGCGACATGAGGATGTACAGGACGAAGATTTTGCTCTTGCTGATCATTGTCATTGTTAGAGGGATTGTCTTCAGGCTAAGCATTGTTTTCAGGTTGATCATTGTCTTCAGGTTGATCAGCTATGGAGATAGGCTGAGCTTCAGAAGGTATGATTTCTCCAGTTCCCATAAGTTTGATTGATTCACTGGATGGAACTTCATCTAGCACATTGGGCAGGTGCTCTCTTTGTGAGCCGTTAGTCACATCGAACCGCACATCCACTGTTTCAACCACTTTATAATGAAAGAGGTTGAAGACTCTGTAGGAGTGTGAATCCTTTCCATATCCAAGCATAAAACCTTCATGTGCTTTTGGTGCAAATTTTGAAGTGTGATGTGGATGCTTGATCCAGCACGTGGCACCAAACACTCTGAAGTAACTGACATTTGGCTTCTTGCCAGTAAGGAGCTCATAGGATGTCTTGTTCAGAAGCTTGTGAAGATAAACACGGTTGATGATATGACATGCAGTATCTATGGCTTCAGGCCAGAATTTTCTTGGAGTCTTATATTCATCAAGCATCGTCCGAGCCATCTCAATAAGTGTTCTGTTCTTGCGTTCGACGACGTCATTCTGCTGTGGCATGTACGGAGCTGAGAATTCATGTGTGATGACCAAAGTATCAAGATATGTATCTAGGCCAGTGTTCTTGAATTCAGTGCCATTGTCACTTCTGATGTGCTTGATCTTAACGCCATAGTTGTTCATGGCTCGATTGGCGAAGCGTCTGAAGACATCCTGCACTTCAGTCTTGTAGAAGATTATATGCACCCAAGTATATCTTGAATAATCATCAACAATGACAAAGCCATAGAGACAAGCAGTAGTAGTAAGATTTGAGTAATGGGTGGGACCGAAAAGATCCATGTGGAGCAGTTCGAAGGGTTGAGTCATTGTCATGATTGTCTTCGAGGGATTCTTGGCCCTCGTCATCTTTCCTGCTTCATAGGCACCGCATAAGTGATCCTTCTTGAACCTGACGCCCTCGATGCCTATGACATGCTTCTTCCTTGCAAGGGTGTGGTGGTTCCTCATGCCAGCATGCCCTAGCCTCTGATGTCAGAGCCAGCATTCAGAAGCTTTTGCTAGAAGACAGACGGCAAGTTGTGGTCCTGCTGAGAAATCTACCACGTACAAATCATCTTTCTGATACCCTTCAAACACTAGAGACTTGTCAGATTCCATTAGTACAAGGCAACGATATTTTCCAAACATCACAATCATGTTTAAATCGCAAAGCATTGAGACAGACATTAAGTTGAAACCAAGGGATTCAACAAGCATGACTTTATCCATGTGTTGATCCTTTGAGATTGCAACTCTACCTAGACCCAATACCCTGCTTTTACCAGTGTCAGCAAATGTGATGTGACTTTTGTCAGATGGACGTAGTGTTGAGTCCATAAGAAGGCTTCGCTTGCCAGTCATGTGATTGGTACACCCACTATCAATAATCCATTCTGAAGCAGCTGGTGTCGTACCCTACAGTGCAGTTAGGGGGATAGGCTTCATGAAGAGAATTGTGAAGCAAAAACATTTGACGAACCAGTGGATTATGAAAGCTTAGATCGAGATTTGGACTGATAGGGCAAGTAGCAAGCGATTCAGGAACAAAGTACATAATAAGACCATTTGGGCATTTGATCTTGCGCCCTACAAGATGTTTAAGGTCCCCAGCAGTAGCGTCAAACGATTTTAATTTTCAGCTAGAGACCTTTCCCTGCAAAAGAGAGTTAAGCTTTCTTAGCCACCCACATCTTCAAGGGTGGCTTCGAAGCAATGAGTCTAAGTGCAGCATCTGAGAAATTTGGCTTTGGAGCCCTAGCAAAAAGTCTTGCAGGTGGACAATAGTACTCATAAGAATAAGCAGAATAGTTCTTGGTCTTATGAACATGGCGGTTTGATGAAACGTGCTCATATTCACAGGCCTGAGTATGGTTTCCCTGCAAAACATTTGCGTTAGTGCGACTCAGGTGAGTCCTCTGTCTGTATGAAGCCTTTAGACAGTATGAAGCCTGTGGTCTGGGGTTTGTCTTCTTCACCTGTGGTGTCATAATGACATTCACAGGAAGATTCTCCAAACACCTTTTTGGCACCCAGACCTTCTTCATAGGCGATCCATTCCTGCAGTTAGTACCAATATACCTGGCAAACACTTCACCATTCTGATTCTTAAACAGTTTATAGTTTGCATCAAAGGATTCATCAATAATAATGGGATTAGCACAAGTGAAGCCAGATAGGGTGGATGGATCCGCTGAAGGTTCCTTTGCAGCAACCCATGTGGTTTTGGGGTACTGCTCAGGTTTCTAGTAAGAGCCATCAGCATTCATTTTCCTTTCGAACCCAACACCCTCTTTCCTAGTCTGCCTTTTGAGGACATCACATAGTGTTTGATGCCCTTTGAGACTTTTGTACATCCCTGTTTCAAGCAATGTCTTCAACCTAGCATTCTCATTAGCAATAGCAGGGGTATCCTCAGCAGAGGGGTTAGTTACCACATCAACAGTTGAAGATATTGCAACAGTAGCAGCAGTAGAACACTCAACAACAAAAGTAGCATTGTCACGCTCGATGCATTTAAGACATGGTGGTTCAAATCCTTCCTGAGCGGAACTGATCTGTTCGGCGCGAAGTGACTCGTTTTCCTTTTGAAGATCTTCATGAGCCACTCTCAATTTCTCAAGATCTTGCTTCCTTTGAAGATAATCATAGGAAAGCTTTTCATGAGTTGTTGAGAGCGTTTCATGACGACTTTCAAGTTCCTCATACTTAACGTGAAGATTTTTTATGTCTTCAATTAAGGACTGAGATCGAGTCATTTCAGCGTCTAACAGATCATCTCTTTTGTCTAACAGTTTTTGAATATGTTCCATAGCTTTCTATTGTTCAGTTGCAATTTTAGCAAGTGTTTTGTAGCTGGGTTTGGAACCACAATCAGAGTCATCTTCACTAGATGTTTGATAGTGAGTAGTGCGTGTGTTTACCTTGGCACCGCGTGCCATGAAGCAGTACGTAGGAGCGGAGTAGTCCTTGTCATTTGCATCAGTGTCGGTGATGAAGTCATTGTCTTTAGTGTTGAAGGTGGACTTGGCAACGTATGCTGTAGCCATACTCGCAACGCCAGAATCGGACTCCTCCTCAGACTCCACCTCCGCCTCCTCAAAAGCGGACTCCTCCTCTGAATCCATTTCCTTGCCAACAAACACACGTGCCTTGCCAGATGAGCTCTTCTTGTGTGATGAAGACTTTGAGGAAGACTTGGAAGAAGACTTTGAGTATTTCTTCTTCTTCTTGTCATCAGAGTCATATTCCTTGCTCTTCTTCTTCTTGTTCTCATTGTCCCACTGTGGACACTCAGAGATGTAGTGGTCAGGTTTCTTGCACTTGTGGCATGTTCTCTTCTTGTAGTCATGAGCAGAAGCTTCATCATTCCTTGAGCTTGATCGTGAAGACTTTCTGAAGCCTTTCTTCTTGGTGAATTTTTGGAACTTCTTCACAAGCATAGCAAGCTCCTTTCCAATGTCTTCAGGATCATCAGAACTGCTGTCAGATGAAGAGACAGTTTTTGCCTTCAAGGCACGAGTTCGCCCATAGTTGGGACCGTAGATGTCTCTTTTCTCAGAAAGCTGAAACTCATGTGTGTTGAGCCTCTCAAGTATGTCAGACGGATCGAGTGTCTTGAAATCAGGACGTTCTTGAATCATCAGGGCTAGGGTGTCAAACGAGCTGTCAAGTGATCTCAGGAGTGTCTTGACGACTTCATGCTTGGTGATCTCAGTGGCGCCGAGAGCTTGAAGCTCATTTGTGATGTCAGTGAGTCGATCAAACATGAGCTGGACGTTCTCATTGTCATTTCTCTTGAAGCGGTTGAAGAGGTTGCGAAGGACACTGAATCTCTGATCTCTCTGGGTCGAGACGCCTTCATTGACCTTGGAGAGCCAGTCCCAGACTAGCTTAGATGTTTCCAAAGCACTCACGCGGCCATACTGTCCTTTGGTCAGATGACCACAGATGATGTTCTTCGCAGTGGAGTCCAGTTGAACGAACTTCTTGACATCAGCAGCGGTGACACCTTCACCAGCCTTGGGAACGCCATTCTTGATGACATACCATAGGTCGACATCAATGGCTTCAAGATGCATGCACATCTTATTCTTCCAGTTGGGATATTCCGTTCCATCGAAGATGGGGCAAGCAGCAGAGACCTTAATTATCCCTGCAGTCGACATAGCTAAAACTCCAGGTGGTTAAACCGAATCACACAGAACAAGGGAGTACCTTGCTCTGATACCAATTGAAAGTGCTAGTGATCGACTAGAGGGGGGGTGAATAGGCAATTTTTATGAAAGTCTTCAAAACATGGAAGTTTCGAAGACAAATGATAGAAATAAACCTATTACCATGCAGCGGAAGGTAGACTACACTAGGCAAACCATAGTCAAGTATTCAATGAAGTGAAAGCACAATGACTAATAGCAGCTAGGCAGTAAAGATCAGGTAGGAAGATATTGTGAAGCCAATCAGAACAAGCAGTCACTCAGTGAAGACAAAAGATAAAGCAATCATACAATGACTTCACAAGGACCAACAGTAAGCAAAGGGAAGGGAAGGATGAAACCAGTGACTCGTTGAAGACAATGATTTGTTGGACCAGTTCCAGTTGCTGTGACAACTGTACGTCTGGTTAGGGAGGCTGAGATTCAACTCAGAAGACCTCATCTTCACCTTATTCCCCTTGAGCTAAGGACACCCGGTCCTCGCCCAATCACTCTGGTAAGTCTTCAAGGTAGACTTCCAAACCTTCACAGACTTCGTTCACCGGCGATCCACAATGACTCTTGGATGCTCAGAACGCGATGCCTAACCGGCTGGAGGATTCACAGTCCTCAAGTGTAATAAGTCTTCAGATCACACAGACAGGAAGACTTAAGTGATGCCTAACACTCTTTGGCTCTAGGTGTTTAGGGCTTTATCCTCGCAAGGAATTCTCTCTCAAAGGCTTCGAGGTGGGTTGCTCTCAAACGACAAAAGCTGTACTCTAACTCTGAGCAGCCAACCGTTTATGGTTGTAGGGGGTGGGCTATTTATAGCCACTAGGCAACCCGACCTGATTTGTCCGAAATGACCCTGGGTCACTAAGGAACTGACACGTGTTCCAACGGTCAGATTTCAAACACACACGGCAACTTTACTTGGGCTACAAGCAAAGCTGACTTATCCAACTTTGGACAAGATTTGCTCTCATAGTCTTCACTCGAAGACATAGGATTTTGGTTAAGCATCACTTCAGTCATTCTGACTGGTTCTCTTGGACCCCACTTAACAGTACGGTGGTTCCTATGACTCAACAAAAAAGAAAAAGAACGACGAAAGAACTAAGTCTTCGCGCTCCATAGTCTTCATGCTATGTATTCTCTTGTCATAGTCTTCAATGTGAATGTCTTTACATACAACCTTTGACTTCAATGTCTTCTTACATTTTTAGGGGTCATCTCTGGTAGGAAAATCGAATCAATGAGGGACTTCTACCTGTGTTATCCTGCAATTCTCACAAACACATTAGTCCCTCAACTAGGTTTGTCGTCAATACTCCAAAACCAACTAGGGGTGGCACTAGATGCACTTACAATATTGCTCTTGCATATTATGCTCAAACTCATCATTGTATCTCTTATCAGTGCAGCTGAATATAATATCATCCACATAGATTTGGCATACAAACAGTTCACCATCATATGTCCTCGTGAAGAGAGTGGGATCTAGAGAACCAGGTTTGAAGCCTTTGCTCTTCAGGAAGTCTTTGAGTGTGTCATACCAAGCGCGAGGTGCTTGTTTGAGGCCATACAGTGCCTTGTTGAGCTTGTACACCATGTCAGGATGTTTTGGATCTTCAAAATCAGGAGGTTGAGCAACATATACTTCTTCTTCAGTTTTGCCGTTGAGGAAGGCACTCTTCACATCCATTTGGTACAGAAGAATATTGTTGTGGTCAGCATAGGCTAGCAGTATACGAATGGATTCAAGCCTAGCCACAGGAGCAAAGGTTTCATCAAAGTCAATTCCCTCTACTTGTGTATAACCTTGGGCAACGGGACGAGCCTTGTTTCTGACAACTTGACCATGCTCATCTTGCTTGTTGCGATAGATCCATTTGGTGCCAATGATATTGTGCTTGCGAGGATCAGGACGCTTAACTAATTCCTAGACATTATTCAGCTCAAACCGTTGAAGATTTTTTTGCATAGCTTGAATCCATTCAGGTTACATGAAGGCTTCATCAATTTTCTTGGGTTCAGATATAGATACAAATGCAAAGTGCCCACAGAAGTTTGTTAGCTATGTTGCTCTTGAACGAGTGGACCAGGTGCATTGATACTATCGATGGTCTTCTCAATCTGTACTTCATTGTCCATGCGAGGGTGGGCAGAACGAAGATTTTGCTCTTGTTGATTGTCATCGGCTTGAGCATTGTCTTCAGACTGACCATTGTCTTCATGATGATTAGGTGCTGAAATGATGATTTCCTCTTCAGCATGTTCCTCGATGGGTATGATTTCTCCAGTACCCATTAGCTTGATAGATTCACTAGGTGTAGCTTCATCTAGCACATTTGTAAGGTGCTCTCTTTGCGAGCCATTAGTCTCACCGAACCACACATCTACAGTTTCAACCACTTTATAGTGAAAGAGGCTGAAGACTCTGTAGGTGTGCGAATCCTTTCTGTAACCAAGCATAAAACCTTCATGTGCTTTAGGTGCAAATTTTGAAGTGTGATGAGGATCCTTGATCTAGCACCTAGCACCAAAGACCTCAAAATAGATGACCTTTGGCTTCTTACTAGTCAGGAGCTCATAAGACGTCTTCTTGAAGAACTTATGAAGATAAACTCTATTGATGATGTGGCAAGTAGTATCAATGGCTTTAGGCCAGCCTTGGAGTCTTGTACTCATCAAGCTCGTACGTGCCATCTCAATGAGGGTTCTGTTCTTGCGTTCCATGATTTCATTCTGCTGAGGTGTATATGGAGCAGAGAACTCATGTGTGATGCCCAATGAATCAAGATAAGTGTTGAGGTCGGTGTACTTGAATTTTGTGCCATTGTCACTTCTGATGTGCTTGATCTTGATGCCATAATTGGTCATGGCACGATTGGTGAATCGTTTGAAGACATCCTTGTAGGCGTTCTAGGAATGGGGGTCCCCAGACTTGCCTGCCTGCGGCCCACGGCGTGGCTCTGCGAACGGGCCCGTATGGCCCATCTTCACCAACAAGCACTCAAGACCCTCGCGAGCAGCCAAGCCTCGCGAGGCGGATGGCACAAGACCACCTCGGGAGCGCCCTCACCAGGCTGGCTCGCGAGGGGCGGAGAGTTCAAGGCAAGGCAAACCTCGCGAGGTTCCAATGACGTGAGCCATGAAGACCAAGATCAGGCGGGTGCCAGGCGAGCACCAGCGCACACAGTGTCCTTGTTTCCACTTTGGTGCTAAGGAGGAAAGCGCAGGCGCGGAGTACCGAGGCGTCAAGCAAAGGTTTCCATATCAGTGCAACGAGACCAAGACCAGCAGGACGGCAAGATGGAGGTCACCATGGAGCCCAAGGCGGCATCACCACCAGAGCCTTTTGCAGGCGAAGACTGCTTTTGTCAGGATAAGATGTACTAGCTGTCCCCTTTCAAATTGGTCGTTGTTGGCTCCCTTCCCGCTCAATATTTGGGGAGAGGACCAGGGCCTCTATAAATAGGACTATCCACCACCATAGAAAGGAGGGACTCATCTAGAGAGGGGGGAGAGATCCAAAGAACCACAAGTTCACCAAGCACAAGAACACCCCGCCTCAGGAGTCTGTTCTTCCCCTTGTATTATTCATCCTTAGACCAAGAGGCAATCCACCACCACCACACTGGAGTAGGGTATTATAACGCAATGGTGGCCCGAACCAGTATAAATCTTGCGTCCCTTGTGTTGCGAGTTCATCGAGTTAGCCCTTAAGATCTTAGCTAGGACATGGATCGATAGGGGGAGATCTTCACGCGCACCCTAGTGTTTGAACCTTGAGGGTTTTGCCGGAACCCGACATTCGACATTTGGCGCGTCAGGTAGGGGTGCGCCGAAGCTTCCCTTCCGTCGCTCCGCGTCCCGTTGCTCCATCGTCTCCATGGCGGACGCTCGCCGCGCTCGTGCTGAGCACCGGGCTGCACTCGCCACCCGCATTGCTCAAACGGCCCCCCGTTGGCGGGCTGCCCCATCGTTCTCCGTCGCCTGCCGCCGACGCCACCGGCCCAGCGGCGAACGAGCAGAAAACATCCTCGCTGCACCCCTCGGTGCGGCGGGACGGCCGCACCGCCACTCCATCACTGACCCCGGCCGGTTCGTCATCCCACGCTCTTCACGCTCCCCTGGACGCGCAGGCCGCTCTGTGCATGGCACACGAGCTCCTGCGCTACCACCCCGTCGACGACCTCTACGAGGACTGGCTCGACCGCATCACCGAGCTTGTCAGCGCCGCAAGGGGCTCCCCTGTGCCATCCCTCTCGCTGCCATGCCCTCCGCCAGCTGCGGGCGGCGTGGCCCATGGAGCACCTCCACCACATCTGCCCTAAGACGGTGTCTTGGCGCCCAGGCGTGCGGCCCCACGGCGCGACCTGCCGTGTCCGGCGCCCGCGCAAGAAGAAAGAAGCTGCCAAGAAGTCCCTCGACCACGAGAAAACGCCCCCGCGCTCCCTACGCCACCACGGCAAGACTGCGTGCTGCCAGCGGCGGCGGTGCGCGGACCCCATCAAGGACAAGTTCTCCACCAGCGCAAAGTCCTAGTGACCACGGCAGGCTGCCACGCCTTCACCCCTGAGCTGCGTAGCGTCGCTTGGCCGGGCAAGTTCAAGCCGGATCTTCCTCCTCACTATGACGGCACTCCCGACCCCACGGAGTTCCTGCAGCTCTACGAGCTGAGCATCGAGGCGGCCAACGGCAACAAGAAAGTCATGGTGAACTGGTTCCCCATGGCTCTCAAGGATGGTGCCCGCTCCTGGCTCCTGAACCTGCCTCCAGGCTCGATCTCCTCCTGGAACGAGATGCGCGACCATTTCGTCGCCAACTTCCAAGGCACTCACGACCGCCCACCGGCTGCGAGTAACCTACGCCGCGTCAAGAAACAACCAGGAGAGACCCTCCAGAAGTACATCCAGCGCTTCAACAATGTTCGCCTCAAGATCCCCAAGGTGAAGGATGAGGCCATCATCTCCGCATTCTCCGATGGCGCCCGCGACGTCACGATGAAGGAGGAGCTCGCCATCCACGAGGAGCTGTGCATGTCTCTGGAGCTGTTCAACCTAGCTACCAAGTGCACAAGAGCTAAGGAGGGGCGCCTCTCCCTCCTCGAGCTCCCGGCTGCCGACCCGGAGGAGAAGAAATCCAAGGCCAAGGACGTGAAGCGCCAGGGAGTCATCGTGCTCACGGTGGAGCTGGACACAAAGCGCGGCAGGGACCAGCCCGAGTCATCCAAGAGCAGCCGGCCATTCTGCGCCTTCCATAACCTGCATAGCCACAACACCAGCGACTGTCAAGAGCTCAGAGCCATTCGAGAAGGACGCCTCGGTCGACATCCCGAGGGCAACGACCGGGGCTATGGTCGAGGAGGAGGACATGGTGGCGGACGCTGGGATGACCGTGGCCCGTGCCAGGAGTGGCGCGACCGGCCTCATGAGGACCGCTGGCAGGATCAGCCTCACGAGGGTGCCTGGAGGGATCAGCCTCGTGAGGATAGTCCTCAGGGCAACACCAGTCTCCCTCCACTACCGCCACCACCAAGAAGGAATGACGACCACCATCAGGACGAGGGGGATGGGGGCTTCTAAGAGCCGTGTGCCATCGCCTGCATCTTGGGCGGAGCTCAAGCCCCAGCCTCACAGCGTATCTTCAAACAGTTCGCTCGCGAAGTGAATGCAGTCCTCCCCAAGCTTGAGCCACGCGCCCGCTCAGGTGGTCCAATTGCGCCATCACGTCAAGCTCGGCATATCAGCTCAAGTGCGTGTCTACCACCTGCGCCCTCCCGATGCTCTGTTCACCAGTCATTAGCAACGTGCAAGTTACCAAGACTCTCATCGATGGCGGCGCAGGGCTCAACGTCCTGTCCGTAGACACGTTCGACAACCTCCAAGTGCCGTATGATCAGCTTCGGCCCACCAAGCGTTTCTCAGGAGTGATCGACGGCTCCACCACGCCGATAGGCTAGGTCCGCCTCCCAGTCACCTTTGGAGAACGCAACAACTACCGCACCAAGCTCATCGACTTTGACATCGCCCACATTCGTCTGCCGTACAATGCCATCCTCGGGTATCCGGACTTGGCCAAGTTCATGGCCGTGACGCACCACGGCTACAATGTCCTCAAGATGCCAGGAAGCGGCGGGATCATCACAGTCCCCTGCAAAGAAAGAGATGTGGTGTGCTCCCTCAAGCGCGTCTTCCAAGCAGCGTCAATCAAAGACCCCGGCAACAATGCAGCTCGGTACCCTCCTGAGGTCGTCCCCAAGAAGAAGAAGCAGCTGCTCCGTGCCGGACCTCGGGAGGGCAGCGCCGCAAGTGGTGCCTCGTCAGGATCAGCGCCCGCACCTGGGGCGCCTCCCTCTGTCACATACGAAGGCGTGCCTAGCGCCCTCCTCGGGCAGGGCTCGGGGGCTCTCTTCTCGAGGACCTCAGACCTTGCCAACGTCACGAGGGAGGCGCTCGGGCACCACTTGGAGGCGTGTTTTGCGGCACGTCTCCCTTAGGAGGACACTGGGCAAGGAGCGCCCGGCGCTCAGGAGTTCATCACCAAGGTATCTCAGGAGCTTCAGGAAGCAAGAGCAATACGCGGCGATCGCCGCCCACCTGGCGTTGCTCCCCACCCAGGCGAGGGTGGTGAGCTACGAGTCTGCATCGACATACCAGGGCTCAACCGAGCCGCATCTCAGGAGCGCTTCTGACCTTCGTGTGTTGGGCGTTGCGAAGGTCCACCTCACAGCTACGTTTGTATGCCGTTCGGCCTGCCGAGCGTGGCTGCTGCCTTCCAGCGCAACCTGCGGAGCGTCATGGCGGGTCAGGAGGCCAGGCACCACACAGTCCTGGCAGAGATGGCGACGGTTCTCAAGGAACTTCCTGGACCCCCAGAGCCTCCCGAGGCTCAAGGCCCCGGTGGCTCGTGAGGAGCAACCCCTTCGCTGTGTACCTTCAGCTGCCTCAACACCCCTTCATCAACGGAACCAGGTGACATTTTCCAAGTTCATTTAGCTGGGAGCGCCCTCGGGACTGCATCATTCCCAGGCCGCATGGGGTTCGTCCCTGTGGCATGTATCCCTTCTTTTTTATGTCTTTAACTTACCTTGCTGGGGGCGCCCCTCGGGCTGCATCATCCCCAAGCCGCTCGGGCCTGACCCAGTGGCATGTATCGTTCATGCATTTATCTGAGCTAGTTTCCCTTCCATGCTTAATCTATCTATGATTATCACCTGCTTGATTGTCGCCCATCGCGGGAGCCACGCGCCGGTCGTCTTTCTTCAGGACCCTTCGTGTCCAATGGCTGAGCTCTGTCTGGCGGGCCGGCCCCGTTCACGTCACCTCCTGGGGCCGTTGGTGCTTGGCTTTCTCACGCGATAACCTTAGGAGATTCATTCGGTGCAGGTTGTCTAACCACCTCACAGGACCACCACAGCGAACAAGAATCAAGACCATGTGCAACCTGCCTTAAGGTAGGTCCTCGTGAGTCCCGCTCTGGCTCATGAGTGCCCAAACACACCTCGTCTGGCCCTGCCGTGCAAGCCACGTGTCAGGGCGGGGTTGTACACGCCCCGGGGGCTCTCTGCAGTAGGGAGTCCCCTCCCACGTACCAGTGGAAGCACCATGCTCCGCGCTGGCAGTTGACACCGCCGAGGAGCGGCTATGCCTGTGCAAGTGCGGAAGCACCATGGTCCGTCCTAGTGATAAACAACTGAGGGCAGCCTCACTGTCATATCAACCTCAGGGAGCCTCCGGGCTCGGTGTCTGGCCTCATCGCAACGCCTCCCCTCGGGAGAGCCACGCGAGGGGGCTGGGCACGGGGGCTGCGCTCGGGTCACGCCCAAGCATCCGCCACCCTGCCAGGTCCCTCAGACCTGGTCGTCGCGCGCCCCTCCCGATCCATGCCTCGGGGAGGACAAAGGTATGAAGGTTGTTTGAACGTCAAGGGGGACTCCTGAGAATCGCGACTCAGGAGCCTAACTGACCACGTAGCCCCTCACTCCTTGGTCCATCCTGGTTTCTGGTCGGCCCAACGGCGGTTGAGGTATGCGCGGGGTCAGGCCCTGCCGACGTAGAACACAAGAACTACCATTGCATCTCCTTCCCACAAGTTGTTTGTGCATCAAGGGGGACTCGTGAGCATCGCGACTCAGGAGCCTAACTGGTCACGTAGCCCCTCACTCCTTGGGTCTGTCATGGTCTCCTGTCGGTCCAACGGCGGTTGAGGTATGCGCGGGGCCGGGCTCTGCCGAAGTAGAACATAAAGCAAATAGGAAGAAAATCGCAAAATCTCAAAGCAGATATTACAAGACATATTGTTCTCCGAATACCAAACACAAGTTTAACCGCCTCCACGAGGCATGCTACATGCTGCAGGAGTTTCAACAGGAAAGGAGCCGCAAGCCAGTCATCCCACGATACCGTCGGCACCTGCAAGAGGCGCCCTCTCCTGGGTGGCGTCGCCTTCACCTGCACCACCGGTTGAAGGCGCGGGGGCGAAGGCATCGAACTTCTCCAGCAGGGCTTCCACCTGACCTTTCATGGCGGTGGCTATGCAGTGTTCATCAGCCACGGGCTCCAGTAGCTCGTCAAGGCGGTCGGCAGGATCGCAAAGATGGAGGTGGCTGAAGACGCGCATCAGCGCGGCTGAAGAAAGGACGCGAGCCTCTGCCTCTGCCATGGGGGCGATGCCGCACACGACTTCCTCAAGCGCCTCGACCAAGTAGGGAAGCAACTGGGCGGGGCCGTCCTCATTGGTGGCCAACGGCTTCTCCAAGCCCTTCTCATAAAGTGACTTCAGGGCCTCGCGAGCTCCGTCTTCTCCCATGCAATCCGCTTGCACATTAAAAGGGGGGCTTCTAAGCATCGTGACTTAGGAGCTCTTTCTGGCTCTCCAGCCATCACCCCCTGGCCTTGACCATGGCACGCGACCTGGCATACCAGCGGCGGCTGAGCTCGCTCGAGGGCCGGGACCTGAGGACGCAGAGCATGAAGGAGAGCGTGGGGAAGGGGGGGGCTCGCATGGTCCTGGCTCAGCTATGCTTTGGGTTCCTATGCACGAATCTAGCGCATCATGAGGAATCAACTCCGGACCGTCAAGATAAGTCCCGAGCCCGGGTTAGCTAAACCGCTAAGGAATAAGAACCATACTAACCGCAGCCCTGCTACAGCAACGTCACCCCCCTTTCTTACCCCTCGACGGCTGCTTGAGCACTAAAGGGGACCTCCTGAGCATCGCGCCTCAGGAGCTCTTACTGGACCTCGGGCCTCTCACATCCTGGCCTTGACCACGGCATGTGACCTGGCATACCAGCGACGGCTGCAGCCTGCCTGGGGACCGGGACCTGTCAGCGTAGAGCGCCAAGTCATCGCGATGTCGGAAAGGGAGACCGAGCTGAAGTAGGACTCCCTCAGTCATCCTCATCATCGGCTTCAGCATCGGTGACGTGACCATTGTCTTCAGTGTTGAAGATGGACTTGACAACGGATGCTGAAGCTAGAGCCAGGCTTGCCACGCCTAAATCAGACTCCTCCTCAGACTCCACCTCCACCTCCTCATAACAAGACTCCTCCTCTGAATCCATCTCCTTACCAACGAACGCATGAGCCTTGCCAGATGAGCTCTTCTTATGCAATGAAGACTTTGAAGAATACTTTGAAGATGACTTTGAGGATTTCTTCTTCTTCTTGTCATCAGAATCATATTCCTTGCTCTTCTTCTTCTTCTTCTTCTTCTTCTTCTTCTTAGATTCCTTGTCCCATTGAGGGCACTCATAGATGTAGTGGCCTCGCTTCTTGCATTTGTGGCATGTTCTCTTCTTGTAGTCACGAGAGGAAAGCCTCATCATTTTTTGAGTTAGATCTTGAAGACTTTCCGGAGCGATTCTTCTGGGAGAACTTTTGGAACTTCTTTACAAGCATTGCAAGCTCTCTGCCAATTTCTTTAGGATCCTCATAACTGCAGCCAGATTCTTCTTTAGATGAGGAGATAGCCTTAGCCTTCAGAGCACGGGTTCGGCCATAGTTGGGGCCATAGATGTCTTTCTTCTCAGATGGCTGGAACTCATGTGTGTTAAGCCTCTCAAGTATATCGGACGGATCGAGTTCTCTGAAGTCAGGACGTCCTTGTATCAGCAGGGCCAAGGTGTCGAATGAGCTGTCAAGTGATCTCAAAAGCTTCTTCGTGATTTCATGCTTGGTGATCTCAGTGGCGCCAAGAGCGTGAAGCTTATTTGTGATATGAGTGAGGCGACCGAACGTGAGATGGACATTTTCATTGTCGTTTCTCTTGAAGCAGTTGAAGAGGTTGTGAAGAACATCAGTCCATGAGTCTCTCTGAGTAGAGATGCCTTCGTTGACCTTGGACAGCCAGTCCCAGACTAGCTTCGCAGTTTCCAGTGCACTCACACAGCCATACTGTCCTTTGGTCAGATGACCATAGATGATGTTCTTGGCGGTTGAGTCCAGTTGCACGAACCTCTTGACATCAGCAGCTGTGAAAAATTCATCAACCTTGGGAACACCTGTCTTGACGACATACCAGAGGTCAATGTCAATGGCTTCAAGATGCATGCGCATTTTATTCTTCTGGTAGGGGTAATCAGTGCCATCGAAGACTGGGCACGCAACGCAGACCTTGATTATCCCTGCAGTCAACATAGCTAAAACTCCAGGTGGTTAAACCGAATCACACAGAACAAGGGAGCACCTTGCTCTGATACCAATTGAAAGTGCTAGTTATCAAGTAGAGGGGGGTGAATAGGCAATTTTTATGAAAGTCTTCAAAACACGAGGTGTTTGAAGACAAACAGTGCAAATGAACCTATATGATATGCGGTGGAAGATGAACTACACTAGACAGGCCATAGTCAAGTAAGCAATACAGTGAAAGTACGAAGACTAACATCAGCTAGGTAGTATGGATCATAATGGAACACAGTATGAAGCCAAGCAGTTAATAGTCTTCACACAGTGAAGTCAATCAGATCAAGTAAGCAAGCAATGACTTCACGAAGAAAAACTGAAATGAAAAGGAAGTAGGGGAAGTAGGGGATAGAACCAGTTACTTGGTGAAGACAAGGGTTTGGTAGACCAGTTCCAGTTGCTGTGACAACTGTACGTGTGGTTAGGGAGGCTGAGATTGAACTCAGAAGACTGTGTCTTCACCTTATTCCCCTTGAGCTAAGGACACCCAGTCCTCGCCCAATCACTCTAGTAACTCTTCAAGTTAGACTTCCAAACCTTCACAGACTTCGTTCACCAGCGATCCACAATGACTCTTGGATGCTCAGAACGCGACACCTAACCAGCTGGAGGATTCACAGTCCTCAAGTGTAACAAGTCTTCAGGTCATGCGGATAGAAAGACTTCAATGATGCCTAACACTCTTTGGCTTTGGGTGTTTTGGGCTTTGTCCTTGCAAGGATCTCTCTCTCTCTCTCAAAGGCTTTGGAGGTGGGTTGCTCTCAAACGACAAAAGTCGTGCACTAACTCTGAGCAGCCACGAATTTATGGTGTAGGGGGGGGGGTATTTATAGCCCGGAGGCAACCTGACATGATATGTCTGAAATGGCCCTGGGTCACTAAGGAACAAACATGTGTCCAATGGTTGGATTTCAAACACACGCGACAGCTTGGCTTGGGCTACAAGAAAAGCTGACTCATCCAACTCTGGATAAGATTTACTCTCATTATCTTCACTCAAAGACATGGGATTTTGGTTGAGCATCACTTCAGTCATCTGACTTTGTTCACTTGGACCCCACTTAACAGTATGGTGGTTCCTGTGACTCAATAAAGAAGAAAAGTAACTACGAAAGAAACTATGTCTTCGCACTCCATAGTCTTCAAGTGAATGTCTTCACATGTCATTATCTTCACAAACCACCATTGTCTTCAATGTCTTCATACATTTCTAGGGGTCATCTCTGGTAGGTAAACCGAATCAATGAGGGACTACTACCTGTGTTCTCCTACAATTCTCACAAACACATTACTCCCTCAACCACGTTTGTCGTCAATACTCCAAAACCAACTAGGGGTGGCACTAGATGCACTTACACTACCTATATGCGGTATTACCCTGCCAACCTAAGTAAATTTGCATGTGCCACCTCTAAAAACTTCAAGTAAATATCCCTTTTTGTGTGCCAAGATTGTTCATAGAGCGACAGGAGGTAGTCAGTATCTTCCATGCTAAGCAGGTTATTCTCATGATGAGTGTTTATTCACTCGTCCTTGCGTGAGAGGGGCGGTAATAGGGATTCCCATTCCCAAACTCAAATTGCAAATAATTAAACAAAACTCCCCCAGGACTATTGTTGGTATGGACGGTACCCATTGTTTCGGACAAGCCGTGAAGTCTGATTGTTGGTGGAGGGAGAGTAAACCTTTACTTGTATCGCTTGGGAACCGCCACTAATGTGTTTAGCATGGAAGATACGGATAACTAATGGTCGTGAAGTAAACAAGAAAGGTGCATTTCTCAAATTTTCATTTACCTCTGTTTTAAAAACTTGAGCTCTGGCAACTCTGCAAATCACTGCTTCCCTTTGCGAAGGGACTATCTATTTACTTTTATGTTGTGTCATCACCTTCTCAAATAAGCGCCAGAACCTGAGAGCACTATTGTCATCCTCATGCATTGTGTGAAGCTAATGTTGGGTGCATCATGACTGGATCTTTTCTACCATGAATTACAATGTTTAGTCACGGCTTGAACTTTGGAGGTGCTCTGCATTTATGTTTTGAGGTCTCAGAAAGGGCTAGCGAGATACCACTATTGTCATATTATATCATGGTTGTGTTTGACAAAGTGTTGTTATTTGAGATGTCTTATTATTGCTCGCTAGTTGATTATGCTATCGATATGAGTTAATATAATTTCTAAGAGTTATTTTCGACATGGTTAGTTATTATCTTGGCTAAAAACCTGGGTGCTACTTAAGCTTATTTATCTAAACAAGAGCAAAAGAGTTCGTAAAAGTTTTTCTTTTTCACTTTTAGTTTATCAACTGAACTGCCTCAGGACAAGCAAAGGTTTGTGCTTGGGGGAGTTGATACGTCTCCGTCGTATCTACTTTTCCTAACGCTTTTCCTCTAGTTTTGGACTCTAATTTGCATGATTTGAATGAAACTAACCTAGACTGACGATGTTTTCAGCAGAACTACCATGGTGTTGTTTTTGTGAAGAAATGAAAGTTCTTGGATTGGAACGAAACTTTGTGAGGATTTTTTATTCAATAAATAAGAATTTCTGGAGCCAAAACCACCGGAGGGGGGCACTTGGGTGGGCACAACCCACCAGGGCGCCCCCCTCCAGGCATGCCCAGGTGGGCTGTCCCCACCTGGTGGCCCCGCGGACCTTGATTCCAATGCTATAAATTCACATATTCAGAGAAAAAATCAAGGAGAAAGAATTATAGCATTTCACGCGACGGAGCCGCGGCCACCTCCTGTTCTTCATTGGGAGGCCAGATATGGAGTCCGTTTGGGGCTCTGGAGAGGGGGATCTTCGATCTTCGTCATCACCAACCCTTCTCCATTGCCAATTCCATGATGCTCCCCACCGGGAGTGAGTAATTCCTTCATAGGCCTGCTGGTCGGTGAGGAGTTGGATGAGATTCATAATGTAACTGAGTTAGTTTTGTTAGGGCTTGATCCCTTGTGTCCATTATGTTCTGAGGTTGATGTTTCTATGACTTTGCCATGCTTAATGCTTGTCACTTTGGGCCCGGGTGCCATGATTCTATATCTGAACCATTTATGTTATCACCGTTATACCTATGTTCTAGATTCGATCTTGCAAGTTATAGTCACCTACTATGTGTTATGATCCGGCAAACCTGGAGTGATAGAAGTCAGGACACTTTTCGGTGATGACCGTAGTTTCAGGAGTTCATGTATTCACTATGTGTTAATGCTTTATTTCGGTTCTCTATTAAAAGGAGGCCTTAATATCTCTTAATTTCCAATAGGACCCCGCTGCCACGGGAGGGTAGGACAAAAGATGTCATGCAAGTTCTTTCCATAAGCACGTATGACTATTTACGGAATACATGCCTACATTATATTTATGAACTGGAGCTAGTGCCATATCGTATCGCCCTAGGTTATGAATATTATATGATGAATATCATCTAACGAATTCGACGATCCAATGCCTATGAATTTCTCTCATATTGTTGTTGCTAAGTTACTACTACTATTGTTACTATTGTACTTGCTACAAAATCATTGCTCTCAATATTACTATTACTATTGATGTTGCTACTACTATCAAAACTATCATACTACTTTTCTACTGGTCACTGCTGCAGATAATTAATCTCCAGGTGTGGTTGAATTGACAACTCAGCTGCTAATACTTACAAATAATCTTTGGCTCCCCTTGTGTCGAATCAATAATTTTGGGTTGAATACTCTACCCTCGAAAACTTTTGCGATCCCCTATACTTGTGGGTTATCATAGTGGTACGGTAATCCTGTTCTGGAAGTCATGTTACTAGACTAAGGTGAACCTACAAACTATGAAGAAGCTATGATTAGCCTAGATTCCGATAAATGGCTTGAGGCCATGAAATCTGAGATAGGATCCATGTATGAGAACAAAGTGTGGACTTTGGTGGACTTGCCCAATGATCGGCAAGCCATTGAGAATAAATGGATCTTCAAGAAGAATACATACATTGATGGTGATGTCACCATCTACAAAGCTCGACTTGTTGCGAAAGGTTTTCGACAAGTTCAAGGGGTTGACTACGATGAGACCTTCTCACCCGTAGCGATTCTTAAGTCAGTCTGAATCATGTTAACATCTGCCACATTTTATAATTATGAAGAGATTTGGCAAATGGACGTCAAAACTGCATTCCTTAATGGATTTCTTAAAGAAGAGTTGTACATGATGCAACCGAAGTTTTGTCGATCCAAAAGGTGCTAACAAAGTGTGCAAGCTCCAGCGATCCATCTATGGACTGGTGCAAGCATCTTAGAGTTGGAATATATGCTTTGATGCGGTGATCAAAGCATATGGTTTTATATAGACTTCTGGTGAAGCTTTTGTTTACAAGAAAGTGAGTGGAAGCTCTGTAGCATTTCTGATATTATATGTGGATGACATATTGTTGATTAGAAATGATATATAATTTCTGGATAGCATAAAAGGATGCTTGAATAAGAATTTTTCAATGAAATACCTCGGTGAAGCTGCTTATGTAGGATCGAAAGTAGGTCTAGAGGGTGGGTGATTAGACTACTTGACCAAATAAAAATCTAACCTTTTCCCAATTTTATGTGTTGGCAGATTTTAGTAACTAGCTAGTACAAGTCAAGCAATCAACCTACACATGCAATTCTAAGAGTGTAGCAGCAGAAAGTAAAACATTGCATATGAAGGTAAAGAGAAGGGTTTGGAGAAGGCAAACACAATGTAGACACAAAGATTTTTGGCGTGGTTCCGATAGGTGGTGCTATCATACATCCACGTTGATGGAGACTTCAACCCACGAAGGTTAACGTTTGCGCGAGTCCACAGAGGGCTCCACCCAAGAAGGGTCCATGAAGAAGCAACCTTGTCTATCCCACCATGGCCATCGCCCACGAAGGACTTGCCTCACTCTGGTAGATCTTCATGAAGTAGGCGATCTCCTTGCCCTTACAAACTTCTTGGTTCAACTCCACAATCTTGTCGGAGGCTCCCAAACGACACCTAACCAATCTAGGAGACACCACTCTCCAAAAAGTAATAGATGGTGTGTTGATGATGAACTCCTTGCTCTTGTGCTTCAAATGAGTCTCCCCAACACTCAACTCTCTCTCACAGATTTGTCTATGGTGGAAAGATGATTTGAGTGGAAAGCAAATTGGGGAAGGCTAGAGATCAAGATTCTTGTGGTTGGATTAGAATGTCTTGGTCTCAACACATGAGTAGGTGGTTCTCTCTTATAAAATGAGTAGTGAAAGTGTAGGCACATTCTGATGGCTCTCTCTCAAATGGAGAAGGGGGTGGAGGGGTATATATAGCCTCCACAGAAAATCCAACTGTTACACACATTTGATCCAACTCGATCAGACTAAATAGAAGAACTCGGTGATACCGATTTAGTTCAAAATGTGAACGTTAGGAATCTTGGTGGGACCGACGAGATCAACTCGGTGGGACCGATGTGGTAGGGCTTAGGGAAAACATCAACTCGGTGGCACCAATTGCATCAACTCGGTTAGACTAAAGTGAAGCAATAAGGCAACAAATAGGATGTCAAGCAAACTCGGTGGGACCGATTGCCCATTTCAGTGAGACCGAAATAATTGCAACAAGCAACAGAGAGTTTGCAAGGCCATCTCGGTGAGACCGAGATCCGTATCGATGTGACCGAATTCTCTAGGGTTTCTCGCAGTGGCTATGTCAAATGAACTCGGTGGTGCCAGATAGGTCAATTCGGTGGGGCTGAGTTTGACTTTGAGTTTTGGACATATTTGGAAATGAGGAAGTGGTTGAGGGTTTTTGGAGCAATGTCACGAAGCACTTTGAGCAAGTAGACCATTAAGCAACACCTCATCCCCTTTTAATAGTATTGGATTTCCTATGGACTCAATGTAATCTTGGATCACTAAAATAGAAATGAAGAGTCTTGAGCTTTTGCCAATCTTTGTCCTTAGCATTTTGAGGGGTCCACATCTCCACTCCATGCCATGCCAATCATTGAACTTTCTAAAATATTTAACTTGAATGGATATTAATTCAATGAGCTATATGTTGTTATGAATTACCAACACCACCTGGGGATTAGATGCACTTTCAGCTTATATGTTGGGCATCAAGATCTATAGAGATAGATCAAGACGCTTGATAGGACTTTCACAAAGCACATACCTTGATAAAGTTTTGAAGTTCATAATGGATCAGTCAAAGAAAGGGTTCTTGCCTGTGTTATAAGGTGTGAAATTGAGTCAGACTCAAAGCCAACCACTGTAGAAGATAGAGAGAAAATAAAAGTAATTCCCTATGCCTCAACCATAGGTTCTATCATGTATGCTATGTTGTGTACCAGACCTGATGTGTGCCTGCCATAAGTTTGGCAGGGAGGTACCAAAGTAATCCAGGAGTGGATCACTGGACAGCGGTCATCCTGAAGTACCTGAAAAGGACCAAGGATATGTTTCTTGTTTATGGAGGTGATGAAGAGCTCGTCATAAATGGTTATGTCGATGCTAGCTTCGACACTGATCCGGATGACTCTAAGTCACAAACCAGATAAGTGTTTATATTGAATGGTGGAGCTGTCAGTTGGTGCAGTTCCAAGCAGAGCATCGTGGCGGGATCTACATGTGAAGCGGAGTACATAGCTTCTTCGGAAGCAACACGTGAAGGAGTCTGGATGAAGGAGTTCATATCCGATCTAGGTGTAATACCGAGTGCATCGGGTCCAATGAAAATCTTTTGTGACAACACTGGAGCAATTGCCTTAACAAAGGAATCCAGGTTTCACAAGAGAACCAAACACATCAAGAGACCCTTCAACTCCATTCATGAAAAGGTCAAGGATGGAGACGTAGAAATTTGCAAAGTACATACGGATCTGAATCTGGCAGACCTGTTGACTAAGCCTCTTCCACGAGCAAAACATGATCAACACCAAGACTCCATGGGCGTTAGATTCATCACAATGTAATCTAGATTATTGACTCTAGTGCAAGTGGGAGACTGAAGGAAATATGCCCTAGAGTCAATAATAAAGTTTTTGTTTTATATTTCCTTATTCATGATAAAGGTTTATTATTCATGCTAGAATTGTATTGATCGGAAACTTAAATACATGTTTGAATACATAAACAAATACCGTGTCCCTAGTAAGCCTATACTAGACTAGCTCATTGATCAAAGATGGTTAAGGTTTCCTAACCATAGACATGTGTTATCATTTGATAACGGGATCACATCATTAGGAGAATGATGTGATGGACAAGACCCATCCGTTAGCTTAGCATAATGATCGTTCAGTTTATTGTTATTGCTTTCTTCATGTCAAATACATATATGCAACTCCTGAATACCGGAGGAATACCTTGTGTGATATCAAATGTCACAATGTAACTGGGTGATCATAAAAATGCTCTACAGGTATCTCTGAAGGTTTTTGTTGAGTTGGCATAGATCCAGATTAGGATTTGTCACTCCGAGTATCGGAGAGGTATCTCTGGGCTCTCCCGGTAATACACATCATAAGAATCCTTGCAAGCAAAGTGACTAATGAGTTAGTTACAGGATGATGTATTACGGAATGAGTAAAGAGACTTTCCTGTAACGAGATTGAACTAGCTATGAAGATACCGACGATCGAATCTCGGGCAAGTAACATACCGATGGACAAAGGGAATTGCGTACGTTGTCATAATGGTTCAACCAATAAAGATCTTCATAGAATATGTAGGAGCCAATATGGGCATCTAGGTTCCGCTATTGGTTATTGACCGGAGATGAGTCTCGGTCATGTATACATAGTTCTCGAACCCGTAGGCTCCGCATGCTTAGCGTTCTGTACTGTTATTGATCGGAGATGAGTCTGCGGAGATAGCTTCACCATCACCGTCACCACACCGTCGTGCTGCCGGAACTCATCCACTACCTCTCCCTCTTGATGGATCAAGAAGACCGTGAATGACATCGAGCTGAACGTGTGCTGAACGCGGAGGTGTCGTACGTTCGGTACTCGATCAGTTGGAACACGAAGAAGTTCGACTACATCAACCGCGTTGTCAAACGCTTCCGCTTATGGTCTATGAGGGTACGTAGACATACTCTCCCCTCTTGTTGCTATGCATCTCTTGATAGATCTTGCATGTGCATATAATTTTTTGTTTTCCATGCAACGTTTCCCAACAAGAACTGCCATAGTGTGAGAGAATTTCTCTTTCACTTTCCCAAGAAGATTCTTGATTGGCATTTTCCTGTTCCATATTTTCTTCATGAATAGACAAAAGTGTCATGACCTCAACATCATGAAGCTCTTCATAGTCAGGTCTTTGCTTGATTTCAGATACAATGGAATCGAAAGATTCATCAAGTGAGCTCAGAAGCTTGTTGACTACATCTCTATCGGTGATATCAGCTACCCCTCGCTGATGTAGTCTTTCGACAATGTTTGTCAATTGATTAGTGAGTTCCATGGCACTTTCTTTATGAAGGCTTCTGAATCCAGTGAACATAGCACAAAGCATTTGAGTGTGAGGATCTGATCTGGCAACAAACTCTTCATGAGCACTATTGAGAGCATCCCAAATTTACTTTGCTATTCTAAGCCTATGGAAACGAAAGAAAATGTCTTTTGATAGACTACCAGAGATGATATCTTTTGCTTGAGCATCCAACTACAGATTTGCTTTATGATCGGAAGTCAGATCATTTTGTTGCTGAATGGTGTAGCCATCTTCCACAATCTCCCACAGATCATAGTTGATAGCCTGAATTCTAATTGTCATTCGTTCCTTCCAGTACAGATAGTCACTTCCAACGAAGATAGGAAATCTTTCAGAGTGCGAGGATCTACCTGCAAATGACATACTCAAAACTCCAAGGAAGTTAGACCTTTAATAAACAGAGACAGGGAGTACCCGCTCTGATACCAATTGTTAAGACCAAGAGTATATCGACCAGAGGGGGTAAATGCGAGATTCAAAATTTCTTTCGAAAGCTTTGAAACTTATCCCACTCACAGTTGTAGAAGTAGTACCAAAGGAAATAAACTTAATCAGTCTTCTACTTCATAGGCATATTCATCGATGAAAGCATTGACAACATTGCGAGCTTTATAAACCATAGGTTTAACTGCAATGAGAGTAATGCAACATGCAAACAAATGTAGCAGAATGAGACATAGCATGGTATGCACGAATAAAAATACTATGGAGAGATTACACATGCGAATGCTAGGGACAAGATTGAAAGGATCGATATAGTTGACTAGAGGGGGGTGAATAGGCAACTAACAATTTTTAGCTTTTCTTTACCAATTTAAACTTTGCATCAAAGTAGGTTGTCTAGATATGCAGCTAGGTGAGCAACCTATATGATGCACCAACAATAAGCACACAAGCAAGCAATGGATATAACACAAATAAGCTTGCACAAGTAAAAGGCACGAGATAACTAAGAGTGGAGCTGGTGAAGACAAGGATGTGTTACCGAAGTTCCTTCCTTTTGAGGGGAAGTACGTCTCCGTTGGAGCGGTGTGGAGGCACAATGCTCCCCAAAAAGCCACTAGGGCCACAAAATTCTACTCACGCCCTCACACAATGTGAGATGCCATGATTCCACTATTGGTGCCCTTGGAGGCGACAACTGTACCTTTACAAACAAGGTTGGGGCTCTCTCCACAACTGAATTGGAGGCTCCCAACGAAACCACGGATCTTCACCAGAATGGAATGTGGCTCCGAGGTGACCTCAACCGTCTAGGGTTCTCAAACACCCAAGAGTAACAAAATCCACACAAGAAAGTATGGGGGAATCAAATCTCCTTTGGTGGAAGTGTAGATCTAGGTCTCCTCCTTCAATCCCTAGCAAATCAACAAGTTTGAGTGGCTAGAGAGAGGGATCGGGCTAGAGAGCTTGAGTGGCATTAATGGTGGAGTGAGAGAGGTAGGAGGTAAATGTGGTAGGTGGAAGAACCACCCATATATAGCAAACCTAAAAATCCAACTGTTACTGCGTTTTCTGTACTGCAGCGGTACAACCACCCCTTGCCCCGGTACAACCGGGACTCACGGTTCTACCTGCAGAACCCTACCAGGTGGTACAACCGGGCGACCAGGGAGTAGTACCGGTTCATGGGAACAACCAGGCCAACCGCCCAGCCACCGCATTGAAACATTAGGGAGTCACCCCTGAGTGCGGTAGTCGAGCGGTACAGGACCGGTGCAACTGCTTGGCCTTGGGCGCTTGGGCAGCTAAGTCCTGAGCGGTAGAACCGCTCAGGGCACCGATGGTACCGGTAAGCATGGAACGACCGGACCAACCAGGCCACCACCGCCCGAGTACCGCATCAAAACAGAAGTTTGACCGGTAGTTGGGCGGTGCTCGGCCGGAACAACTGCCGCAGTCTTTGTTGAGCATGGTGGCGGTACCACCGCCCGGGGGCAGCGGTACAACCGCTCGATCAAGACTGGGTAAGCACCAAGAGCCAGCGGTACAACCGCTCCAGCGAGCGGTACAACCACTGGGAAACCACAGTAAGCAGTAAGATAAGAAGGGAGGCACTCTCTCTCAAAACTAAGGAAGGCAAGAGAGGGGTGAGGCAAGTGTACGTGAAAAGATTCCCCAAATCCTTCCAATGTGGATTCCCTCTTGATAGTACAAGTTTCCTATGACCAAAAGGATAAAAGCGTAGAAACCTCGTCCTCGATCTTTTCCTTTCGAAGAGAATGACTAACCGTTGTAAGTCTAATCATGGAGAACCTGAAGCACTTAGCACGCGGTTAGACCAACAAAGGGTTGTCATCATCATCCAAAATACAAAGAAGGGAAATTCCCTTACAATCTCTCCCTTTTTGGAGGATGATGACAACAACACGATTTGCAGGAGAGAAGTCTAGAAAATATAGACGGGACTCCCCCTAGATGTGTGCCCCAATGAGATGGCTATTCACAAATAAAGGGCGAGACACCCCCTAGATTTTATAGACTCGCCACTCGACATATGATACATCCATTTTGCATCATGCTTTTATATCGATATTTATTGCATTATGGGCTGTTATTACACATTATGTCACAATACTTATGCCTATTCTCTCTTATTTTACAAGGTTTACATAAAGAGGGAGAATGCCGACAACTGGGATTCTGGGTTGGAAAAGGAGCAAATATTAGAGACCTATTCTGCACAGCTCCAAAAGTCATGAAACTTCATGGGAGTCATTTTCATAATATATAAAAAATACTAAGCGCAAGAAGTTCTAGAGGGGGGCCACACCCTGGCCACGAGGGTGGGGGCGCGCCCTACCCCCTAGGCACGCCCCCTGCCTCATGGGCCCCCTGGTGGACCTCCGATGCCCATCTTCTGCTATATGGAGTCTTTCGTTGAGGAAAAAATCATAAGCAAGCTTTCGGGACGAGACTCCACTGCCACAAATCCGAAGGTGGTGAACGATCAAAGAATCAAACATTATATCTCAGGTAATCCTATAAATGTTGAAACCAATGTTATTGAAACCGTAACCCCGGAGGAATACATAAGGGACACTTTCCGGAATGTTTCAGACTCCGAAAAGGAATAGGTATGTGGTACGGTAAGTAAACCGACTCCAAAACAGTTCTAATGGCAATTTTTCTCCGTTTTGGAATATTTAGAAAAATAGAAAAATAAGAAGTAGTCTGGGAAGGACACGAGGGCTCCACGAGGGTGGAGGGCGCACCCTACCCCCTGGGCGCGCCCCCCTGCCTCGTGGGCACCCCGTGTGCTCTCCGGACTCCCTTTTCTTGCACGTTACATATTTTGGTTGGTAAAAATTCATTATATAATCTCCCAGAGGTTTTGGCTCTTGTATCACGCAAATATCTCTCGTCTTTGTTTCGAGCTGTTTATCTGACAGATCTAGGTCGTCATGTCGTCCTCAAGTGCCCCCAAGGACAAGTTCTTCGAGAAGGTCATCAACCCCTACCTCACGGAGGTGCTGCAACACCCTCAAACCATTGAGATGCACGAGGGGTTGTTGCACATCCGCGATGTTGAGGGACCAAGGAGGACCGGAAGCGTGGAAACAAGGCTCGTGGCAATGGAGCAACAAGTTTTCAGGTGCTAGGAGATGGTGGAGTGTGGACTTGACTCCAATCACATTATGATCACGGAGTTAACCAACAACCACAAGATGGATGCCAAGGACATTGGGGAGGCCATCTTCAAGCTTCATGAGAAAATCGAGCACCTCCAAGCCCAGATCTATGACCTGCAAAACCAAAACTGTGAGTATGAATATAGATTCAAGAGGATGAGTTTGGCTACAGATTTGAGGATTCAGGAGACTCGGTCATCCTTCTATGATGGCGAGCCTATGCCTTGGAAGAAGGACGACAAGCCTACATCATCAACAACTCCACCCTCTCCACCAACAAAGAAGAATTGAGTATCTGGTATGGGCACTCCCCTTGGCAACTGCCAAGCTTGGGGGAGTGCCCCGGTATCGTATCACCATCACTTCTATCTTTACCGTTTTTCTTAGTTTGATCCTTTTGGTAATATCTTGATCTAGTAGCATAAAGTTTTAGTATGATCTAGTTGTGAGTTTTTCTTTATGACCCTTCTATGTAATCGAGTCCGTGAGCTATATATAATAAAGATTAGTGTTGAGTCAAGGGCTTGATTATTTTTCCATAATCTTGAGTGAATAAAAGAAAAGAGAAAGAAATAAAAAGAAACGAAGAGATCATATGGATCTTATGGAGGGTAATGAGATCACATAGAAAGAGTATGATGAATAAAAGTTGTTGAGAGTTGACAAACATAGTTTTGGTTATCGTTGCAATTAATAGGAAGTAATAAAGAAAGAGAGGTCTTCACACATAAATACACTATCTTGGACATCTTTTATGATTGTGAGCACTCATTAAAATATGACATGCTAAAGAGTTGAAGTTGGACAAGGAAGACAACGTAATGGGTTATGTTTTCTTACATCTGAGATAAATTAATTGTCATGGATCATCCAACATGATTGAGCTTGCCTTTCCCCCTCATGCTAGCCAAATTATTTACACCAAGTAGAGATACTACTTGTGCTTCCAAACACCCTTAAACCAGTTTTGCCATGAGAGTCCACCATACCTACCTATGGATTGAGTAAGATCCCTCAAGTAAGTTGTCATCGGTGTAAGCAATAAAAATTGCCCTCTAAATATGTATGACTTATTAGTGTGCGAGAAAATAAGCTTTATACGACCGTGTGATACGGAAGAAATAAAAGTGATGGACTGCATAATAAAGGTCCATATCACAAGTGGCAATATAAAGTGACGTTCTTTCGCATTAAGATTTTGTGCATCCAACCATAAAAGTGCATGACAACCTCTGCTTCCCTCTGCGAAGGGCCTATCTTTTACTTTTATCTCCTACCTTGCATAAGAGTCATGGTGATGTTCACCCTTCCTTTTTACATTTTATCTTTTGGCAAGCACAACATGTTGGAAAGATCCTGGTATATATGGCTAATTGGATGTGAGTTTTCATGAACTATTATTGTTGACATTACCCTTGAGGTAAAACGTTGGGAGGCAAAACTATAAGCCCCTATCTTTCTCTGTGTTCGATTAAAACTCCATACCCATAAGTATTGCGTGAGTGTTAGCAATTGTGAAAGACTATATGATAGTTGAGTATGTGGACTTGCTGAAAAGCTCTTACATTGACTCTTTCCTATGTTATGATAAATTGCAATTGCTCCAATGACTGAGATTATAGTTTGTTAGTTTTTAATGAAGTTTATGATTCATACTTGAAATTGTGATTGAATTGTTAGTCTAGCATAAGAGATCATGTGACAAGAATTATATAAGTTGATGTTCTAAGAATGATCATGATGCCCTCATGTCTGTATTTTATTTTTATCGACACCTCTATCTCTAAACATGTGGAAATATTTTTCAATTTCGGCTTTCGCTTGAGGACAAGCGAGGTCTAAGCTTGGGGGAGTTGATACGTCCATTTTGCATCATGCTTTTATATCAATATTTATTGCATTATGGGCTGTTATTACACATTATGTCACAATACTTATGCCTATTCTCTCTTATTTTACAAGGTTTACATAAAGAGGGAGAATGCCGACAACTGGGATTCTGGGTTGGAAAAGGAGCAAATATTAGAGACCTATTCTGCACAGCTCCCAAAGTCATGAAACTTCATGGGAGTCATTTTCATAATATATAAAAAATACTAAGCGCAAGAAGTTCCAGAGGGGGGCCACACCCTGGCCACGAGGGTGGGGGGCGCGCCCTACCCCCTAGGCATGCCCCCTGCCTCATGGGCCCCCTGGTGGACCTCCGATGCCCATCTTCTGCTATATGGAGTCTTTCGTTGAGGAAAAAATCATAAGCAAGCTTTCGGGACGAGACTCCACTGCCACGAGGCCGAACCTTGGCGGAACCAATCTAGGGCTCTGGCGCAGCTGTTCTGCCGGGGAAACTTCCCTCCGGGGGGGGGGGAATCATCGCCATCGTCATCACCTACGATCCTCTCACCGGGAGGGGGTCAATATCCATCAACATCTTCACCAGCACCATCTCCTCTCAAACCCTAGTTCATCTCTTGTATCCAATTATTGTCTCCAAGTCTGGGATTGGTACCTGTGGGTTGCTAGTAGTGTTAATTACTCCTTGTAGTTGATGCTAGTTGGTTTATTTTGTGGAAGATCATATGTTCAGATCCTATATGCATATTAATACTCCTCTGATTATGAACATGAATATGCTTTGTGAGTAGCTACGTTTGTTCCTGAGGACATGGGAGAAGTCTTGCTAGTAGTAGTCATGTGAATTTGGTATTCGTTCGATATTTTGATGATATGTATGTTGTCTCTCCTCTAGTTGTGTTATGTGAACGTCGACTACATGACACTTCACCATTATTTGGGCCTAGAGGAAGGCATTGGGAAGTAATAAGTAGATGATAGGTTGCTAGAGTGACAGAAGTTTAAACCCTAGTTTATGCGCTGCTTCGTAAGGGGCTGATTTGGATCCATATGTTTCATGCTATGGTTAGGTTTACCTTAATACTTTTGTTGTAGTTGCGGATGCTTGCAGTAGAGGTTAATCATAAGTGGGATGCTTGTCCAAGTAAGGACAACACCCAAGCACCGGTCCACCCACATACCAAATTATCAAAGTACCGAACGTGAATCATATGACCGTGATGAAACCTAGCTTGACGATAATTCCCATGTGTCCTCGGGAGTGCTTTATTTTCTCTATATAAGAATTTGTCCAGGCTTTTCCTTTGCTACAAAAAGGATTGGGCCACCTTGCTGCACTTTATTTACTTTTGTTACTTGTTGCTCGTTACAAATTATCTTATCACAAAACTATCTGTTACCTATAATTTTAGTGCTTGCAGAGAATACTTTGCTGAAAACCGCTTATCATTTCCTTCTGCTCCTCGTTGGGTTCGACACTCTTACTTATCGAAAGGACTACGATAGATCCCCTATACTTGTGGGTCATCAACATAGTATCAACATCAAGGGCCATAGTATCAACATCAAAGAAAGTGGCAAAGCCCATGAGTGCAAGTTGACAAACGGAAAGTAAATTGTATGCAAGGGACTCAAAAAGCATGACCTTCTCGATCGTGAGATCATGAGAAATGACAACCTTGCCAAGTCCCAATACCTTAGAGGACGAGGCATCACCCCACTCGACATTGGTGGGCATAGATGGAATCTTATGAACGTCCACCACCAAGTCCTTGCTTCCGGTCAGATGATTAGTGGCTCCACTATCGAGCAACCGTGATCCCCCACCGGAAGCAAACACCTACAACAAATCAATGCTTGGTTTTAGGTACCCATTTATTAATGGGTCCTTTGATGTTAGTAACAAGGGTCTTAGGAACCCAAATAGACCATTCAATGTACTCATAAGAAGAACCAACAAATTTGGCAGAAACATGTCCATCACTAGCACGACATAAGACATAAGAAGGGTTAAAGTCGCCGACTTTGTTGGGAGGGGTAGCATTGCCCTTCTTAGCATCACTACCCTTCACATTGTTCTTCTTCTTATTCTTATAAGCACCCTCTCCCTCCTTCACAAAATTTTGTTTGAGAGGGGGAGGTCGTTTGGCCTTGTCATCCTTCTTCTTGTTCTTGGACTTGGGTGTGAACCCAGTTCCTTCCTTGCCCACAACTTCCTTTTGATTGCTCAAAAGGTCATTGAGGTTCTTATCACCTTGTATGCATGACACAAGGCATTTCTCAAGTTGCTTCTTCAACTTTGCATTCTCCTCAACAAGATGCACATGCTCACAACATGGGTTAGTAGCATTTGCATTATCAATTAAGACCATATGAGGAAAGGTGGCTTTCTCCTTGGTTACCTTTACTTGGAGTTGATCATGAGACTCTTTGAGGCTAGCATGAGCACCCTTCAAGACCTTGTGAGCCTTGTCAAGTAAATCAAACTCCCCTTTGAGTCTAGCAAGATCAACCCCAAGCTTGGCCTTCTCGGAGTTTAGCACACGAGATACAACAAGAGCATGATCAAGATCTTTATTTAATTTAGCATGGTCATCGTTATATGACTCCTAAAGAGCCAAACGAAGACCTCGCTCTTCCTTAAGAGCATTGGAAAGATCCGAAATCTCCTCGGCATAGTCACGACTATGCCCCTCCATCTTAGAGATGGTATCTTCATGAGCCTCGATCATGTCATTGGCTTCACCAAGTTGTTCCAAGAGAGCAACGAAGTGCTTCTTGGATTTACCCTTGAGCTTACTCATAAAAGACACAAATTCATCCTCCTCCACATTGGATCCCTCACGTTCATCAATGCAATCCGTCAAAGAAGGATTATTAATGATGGTAGTTTTGATGTTGGGGGTTACCTTGTTGGTGGCTTTAGCCATGAGGCACTTGGCGGTGAAGTTCTCATTGGGTGAGTCAAAGAGAGACACTTGTGGAGTTGTCGCAATGGCAATGGAGGCCACGGCAACCGAATCACCGTCTTCATCATCATCATCCTCCTCATTGTACTCTTCTTGTGCCACCAACCCCTTGGGAGGAGTCTTCTTGGTGAAGTTGCTCTTGTTGGGGAAAGACTTGGCCTTGTCTTTTTGGATGAGCTTGCCACCATTGTCTTCCCTTTTCTCATACGGACATTCTGCAACAAAGTGGCTCACATTCCCACAATTATAGCAAGTCGTCACCCGTTGCTTGACCTTTGCGCCACTTGAGTTGTTCTTGTTGAAGTTGGGCCTTGTGTTATTCTTGCTCCAAAATTGCCTTGAAGCAAGAGCCATTTGTTCATGATAAGCATACTTTGTATTTCGGGATTGCACTCCTCTTCTTCTTCTTTTTCCACACTAACTTTGGCCTTCAAGGCAAGGTTGGGATTCTTTGCTCTTTGAGAGCGTAACACCGCATTGCCGGTGGTCTTGTCCAAGATGCTCATAGCCACAAACTCATCCAACACTTCACTTGAGGACAAGGTGTGGAAATCTGGACTTTGACGAATGACGGAGGACATGGCCTTGTGGTAAGGCATCATGGCCTTGAGGAACTTGTGCTTGATCCAATTGTCATCTGTATCCTTGCTCCCATGATCTCGGAGTGAGACCACGAGAGTAGTTAATCTCCGATAAATCTCACGAGGTTCTTCATCTTCTTTCATGGCAAACTCATCGGCTTCATCTTGCACCACTTCATAGTTGGAGGGTTGAATTCTTGCGCTTCCCCGATAGAGAGACACAACATGGCGCCATGCATCCTTGGCCACGGTAAAGGGTAGGAGATGAGCAAGATCTTCGGGTGGAATTGCATCTTGGATGATGAAGAGAGCATTCTCATTGAATTGATTATATGCGGCTTCTCTAGGGGTGAAGTTGCTTCGATCATGCGGATAAAAACCTTCTTCAATGATTCTCCAAAGGTTAGTATTAACATGGTTCAAATGATGCTTAAAGCGATAAACCCAAGAATCAAAGTCCTCATTTTACACAATCTTAGGGGGAGAACCGGCATGATTCAAATGAGTGGAAATAATCGGTCCACCATAAGTGGAGGTTCCACATGGGCAAAGATGTCGTTGCCAATTTTACCACTAGAAGAAGGAGCCTTTTCACTAGTAGCTTCCCCCTTGTCGGAGTTAGCATCCGTCACCTTGTTAGTGGGATCACCCACTTTCAACGGCGCGGTACCTTGTTAGTGGTATCACCCACTTTCAACGGTGCGGTAGATAGTTTAAGCCCTTCTAAGAATTTATTAAACATGCTTTCAACCTTGGTCGTCATGGAGGTTTTCAATGTGTCCAAAGCCACATTGAATCCCTCACGAGAGACCGCGGTTCCCCCATCGGTCGTAGACGAGATTGGATTCACACAAGAGTGTTCCTCCGCACCGTCTATGGTGTCAACCATACTCTTCGGATGGCAAAGTCCTTAATAAAGATACGAGGCTCTGATACCAATTGAAAGGGTCGATATAGTTGACTAGAGGGGGGGTGAATAGGCAACTAACAATTTTTAGCTTTTCTTTACCAATTTAAAATTTGCATCAAAGTAGGTTGTCTAGATATGCAACTATGTGAGCAACCTATATGATGCACCAACAACAAGCACACAAGCAAGCAATGGATATAACACAAATAAGCTTGCACAAGTAAAGGCACGAGATAACCAAGAGTGGAGCCGGTGAAGACGAGGATGTGTTACCGAAGTTCCTTCCTTTTGAGGGGAAGTACGTCTCCGTTGGAGCGGTGTGCAGGCACAATGCTCCCCCAAAAAGCCACTAGGGCCACCGTATTCTCCTCATGCCCTCACACAATGCGAGATGCCGTGATTCCACTATTGGTGCCCTTGGAGGCGGCAACCGGACCTTTAAAAACAAGGTTGGGGCTCTCTCCACAATTGAATTGGAGGCTCCCAACGAAACCATGGAGCTTCACCACAATGGAATGTGGCTCCGAGGTGACATCAACCGTCTAGGGTGCTAAAACACCCAAGAGTAACAAAATCCACACAAGAAAGTATGGGGGAATCAAATCTCCTTTGGTGGAAGTGTAGATCTAGGTCTCCTCCTTCAATCCCTAGCAAATCAACAAGTTTGAGTGGCTAGAGAGAGAAATCAGGCTAGAGAGCTTGAGTGGCATTAATGGTGGAGTGAGAGAGGTAAGAGGTAAAAGTGGTAGGTGGAAGAACCACCCTTATATAACAACCCTAAAAATCCAACCGTTACTATGTTTTCTGTACTGCAACGGTACAACCGCCCCTTGCCCCGGTACAACCGGGACTGACGGTTCTACCTGCAGAACCTTACCAGGCGGTACAACTGGGCAACCAGGTGGTAGTACCGGTTCATGAGAACAACCAGACCAACCGCCTAACAACCGCATTGAAACAGTGGGGAGTCACCCCTGAGTGCGGTAGTCGAGCGGTACAGGACCAGTGCAACCGCTTGGCCTTGGGCGCTTGGGCGGCTAAGTCCTGAGCGGTAGAACCTCTCAGGGCACCGGTGGTACCGGTAAGCATGGAACGACCGGACCAACCGGGCCACCACCGCCCGAGTACCGCATCAAAACAGAAGTTTGACCGGTAGTTGGGTGGTGCTCGACCGGAACAACCGCCACAGTCTTTGTTGAGCATGGTGGCGGTACCACCGCCCAGGGGCAGCGGTACAACCGCTCGATCAAGACTAGGTAAGCGCCAAGAGATAGTGGTACAACCGCTGGGAAACCACCTCAAGCAGTAAGATAAAAAGGGAGGCACTCTCTCTCAAAACTAAGGAAGGCAAGAGAGGGGTGAGGCAAGTGTACGTGAAAAGATTCCCCAACTCCTTCCAATGTGGATTCCCTCTTGATAGTACGGGTTTCCTACGACCAAAAGGATAAAAGCGTAGAAACCTTGTCTTTGATCTTTTCCTTCCGAAGAGAATGACTAACCATTGTAAGTCTAATCACGGAGAACCTGAAGCACTTAGCACACGGTTAGACCAACAAAGGGTTGTCATCATCATCCAAAACACAAAGTAGGGAAATGCCCTTACAAAGATGGATCTGAATGAATAGAGATGAAGACAATGAAACATGTGGAAATACTGAAATACAAGTAGATAACAAACTGACAAAATGATCGAGTAAACTATCGGCACAGAGCACGAATATGAACAACTGAAGGAAATGTAGTAGAGTAAAATGAACCAATGGTTCTCGATGGCGACACAGAGATTTGGTAGAGCAGTTCACCCTTCTGCCGAAGGGCTACGTATGGTTCGAGGGGCTGTGACTTAACACGGAAAATAAACTCTCTTCACCCTATTCTCCCTCAATGTAGAGCTTACCAGACTCAGGTTGATTTCACTCGTGGTAGATCCTTGTTGGCAATCTCCAAACCTTCGGCTGACCTTCACGAACCACAATCACTCTCGGTTACTGAAGATCTGGCTCGGTGAAGATAACAACTCTTCAACACTCAAAGCCGAAACCTATCCGTCTAGAGAGTGTGCAGCTCTCAAGAGTAATAGGTACAAGAACTCTCACTCGGAACTACTATGACACCACTGTCTAAGTTTGGGATCTTGGTTTTTCTCTCGGTGGATCTTAAACTCAAATCACTCGGAGAGGGGTTGATCAAATCAATCTTCTCAGAAATCTCAAGCGGAGCAGCCAACAGACAAAGTTGGAGCGGGGTGGCTATTTATAGCCGCAGCCTTCCCTGGTAGGAAAAGACCAAATTAGACCTTGGGTTCATCCAATGGCCGAACGACACGAGTCCAACGGTCAGATTTGATCACAATGGTAACATTTCTTGTGGAGCAAGAAATGCTACCTCCTCGGTCCGAGGCAAATCTCTCACATCGAAGAAGATCACGGTCCCTTGCTGACAAGTATTTGCTCGGAGCACAAAGAGATTGCTCTCGCATCTTTCATAGGTTATGGCTAAGCATCACAATAGACCTAAGCATTGAGAACCTATACCCCTCTTAATAGTACGGAGGTCCTATGACCCGAAAGAATGAAAGAAGAACAACAAAATGAATACTACGTCTTTACTTTGTCTTCGACTTCCATCGCTGCAGTCAATTTCTTTGGATGACAGTACCGAAACAAAAGCTTTGCTTCAGCAGTAAAGTTTCGAGGGGTCAATTTCTTCGCATCAATCTTCTCGACTCTATTACTTCATCGAATATAGCTCATTCTTCTCTGCAGCGTAGATATACTTCCATGAAGTTCTTCGAACTCAGCACCGGAGACAACATTCTCTTCAGTTGTGTATGGACTTTTTCTCTCTATATGCACTAGCAAACAAATCAGTCCATACCTGTTTCTGTCAACAATCTCCAAAACTCTAGGTAGGCAGATATTGCACCAACATACCTGAAGTTCATATATCATTAGAATTCTGAATCAATAGTCTTTTACACGAGACTGTGGGTAGAAGGGAGAGGACTGCAACATCTGAGAGTAATACCCTAATCAACTTTGCATGTTATTTTAATTTTAGCATCGACATAACACCATGCCATCATTTGCATTGCATCAACTTGACATGAATATGTTTAATCACAACAACTGTTAACTGCTAGATCCTAACGGTCTCGATGAAGGTCCCCTCCAGCCAGATCGGCTTTTGGAGTTTTCTGATCATGGCACCACCGCACTCGGTGAATTCTGCCCCTCCGCTCTTCGTCTTGACACAGAAGGTCTTTAGCCATAAGCTGAAGTGCGGCTCCAGAGGGAGGAAGTCCTCACACACTATGATAAAAGTGGTGAGGTGGAGAATGTAATTTGGGGCTAGAATGTGGAAATCTAGCCCATAGAAAAACAAAATCCCCCACATGAAGGGGTGTAGGGGGAACCCCAGACCTCGGACGAGGTGGGGGGTGAAGATGACCCGCACCCCTAGGTTGGGAATATGGACGCGTCGGCCAGGCTCTAGGGCCCAGCATGCGGCGTCAGCGGGGATGTACCCCACCGCGCAAAGCTCGACAATGGTGGCGTCGGTGACCTTGGAGGCCACCCACCTCCCCTTCACATCTGCATTGGCCATTGATGCAGGCATGGGAGCTTGGGCGAAGCTTTGGGCTTGAGCCAAAATGTGGCAATTTTTATGGCGCTGAAGATCCCCCATGCGGCCACATTTTGGCTTATCGTGCCATTATGGCCGCATGGGAAGAAACAATTGATTGATGATATCCCCCAAAATGCAGGGCACGATCTCTATTTTGATACGATGTGCCAGTGAGAGGTTTGCCTCGAGTCGTGATTCGAATAAGTAATGGTTGACATATGTCATGTCAGGGTTGGCGACGCTTCAGTAAAAGGCTGCCAATAACTGACCCCCGAGCTCATCTACGCTGCTAGTCTCTAGGCTAAGCAAGCTTTGTACGTTGGATGAACAACATTACGCCTTGAGAAGCACATGGCTGGACTCACTTGGGCTTCTGTAAGGGGAGATAGTAATCCAGTAAGAGGGCTCATGAAGTATCGTACCTGTCCGAAGATGTGGAACTTGCCAGTTAAGCTGAAGACCACCCAATCAAAGACATTATCTGAGGAAGATTGTCAACCTTGGCTTCGAAGATAAGTTTGGGGGCTACTCACTGTGTCCTGGGTTAGGGGGCCCTACCCATCCGGACTACCATCCCATTGAGGAAGCAAGACTCTGGAGGCCCTCAAAGTGCGGCGACCGAAGACTTGGCATGTACTTCAAGTATATTTATATTCGACATGTGAATCCTTAGATCGCAACCGACCATGTGTAACCCTATATACCCCCTGGTGCCTATATAAACCAGGAGGTTTAGTCCGTAGGGGAGGATCCGTCAATACACTTATTCATCATACCCCTAGGGTTTAGATCACAACTTAGGATCTCGAGGTAGATCAACTCTATGCTTTGATCCCTTCATAATATAAACAAGAGCAGGACATAGGGTTTTACCTCCATATAGGGGGGCCCGAACCTGGGTAAATCCCTTGTGTGTTCTTCTCCTGTTACCCATCGAACCGATCTAACAGTTCGGACGCCCCTACCCATGATCTGACGGTTTTGACACCGACATATGGTATTACCCTGCCTGTCCAAGTAAATTTGCATGTGCCATGTCTAAAATCTTCAAATGAACATCTGCTTTGTGTACACGTACCACTCATGGAGCAATGGGGTAATCAATATCTTCCATGCTAAGTGTGTTTTACTCACCGACGAGAGTTTATTCACTTGTCGATTTTGAGGGAGGCTGGTAACAATGATGCCCAATCTCAAATGAAAAAATGTTATAAAAAATGCTCCTCCTGAAAAGTTGAAAGTTGGCTGGCACCTGTGGATTTGGATAGCCATGGTTTGTGTTAGTATGGTGGAAAGGGGGAGTAAAAATTGTTGCATGGGAACCATCATTAATGTGTTTAACATGGTAGATATTGAAAACTTTGTCGTTAAACCAATGACAGGAAAAGTACACCTCTCAAATGAAATTATCTTTGTTTTAAGAAATGAGCTCTGGCACATTAGCAAATGCATGCTTCCCTCTGCGAAGGGCCTATCTATTTACTTTTCATGTTGAGTCAACTTCTTATTACGATCTTAAAAATTCTCTACTTGGAAAGTATCATGTGGGTGGGGAAAGATCCATGCACATATATCTAGTCAAATATATTTGATCATGAGTTATTATTGTTGACAATTATCTCTATGATAAGTAAGTTGGGAGGCGAAACATTCAGCCCCTATCTTCCTCTGTGTTTGATGTATGTTGTTTGTTCTAAAAATATGCTTTGGGTACTAGGAATCATAGAAGACTATATGATAATTGAGTGTGTGTGGAGCTCTTACTTAGACTTTCCTGCAAATAAGATGAATTGTAATTGTTTGATGAGTAATAATATAGTTTGGTAAGTTTTAAGAGAATGCATTGTTTGAACCATAACATGTGAATTGATTGCTACTTTATCATGATGAGTTTTGTGAGAAAGAGTTTCTATTTATGATGCTAGAAAAAGTGATTGGAATTATCATTGATCAAACTTATGCACTATGCTACTATTCACACTTCATAAATTATTTCTTTTATCACTTACCTACTCGAGGGTGAGCATGATTTAAGTTTGGGGATGCTAATACGTCTCCAATGTATCTATAATTTATGAAGTATTCGTGCCATGCTTACAATAATTTTATATGGTTTTGACGCACTTTTATATGATTCTTATGGACTAACATATTGATGTAGTGCCCAGTCCCAATTGTTGTTTTATGCTTGTTTTTGGTTTTCCGGAAAATCCATACCAGACGGAGTCCAAACGTGATGAAACTTTTTGACGGTTTTTTCTGAACATAAGAGACCCCCGAAGCTTCATGGGAGGACTATAAGACCCACGAGGCAGTGACAATACATCACCACGCGCCCTGGGGGTAGGGAGGGGATGATGCCTTATGGGGCCCTTGTAACTCCTTTTTGCATGAAACCAACATAAGAAATTCTTATAAACAGAGAAACCCCCATAAATAAACCTAGAACTTCAACTCTGCCGCCGCAAGCCTCTATTTCAAAGCGATCCCATCTAGAGGCCTTTTCCGGCACCCTCACAGAGGGGGAAGTCATCACCAGAGGTCATCTTCATCATCCCCGCTGCCTCCATGATGAAGAGGGAGTAGTTCACCCCAGGGGCTAAGGGTATGCACCAATAGCTATGTGTTTGATCGCACTCTCTTTCTAGTGATCTTGATAGGGCACGATCTTGATGTACCATGAGCTTTGTTAATATAGTGGAATCATATGGTGTTCTTCCCTCTCTATCTTTGTTGTGATGAATTTGTAAGTGCATCAAGTGCCCCCTTAGTGGTTTTGGAGTATTGAAGACAAATAGGTTGAGCGACTAACGTGTTTGTGAGTGTACACGGGAGATATAGTCCTTGAAGATTTGGTGTAACCCATGAAAGACGACCCCTAAAAATGGATTTATTCATGTGAAGAATTTGGTGATGAAATTGGTATGGCCTTTGAAGAAATTGATGTGAAGACTTGAAGCTTGAAGACTTTTGTTTTCATAGTTTCTTTCTTCTTAGTTTGAGTTATAGGAAAAACCATACTGTTAAAGGGGGTCTAGGTGAATCATAGTTCACATTTCCAAAGTGATGCTCAAACCTATACATACATACACCACTTCGAGTGAGGCCTTTGGAAATCTCCGAAACAGCTGACACATTTGCTAGCGACAGTGATGAAGTTCATCTAGTCGCTGACGAATTTGGTCAGGCTGAGGAGTTAGGATTTAGCCAACGCAATCTGCCTAAAGTGAGGAAATTGAGTGCCCCGACAAATTTGAGAATTCGAATTCCGACCGTTGATTTGCCGCAGGCTAGTTGTCGAGTGGATCCTTATCCTGACAATGGTCATATCAGAGAAGGGCATTTATGACAATTCATGTCGGGTTGCCCCTGGCTATAAATAGCCGCCCCCACAACCACTTGTTGGTTGGCTACTAAGAGATAACTTGACACTTGTTATTTGAGAGCAACCCACCCTCTCACGACTTTGAGAGAATCCTATGTGAGTAAAACCCAGAGCCAAAGTGATTGAGCATCACTGAAGAGATTGCTTTGTGTGATCCGACGCATGTTACCTTTGAAGACTGTCATTCTCCCAAATGGTTAGGCATCATGTTATGAGCACCCAAGAGCACTCTTGGGTGCCACTAGGGTTCCACCCTGCATCATCTTTGATGCATGATTATTATAGCTTTGCATTTCTCTCTAATCTATCTATTTTGTTTGGCCAACTAGATTGATTTATCTTGCAATGGGAGAGGTGTTTTGTTATGGGTTCTATCTTGTGGTGCTCAATCCCAATGACAGAAGGGGACATGACACGTATTTGTATCATTGCCATTAAGGATAAAACGATGGGGTTTATTCATGTTGATTGGACTTACTTTTTCTACATCATGTCATCTTGCTTAAGGCGTTACTCCATTCTTTATGAACTTAATACTCTAGATGCATGCTAGATAGCAGTCAATGTGTGGAGTAATAGTAGTAGATGCAAGCAGGAGTCAGTCTACTTGTCTCGGACGTGATGCCTATATACATGATCATTTCCTTGGATATCGTCATAATTATTCACTTTTCTATCAACTGCCCAATAGTAATTTGTTTACCCATGGTATGCCTTTTGTTTGAGAGAGAAGCCTCTAGTGAAAACTATGCCCCCGGGTCTATCTTTATCATATATTCAAATCCAAAAATACCGTGCTGCAATTTATTTACTTTTATTTTATTGTGTTTTTTGTTTATCTATCTATCACTATGAGATTTGATCCTTGCAATTAACCGCAAGGGATTGACAACCCCTTGTTTGCGTTGGGTGCAAGTATTTGTTATTTTTTGTGTAGGTGTTTTTCACGAGGTGTCATGTGGTTCTCCTACTAGATTGATAACCTTGGTTCTTAACTAAGGGAAATACTTATCTATACTGTACTGCATCATCCTCTCCTCTTCGGGGAAATCCCAATGCAACTCACAAGTAGCAGTAATTCCCTCGTAGGCTTGCTGGACGGTGATGGAGATGGATGAGATTTGTCATGTAATCGAATCAATTTGTTAGGGCTTGATCCCTAGTATCCCCTTTGGTCTGAGATTGATGTTGCTATGACTTTCCTATGCTTAATGCTTGTCACTAGGGCCCTAGTGCCATGATTTCAGATCTAAACCCTTTATGTTTTCATGAATATATTTGAGTTCTTGTTCCTATCTGCTAGTTATATGCACTTGTTATTGTTCTGAACCATAGAACCCAAGGTGACAATAACTGGGATACTATCGAGGGATGACTATAATTAGAGAAGTTCAAGAATTCGCCATGTGTTAATGCTTTGATCCTATTTTCTATTAAAAGGATGACTTAATTACCCTTAGATTTCCTTAAGGACTCCGCTGCCACGGAGGAGTAGGACAAAATATGTCATACAAGTTATTACTATAAGCATGTATGACTATATATGGAATACATGCCTACGTTGAATTGATGAGTTGGAGCTATTGTGTATCACTCTAGGTTGTGACTATTGCATGATGAATGTCATCCATACAAATATCCATCATTGATCCAATGCATATGCTTTGTTCATATTATCTTTGATAAGTTACTACTGTTCTACTGCTGTTACAATCACTACAAAACTGCTACTGTTACTATCACTACTATTACGACTACTATCAAAACTATCAAACTATTGTGCTACTAAACACTTTGCTACAGAGAAACAACCTTCTAGGTGTGGATGAATTAACAACTCAACTACTAAGGCTTGTAAATATTCTTTGGCCCCCTTGTGTCGAATCAATAAATTGGGTGAAATACTACCCTCAAAGACTATCGTGATCCCCTAAACTTTTGGGTTATCAAGCGGCAAGCCTCAAAGGTACTTTGCATGAAGAAGCTGCAACCAAAGGCCCTCCTCCCCTCGGATGATCCGCCAAACCCATCTAAGCATGACGGCCATGTTCATACAACGGGAGGCAAGGATGCCCAACCCTTCTAGTTCCTTTGGTAAGCAGATGTCGGTCCACTTCACCATGTGCCCCACCAAAAATTGTGGACCGGGGAATTGAAATGCTCACATACACCTCGAGGAAGCTTGAAAAATGACATGGAATAAACCCTAACAGAGGCATGCCTTGGATTTTTTTGAACAAAACATTAGCTTTATTAATTGGAAATAATGGTTACATCATCAATTAGAGAAGATATAATATCATTCATAGGATCCTCAAACCAATCCATTGTCACAGAAATTTTTTCTAACCTAGCAAGTTCATGAGCAACCTTATTTGCTTCCATATTACAATGTTCAAACCTAGTAAGAGGAAAATCACACACCATAAAAAACAATCATCGGACACCGCCGCATGCGGCACCTGCTGAATCTCCTCCATTCTTCATTGTGTCAATCACTTTCGTGTTGGCAGAGTTAATAAGAAGACGATTGCATCCCGCCTTATGTGCAAGTAATAAGTCAAATCTTAGAGCCAACGCTTTTGCTGTCAAAATATTTGCACACCAATCCATCTTCCAATTTCGGCCAATAATGAACCTTTTGTAAGGGCATATTTATCCCTAAGGTGTTTTGGTGATTGATGACAATGCATTTGCAGACTAATCGTGTGCCTCGATTATTTCAGATATTTCATTACTAGGCACAAGATGGTTTGGAGCCCCTCGAAGATTATTGAAGACGGCGTTTTTTCTATGTTCCTTTTTCGATGGATTTGAGTCATAGGAAAGCCGTACTATTAAGAGGGGGTCCGCTTTGGAAAGGTTTGGCTGGAATCGTCACGTACACGTTTACTCCTCTTTGCACCGCCTTTCCCTTAGCACTTTGGAGCATCCTCCGTTTCTTCATGTTTGTGCAAAGAGAAGAATTCCTAGTGTTGTTGTTCTGGGGCTTGCGGTAGTATTGCTCTCTGGAGCGGTAGTACCGCAGGCCCCTGCGGTAGTATCGCAGGTGGTCACGGTAGTACCGCTCCTTGGGAGACGTAGTACCATGAGTCCTGGTCCGGCACAGCATCATAAGCGGAAGTAGGGGCAGATGTAATTTTTTTACATCTGCTCCTTGCGCGGTAGTACCGCGTGCCTTGAGCGGTAGTATCGTGTCGGATTTTTGCACTGTTTGAAAATCAGCGAAAGTTGCCACGGACATTTCTTTATTTGTCCACGCCCTTCCCAGGCTGGTCCAATCCTCCCTTGCGGTAGTACCACCCCAACTTCGTTGCTACAGGCCTGGGCTAGCTCCTGCCGTGGCCACGGTAGTACCGCGGTTGCTGCGGTAGAACCGTGAGCTCTTGCGGTAGTACCGCTTGGTTGGTGCGGTAGTACCGCAGGTCGCGGGCTGGTTAAGTGGATAACGGTTGGATTTGTCGCTCCACTATATAAGGGGTGTCTTCTTCTCCAAGTTGACTACCTCTTCCAACCCTAAGCTCCATTGTTGCTCCAAGCTCCATTTTCGCCCGATGTCTCTTCCTAGCCAATCAAACTTGTTGATTTCCTAGGGATTGGTTGAGAAGGCCTCGATCTACACTTCCACCAAGAGAAATTCGATTCCCCCCACTAATCCCTTGCGGATCTTGTTACTCTTGGGTGTTTGAGCACCCTAGACGGTTGAGGTCACCGCGGAGCCATATTCCATTGTGGTGAAGCTTCATGGTGTTGTTGGGAGCCTCCTATTAAGTTGTGGAGATTTCCCCAACCTTGTTTGTAAAGGTCCGGACGCCGCCTCCAAGGGCACCAATATTGGAATCACGACATCTCGCATTATGTGAGGGCGTGAGGAGAATACGGTGGCCCTAGTGGCTTCTTGGGGAGCATTGTTCCTCCACACTGCTCCAACGGAGACATACTTCCCCTCAAAAGGAAGGAACTTTGGTAACACATCCTCGTCTTCACCGGCTCCACTCTTGGTTATCTCGTACCTTTACTTGTGCAAGCTTATTTGTGTTATTTCCCTTGCTTGCTTGTGTGCTTGTTGTTGTTGCATCATATAGGTTGCTCACCTAGTTGCACATCTAGACAACCTACTTTGATGCAAAGTTTAATTTGGTAAAGAAAAGCTAAAAATCGTTAGTTGCCTATTCACCCCCCCCCCCTTTAGTAACTATATCGATCCTTTCAATTGGTATCAGATCCTCGTCTCTTTACTGAGGACTTTGTCGTCCGAAGAGTATGGTTGACACCGTAGACGGTGTGGAGGAGCACTCTGGTGTGAATCCGATCTCGTCTACGGGCGATGGGGGAACCGCGGTCTCTCATGAGGAATTCAATGTGTCTTTGGAAACATTGAAAACCTCCATGATGACCGAGGTTGAAAGCATATTTAATAAATTCATAGAAGGGCTTAAACTATCCACCGCACCGTTGAAAGTGGGTGATCCCACCAACAAGGTGACGGATGCTAACTCCGACAAGGGGGAAGCTACTAGTGAAAAGGCTCCTTCTTCTAGTGGTAAAAATGGCACCAACATCTTTGCTCATGTGGAACCTCCAATTTGTTTATGGTGGACCGATTCCTTCCACTCATTTGAATCATGCCGGTCCTCCCCCTAAGATTGTGAAAAATGAGGACTTTGATTCTTGGGTCTATCATTTTAAGCGTCATTTAAATCATGTGAATACTAATCTTTGGAGAATCATTGAAGAAGGTTTCTATCCGCATGACTGAAGCAACTTCACTCCCAGAGAAGCCGCGGATAATCAATTCAATGAGAATGCTCTCTTCATCATCCAAGATGCTATTCCACCCGAAGATCTTCCTCACCTCCGGCCCTTCGCCATGGCCAAAGATGCATGGCGCCAAGTTGTTTCCCTCTACAGGGGAAGTGCAAGCATTCAACGCTCCAACTATGAAGTGGTGCAAGATGAAGCCGATGAGTTTGCAATGAAGGAAGATGAAGAACCTCGTGAGCTTTACCGGAGAGTAACCAAACTCGCGGTCTCACTCCGAGATCATGGGAGCTAGGACACGGATGACAATTGGATCAAGCGCAAATTCCTCAAGGCAATGATGCCTTACCACAAAGCCATGTCCTCTGTCATTCATCGAAGGCCGGATTTCCACACCTTGTCCTCAAGTGAAGTGTTGGATGAGTTTGTGGCTATGAGCGTCTTAGACAAAACCTCCGACAATGCGGTACTACGTTCTCAAAGGGGAAAGAAGCCCAACCTTGCATTAAAAGCCAAGGTTAGGATGGAATAAGAGGACGAAGAGGAAGAAGAGGAGAGCAACCCCGAAGATACAAAGTATGCCTATCATGAACACATGGCTCTAGATTCAAGGCAATTTGGGAGCAAGAAGAACTCAAGGCCCAACTTCAACAAGAATAACTCAAGTGGTGCGAAGGTCAAGCAACATATGAGGACTTGCTATAATTGTGGCAATGTGAGTCATTTTGTTGCGGAATGCCCTTATGAGAAGAGGGAAGACAATGGTGGCAAGCTCATCCGAAAGGACAAAGCCAAGTCTTTCCCCAACAAGAGCAACTTCACCAAGAAGACTCCTCCCAAGGCGTTGGTGGTATAAGAAGAGTACAATGAGGATGATGATGATGATGAAGATGGTGAGTTGGTTTCCATGGCCTCCGTTGCGATTGTGACAACTCCACGAGTGTCACTCTTGACTCACCCAATGAGAACATCACCCCCAAGTGCCTCATGGCTAAAGCCGCCAACAAGGTAACCCCCAACATCAAAACTACCATCATTAATAATCCTTCTTTGACGGATTGCATTGATGAATATGAGGGATATAATGTGGAGGAGAATGAGTTTGAGTCCTTTATGGGTAAATTCAAGGGTAAATCCAAGAAGCACTTCGTTGCTCTCTTGGAACAACTTGGTGAAGCCAATGACATGATCGAGGCTCATGAAGATATTATCTCCAAGATGGAGGGGCATAGTCGTGACTATGCCGATGAGATTTTGGATCTTCCCAATGCTCTTGAGTAAGAGTGTGGTCTTCGTTTGGCTCTTGAGGAGTCACACAATGTTGATCACGCTAAGTTAAAGAAAGATTTTGATCATACTCTTGTTGTTTCTCGTGTGCTAAACTCCAAGAAGGCCAAGCTTGGGGTTGATCTTGCTAGACTCAAAGAGGAGTTTGACTTACTTGACAAGGCTCACAAGGTCTTGAAGGGTGCTCATGCTAGCCTCAAAGAGTCTCATGATCACCTTCAAGTAAAGCTAACCAAGGAGAAAGCCACTTTTCCTCATATGATGTTAATTCATAATGCAAATGCTACTAACCCATGTTGTGAGCATGTGCATCTTGTTGAGGAGAATGCTAAGTTGAAGGAGCAACTTGAGAAAGGTCTTGTGTCTTGCATATAAGGCGAGAAGAACCTCAATGACCTTTTGAACAACCAGAAGGAAGTTGTGTCCAAAGAAGGGATTGGGTACGTGCCCAAGTCCAAGAACAAGAAGAAGAATGACAAGGCCAAATGACCTCCTCCTCTCAAGCAAACCTTTGTGAAGGAGGGAGAGGGTGCTACTAAGGAGAAGAAGAAGAACACTGTGAGGGGTAGTAATGCCAAGAAGGGCAACGCTTCCCTTCCCAACAAAGCCGGTGACTTTAACCCTTCTTATGTGCTGTGCCATGCTAGTGATGGGCATGTTCATGCCAAATTTGTTGGTTCTCCTAATGAGTACATTGAATGGTCTATTTGGGTTCCTAAGACCCTTGTTACTAACATCAAAGGACCCATTACAAAATGGGTACCTAAAACCAAGCATTGATCTCTTATAGGTGTTTGCTTTCGGTGGGGGATCATGGTTGCTCGATAGTGGAGCTACTAATCATATGACCAGAAGCAAGGACTTGGTGGTGGACGTGCAAAAGATTCCATCCATACCCACCAACGTCGAGTGGGGTGACGCCTCGTCCTCTAAGGTATTGGGACTCGGCAAGGTTGTCATTTCTCATGATCTCACGATCGAGAAGGTCATGCTTGTTGAGTCCCTTGCATACAATTTACTTTCCGTTCATCAACTTGCACTCATGGGCTTTGCCACCTTCTTTGATGTTGGTATCGTGGCCCTCTTGTGGAGAAAGAATCTTAAAGTAGCCTTTGTTGGGCATGTCGAAAATGGTCTCTATGTGATTAACTTTTCGGAGCGACTCACTAAGACCGCGACATGCCTAATGGCTAAAGTTGACGTGGGATGGCTTTGGCATCGCCGCTTAGCCCATGTCAATATGAGATCTTTGCAAAGTCTTCTCAAGTGGGACCATGTCCGTGGACTAACAAATGTTAGTTTTGCCAAAGATCGTGCTTGCAGTGCTTGTATCAAAGGAAATCTACATGAAAAGGCTCACCCTCCCACGACTATCATTTACTTGAAGAGGCCTTTGGAGCTCCTTCACATGGATCTCTTTGGGCCTCCATCTTTTGATAGTCTTGGGGGTAGGAAGTATTGCTTGGTGATTGTGGATGATTATTCAAGATACACTTGGGTATATTTCTTTAAGAGGAAGAGTGAGACCCAACAAACCGTCATTGACTTTGCAAATGAAGCTCAACGTCAACACAATGCAAAGATCTTAACAATAAGAAGTGACAACGGCACCGAGGGAGTCCTGGATTAGGGGGTCTCCAGACAGCCGGACTATATACTTTGGCCGGACTGTTGGACTATGAAGATGCGAGATTGAAGACTTCGTCCCGTGTCCGGATGGGACTCTACTTGGCGTGGAAGGCAAGCTAGGCAATACGGATATGGATATCTCCTCCTTTGTAACCGACCTTGTGTAACCCTAGCCCCCTCTGGTGTCTATATAAACCGGAGGGTTTTAGTCCATAGGACAACATACAATCATACCATAGGCTAGCTTCTAGGTTTTAGCCTCTCCGATCTCGTGGTAGATCAACTCTTGTACTACTCATATCATCAAGAATAAATCAAGCAGGACGTAGGGTTTTACCTCCATCAAGAGGGCCCGAACCTGGGTAAAACATCGTGTCCCCTACCTCCTGTTACCATCCGCCTTAGACACACAGTTCAGGACCCCCTACCCGAGATCCGCCGGTTTTGACACCGACATTGGTGCTTTCATTGAGGGTTCCTATGTGTCGTCTCCATTAGGCTTGATGGCTCCTTCAATCATCGATAGCGATGCAGTCCAGGGTGAGACTTTTCTCCCCGGACAGATCTTTGTGTTCGGCGGCTTCGCACTGCGGGTCAACTCGCTTGGCCATCTGGAGCAGATCGAAAGTTACGCCCCTGGCCACCAGGTCAGGTTTGGAAGCTTAAACTACATGGCCGACATCCGCGGAGACTTGATCTTCAACGGATTCGAGCCCCTGCCGAGTGCGCCACACGGCTTCGATGAGCATGATTTAGCTCTGCCATCGGACAGTGTTCAGGAGGTGGCACCGGCAACCGCTCCGACCCTCAATTCGGAACTAGTTGCGCCATCCATGGCCGGGTGGATAGACCCCGCCATGGAGGCCATATCCTCAGGGGCGATCGAGCCGAATATTGACCTTACCTTTCACGAGAGCAGTGTTGCCGAACTGCCAGATCCTTCTCCGGCCACGGACTCCGAACCGCCTGCGCCCGTGCCTATCGAATCCGATTGGGCGCCGATCATGGAGTTTACCTTCGCGGATATCTTTCAGCACTCTCCCTTCGGTGACATACTGAACTCATTAAGGTCTCTCTCCTTGTCAAACGAGTCCTGGCTGAACCATGTCCGGCAGGATTGGGATGCGGATGACGAAGAAATTCACCGCCCACCCACCACCCACTTAGTAGTCACTGTCGACGATTTAACCGACATGCTCGACTTTGACTCCGAAGACATCAACGGTATGGACGACGATGCAGGAGACGAACAGGATCCACTGCCCACAGGGCACTGGACACCCACTTCATCACATGACGTATACATGGTGGACACACCAAAAGAAAACGACGACGAGGAACGGAAGGATGCAACAAAGGGTTGTTCCCTCGAGAAGCAGTCAAAGCGGCGGCATAAGCGCCGCTCCAAATCCCGCCTCGGCAGAAACAGCGGTCATATAGACCCAGCGATAGAGCAGGGTGAACCATCGCCCAACCAGGGCAACACGGAGAATCAAACCAAACAACCCGACTCCGTCGAAGATAACAGTCCGGACGACATCACACCGGACAGGCACCCGGAGCAACAGAATGCCCATCAAAGGTTGGTCGCCACTGCGAGGAGTCTTAAAAAGCAGAAGCAAAGGCTCAGGGCTGCACAAGACACACTCAAAATCAGATGGAGTGAAGTACTCAACACCGTAGCGAAGTACGGCAGTGATCGCCACACCAAGAGCTACCCGAAGCGAAAGTTGCTACCTGAATTCGATGAGGAGGCCTTAGATCCTCCGCAACTAAAAAATAAAATGGCCATCCGGTCGGATAGACGACCTCGTGGCCAACATAGAGCGGCAAACGACGCCGCACTTCAGCCAGTATGCGATCCACGCGAGGGCTTGTATCAAAAGGACGGTGCAACCAGATCCATCTACGGACCACGCAAGCATGCTCCAGCATGCAATGCAACACAACAAACATCCGAACACCACGGTACACCCAAATACAGGGGTGCCACACACCCACTATGTTTCACGGACGAGGTGCTGGACCATGAATTCCCAGAGGGATTCAAACCCGTAAACATAGAGGCGTACGACGGAACAACAGACCCTGGGGTCTGGATTGAGGACTACATCCTCCATATCCATATGGCTTAAGGAGACGATCTCCACGCCATCAAGTACTTACCCCTCAAGCTCAAAGGGCCAGCTCGGCATTGGCTTAAAAGCCTCCCCGAAAACTCCATCAGAAGTTGGGAAGAGCTCGAAGACGCTTTTCGGGCAAATTTTCAAGGGACCTATGTCCGACCACCGGATGCAGACGATTTAAGTCATATAGCTCAACAGCCCGGTGAGTTAGCCCGAAAGCTTTGGAATAGGTTCCTCACTAAAAAGAACCAAATAGTCGACTGTCCGGACGCTAAAGCCTTAGCAGCTTTCAAGCATAGCGTTCGAGACGAATGGCTTTCCAGACACCTCGGCCAAGAAAAGCAGAGGACAATGGTAGCATTAACAAGCCTCATAACCCGATTTTGCGCGGGCGAGGACAGCTGGTTAGCCCGATGCAGCACCAGCGACCCAAGTACATCCGAAGTCAGGGGTGAAAACGGGAAATCACGACGCAGCAAAAATAAGCGCCAGAATAAAGAAGACAGCCCGAAGAGCACGGTGGTAAACGCTGGATTCAGAAGCTCTCGGCCAGGTCAGCAAAAGCCGACCTCCAAAGGCAACAGAGACGAACTGTCCAGCCTAAACAAAATTCTGGACCAAATATGTCAGATCCACAGCACCCCCGATAAACCTGCAAATCATACCCACAGAGAATGTTGGGTCTTCAAATAGTCCGGCAAGCTCAACGCCGAACACAAGGGGCAGGATACACCAAGCGAAGACGAGGACGAGCCTCGCAAGCAAAGCACAGGGGAACAGAAGAAATTCCCACCAGAAGTCAAAACAGTCAACGTGTTACACGTGATCAAGGGGAGAAACAAAGCGGCACCCCTAGAGAAACATGCCCCAGGGCCTATCACCGCAGAACTCCGCCACTGGTTGTCCCAACCGATCACCTTCGACCATCGGGATTACTCGGGAAGTATCCGGCACGCAGGATGGGCTGCCTTGGTCTTAGATCCAATAATCGACGGATACCACTTCACACGAGTCCTGATGGACGACGGCAGCAGTTTAAATCTGATATATCAGGACACAGTCCGCAAAATGGGGATAGACCCAACAAAAATTTGCCGCAGCAATGCTACCTTTAAAGGAGTAACGCCAGGCCCAGAGGCTCATGGCAGGGGCTCCCTGCTACTAGAGGTTATATTCGGCTTCCCCGATAACTTCCGCAACGAAAATTTAACCTTCCACATCGCTTCGTTCCAAAGTGGCTATCAAGCACTACTCGGACGCGAAACTTTCGCTCGCTTTAATGCAATACAGCATTACGCTTCCCTCATGCTTAAGATGCCTGGTCCACGCGGCATCATTACAGTAAATGGAAATGTTGAGCTCCTTGCGCGCCGAAGACAGTGCGGCTGCCTTGGCAGCCGCACACTAAACGGCCTCACCAACTAAAGCATTTGACAGGTCGTTAAAACCACGGAAGCGGTTAGACGAGTCCGGCGCAGCTATATGTAATTAATACAGGTTTGATGGCCATACCCCTAGTATAATACAAGGGGCTCAACGCACGCAAACAAGTGGCAATTAAGCTCAATCTTACTCATATTGAATTGTACATGGTTTCTTTAGTATAACCTACCTTTTTGCACGACAACTTTCCAACTAAGTTCCTCTCTTTTACAGATGACCATCGTGCTACACCCTCCAGGATACGACACAACGGAGACACAGGCGCAGACGTGCAGCAGGGACTCGTTCCAAGGATTCTTTTTAGATTAAGACCCTGTGTAAACCTGTTTTACTATCTCTTGTTGATACACATCCCGCGAATTCTCAATATAGTTGAGAAGGATGCTGACGTCTTGGCATGTGGCCACGTCAAAATAATGCACGTACCCGGACACGAGGGGCTTATTACAAAGGGCACAGTTTAGGCCCGGTTTACACCATAAAGACCGAATACCTTAGGGAGTGTTCGGCGTCGCGAGTTGGGCCTTATATGCATCAGCTCCGAATCATGTCTTTGGTCAAATGTTGGGTTTGCCCGGCTCATGTGTTTTGCTGCCTTACGTTCCGCTCTATCAGCTAAGGCGGCACCAAGAGAACTACTGCGATTGTGCCCTGGTTCATCCGGATGAGCACCTCAGTAGAGAAAGTCGAAAACTGACTGTCATGATATAGCGTGAGATTGGTCAACCACTCGATGACCTATTGGAATCTTCGGGATTCCTCCGCCTTAACAAAGGGCCGTTTCCCGGCCAGGCATGTACACACCCCGAATTCGGATGAGTGTGGAGCCACCAGGGGCTATATAGTAGCCCCACTGTCAAACTCCTCTGGCTAAGTGAAAGTGTTAAAGCATTATAGTCCGGTTGCCTAGTTCACTACGCTATCACCTCCTTAATAGGACCAAGATGTTGGATTAAGTGTGAACACGCGTCTTCTGCGAACACCCCCGCATTATATGCGTGGGGGCTGAAGCTGACGACTGCAATCTTTCAGATTATATACATGTATACATAAACGGCCGCACAGGAGGCATCATAATACTTTCGGGCAAAAGTATAAATACAGCCTTGATAAATTTAATAAAACATTGTTTTTACAATGGGAATACATGTCACTCAAACATAACATTCTTTGAGCACTGGGCCTCTATCGAACGAGCGCCTTCAAGAACTTCTTCAAAATAGTGCTCGGCAGCCACTCGGCCTATGGCCGAACCCTGCGCCACGACAGTGGTGGCATCCATCTCCGCCCAGTATGTTTTGACACGGGCAAGGGCCATCCGCGAGCCTTATATGCACGCCGACCTCTTCATCGCATTAATGTGCGGCACCGCACCAAGCTAAAATAGTTGTTCGGCTTTGGCCTTTCCGGCCACAGATGATCCACAACAGACCTCATGGCGAGTCCGGATAATCTATTCAGCTCGACCCATTCGACAAGCTGATCAGTCAGGGGAAGCGGACGCTCTGGAACGTTAAATTGTGACCAAAATAGCTTGTCCACTTCACGATCTGTTTAATCTCGGAAGTATTCGGCCGCATCAATAGCACTCACCGCCAAGTCCAGATATGCGTCCGCCGAACTCCACAGCCGATCCAGAGGGGCATACCGAGGATCCCCAAACTTCCTCCACAGCATAAAGGGCTTCCCAGCCACAATATCCCCGGCTTCACGAAGTTCCTCCTTCTTCACTCTCATTGCAGAGCGGGTGTCCTTGGTCACCATCGTGGCCTTTTCCAGGTCCATCACCTTCGCCTGGTTTTCTTCTTCAAGAAGCTAGCAGCGGTCGGCAGTATCTTTTAACTTCACGGTCATCTTGGCAATTTTCTCTTTGCTCTCGCTATGCGCGGCCTTCTCGGCTCTTAACTCTTCGGCCGCCTTTAAAGTGGCCGCATTACTAATCCTTGCTTGTTCCTTGGCTCAGGCAAGCTCCGCCCGCAGGGCCTCCACGGTGGTAGCTCCAGCTGCAGTCACAACATATTAAAGATACTGGCATCACGCTGCTCTTAATATGTGACATTCACCAGAAACATCACCTACCCTGTGCCTCGTCAAGCCGCTTGTTAACAAGCTCGATGTCGGCATCCGCAGCATCCAGTTGTCGCTTCAGTTAGGCAACCCCATCAGTCCGGCTAGCCACCGGAGCTTCAGTCACCTGCACATAAAGGCGGTCTGGTTATTACCTAGGAGTATGATCCTCTGTTTGCCGCCGTTATCGATGACAACCAGAGTCTCAGGGGCTACTATCTACACAGGGCACACCTAAAAATGTGCGGTACTATCACAAATGTACTTCATTTCACATACCTCAAAGCCCGTCAGTAGACTCATAAAGGCTTCATGCAACCCGCTTTCGGCGGACGAAATCCTTTCAATCACCGTACCCATCAATGTACGGCGCTCTTCTGAGATAGTTGCTCGCTCTAGCAGGTCCTTCAGTATGTCCGACCGCATACCAGATGGTGTCGGACTCTTTTGATTGCTCTCTTGAAGAGCCGGATACTGGGGACTTCGGGTGGCCATGAGATTACCTTCTGGCCTTGACGGATCAGGAAAATCCCTCCGTGACGACACTTCAAGGTCGCCCGCTTCTTGAGCTGGGGAGTCTGGGGGAGGCGTCTCGCTCTCCATCATCTCCGGAAGAAGATCCCCCGAGGACGAGTTCTGCTGAGAAGGGCTAAGATCTGAACTGCATGATCAATGTTTCGGTTATTTTCCTCAGAGGTAAGGTAGTATATCTTCACTATTAAGTACTTTTTGATTACTTACAACTCGTTAGAGGGCTGATCCCCGTGTGGACTTTGTGCGGCAAGAGCACCCTCCGAGGCAGGACCCTCTGGTGGAGATTTCTTCTCCTGTTTGGAAACCTTGGTTTCCGGATCTTCAGAGGTAGCTCTCTTCCTTCCCTGGGGCGAGAGAATGTCAGATTCTTCCCCTTGGTTATCCTCCCTCACGGAGGCGCTCATTCCCTCGGTTGGAATAGGTAGCGGTGGAGGCCCGCTTTCGCCCTCTTTATTCCCCCCTTCATCTTCCTTTGAGGGCACCGGGCAGGGTGCTGGATCGAGCATCTTTTCTAGCACCGGATTGTCCAAGCCTTCGGGAAGGGGGGCCGAACACCGGATCATCTTCGCCTTTGTTATCCAGTCCTGGTGAAAGAGTAACTCTTTCAGAATGATGTCATGATAAATAAAAAGACGGTGTGTTCGGCCATGGGATTACTTACTTGGGCCACGGCGCGGTTGCTGCTCAGGCCCACGTCCTCAGTGGTGTCCGGACACTCTGCTTGGGGTCCAAAGAACAATTTGTACAACTCCTCGTGCGTCAAGCCGAGGAAGTTCTGAATAGTGTGCGGTCCTTCCGGGTTGAATTCCCACATACGGAGGGGCTGGCGTTTGCAAGGCTGGACTCGACGAACCAGCATGACTTGCATTACCATAAACAGGCTGAAATCTCCCTCGAAGAGATCTTGGATACAACTCTGCAGTATTGGCACATCCTTGGCTGGACCCCAGCTCAGCCCCCTGCTGATCCATGACATCAGTTTTGGTGGAGGGCCCGAGCGAAAGGTGGGGGAAGCTACCCACTTGGCACTTCTGGGAGCTGTGACGTAGAACCACTCCCGTTGCCATAATCCGGACACCTCTGGAAAGGAACCCTTTGGCCATGGAGCGCCAGCGATCTTGCTTATTAATGCTCCTCCACATGTTGCGTGCTGCCCCTCGACCATCTTCGGCTTCACATCAAAAGTCTTGAGCCACAGGCCGAAGTGAAGGGTAATGCGGAGGAAGGCCTCACATACGACAATAAATGTCGAGATGTGAAGAAAGGAGTCCGGGGCCAGATCGTGAAAATCTAGCCCGTAATAGAACATCAGACCCCTGACGAAGGGATCCAGAGTGAGGCCTAGTCCCCGGAGGAAGTGGGCGATGAACACAACATTCTCGTTGGGTTCGGGAGTAGGGACGACCTGCCCTCGGGTAGGCAGCCGATGCGAAACTTCGGCGGTCAGGTATCTGGCCTCCCTCAACTTCTTGATGTCCTCTTCCGTGACGGAGGAGGGCATCCACTGGCCCTGAAGGCTGGATCCGGACATGATTGAAGGTTCGAAGCACCTGACCTGGGCTTTGGGTGTTAGAACTCGAGGCGGGGGAAGGATTCGATTGAGCACGGGAGGGAAAAAAGTAAAAGCCTTGTCCCTTTATAAAGAGGGTGAATATCAAGCGTCCTCCTCGTGGCCGTTTGGGACTTGCCTAAATTCTAGGAGTCCTAGGCGCGGCTGGGTTACCCACGTTTGTATTGATGAGAATCCCGTGATAAGGGGAACACGATCTCTGCTTTGACAAGACGTGTCAAGAATCCGCCTCGCGTTATGTGCGGGGCTGGTTAAAGAGAAACGGTTTGAACAATTACCGGGCCATGGCATGATGTCATACAGCCAAAATGTGTCAGCAAATTAGATTTGTGGAAATATTATTCTCTCTACGGTGGTATGTGGAACCTATTTTGCAGGGTCGCACACTATCCTTGTATTCAAACTCTTCTGTGGTGTATTCGGAGGAGGAACCCGCCTTGCAATGCCGAAGACAACACTGCACGTCGGACTCATCGTCATTGAATCCTGGTTCAGGGGCTACTGAGGGAGTCCTGGATTAGGGGGTCTCCGGACAGCTGGACTATATCCTTTGGCCGGACTGTTGGACTATGAACATGCGAGATTGAAGACTTCGTCCCGTGTCCGGATGGGACTCTACTTGGCGTGGAAGGCAAGCTAGGCAATACGGATATGGATATCTCATCCTTTGTAACCGACCTTGTGTAACCCTAGCCCCCTCCGGTGTCTATATGAACCAAAGGGTTTTAGTCCATAGGACAACATACAATCATACCATAGGCTAGCTTCTAGGGTTTAGCCTCTCCGATCTCGTGGTAGATCAACTCTTGTACTACTCATATCATCAAGAATAAATCAAGCAGGACGTAGGGTTTTACCTCCATCAAGAGGGCCCGAACCTGGGTAAAACATCGTGTCCCCTGCCTCCTGTTACCATCCGCCTTAGACGCACAGTTCGGGACCCCTTACCCGAGATCCACCTGTTTTGACACCGACAGGCACCGAGTTCAAGAACTACACCTTGGATGAGTTTCTTAGTGATGAGAGGATCAAGCATCAATATTCTGCACCTTACACCCCTCAACAAAATGGTGTAGCGGAGAGGAAGAACGGAATGTTGATGGATGCCGCAAGGACCATGATGGCGGAGTTCAAGTCTCCATACAACTTTTGGGCCGAAGCCATCAACACCGTGTGTCATGCATCCAACCGGCTCTACCTCCGCAAAGGCTTGAACAAGACTCCATATGAAATACTCACCGGTAACAAGCCCAACCTCAAGTACTTTCGGGTGTTCGGGTGTAAGTGTTTCATTCTCAAGAAAGGGGTGTGTTCGTCTAAATTTGAGGCTAGAGCTCATGAGGGCATATTTGTTGGTTATGCTACAAACTCCCATGCTTACCGTGTCCTCAATAAGTCCACGGGACTTATTGAGTAAACATGTAACATGGAGTTTGATGAGAATAACGGCTCCCAAGTGGAGCAAAGTGGCACTTGTGATGTAGGTGATGAAATTCCTCCCCAAGCCATAAGAAGAATGGGTGTTGGTTTTATCCTACCCATTGAGGATCCCCTTGTGGACGAAGGAGAAGGACAATATTCCACTCACGTGGAGCCATCACCAACTCAAGGCCCACACGCTTCCGAAGAACAAAGTGAAGGCCCTCAACCTCATGAACAAGACCAAGGGCAAGATCAACCTCAAGATGGTGTTCAATCGCCAATCGATGCCCAAGGTCAAGGTCTATCATCCAAGCAAGTTCAAGATCAAGAGCAAGCTCAAGATCAAGAACGAGCTCAAGACGACGCTCAAGATGATCAAGATCAAGTGACCGCTCCTCAACTCTCTCCAGAGGAGGAATTAGAGCATCGTGCCGCCAAGATCGCATCCAAGCTATCCAACAAAGATCATCTCATGACAAATGTGCTTGGAAGCTTAAGAAAGGGGGTAAGCACTCGTAGACAATTAGCAAACTATTGTGAACATCATGCGTTTATCTCTTGTGTTGAACCCCAAAAGGTCTATGAGGCTCTCGAGGATCCGGATTGGCTCAATGCCATGCATGAAGAACTCAACAACTTCGGGCACAACAAGGTGTGGAGATTGGTGGCAAGGCCAACGGGGAACCATAATGTCATTGGAACCAAGTGGATATTCAAGAACAAGCAAGATACTCATGGGATTATTATTCGCAACAAGGCTCGTTTGGTAGCAGAAGGCTACTCCCAAGTCGAGGGTATCGACTATGGTGAAACCTTTGCTCCCGTTGCTCGCCTTGAATCCATTTGCATGTTGATTGCATATGCTTCTCATCATAACTTTAAGTTACAACAAATGGATGTGAAGAGTACTTTTCTTAATGGTCCTATTAATGAGTTGGTATATGTCAAACAACCCCCCGGGTTCGAGGGTCCCTACTTTCCCGATCATGTGTATCAACTCGATAAGGCAATCTATGGCCTTAAGCAAGCCCCACGTGCGTGGTATGACCACCTTATCGAGTTGTTGCAATATCATGGTTTTGAAATTGGGAAAATTGACCCCACTCTTTTTACCAAGAAGGTCAAAGGGGAGTTGTTTGTGTGCCAACTATATGTTGATGATATTATATTTGGTTCCCCTAACAAAGCTTTCAATGAGGAATGTGCCACGCTCATGACCTCCAAGTTCAAGATGTCCATGATGTGAGAGTTGAAGTTCTTTCTCGGGTTCGAAGTCAAGCAACGAAGAGAAGGAACCTTCATCAACCAAGCTAAATACACTCAAGACATGCTCAAGAGATTCAAGCTAAGTGATGTCAAGCCGGCGTCCACTCCTATGCCCATCATATGCCAACTTGACATACATCCCAATGGTAAAGCGGTGGATCAAAAGGTATATCGCTCCATGATTGGCTCCTTGCTTTACCTTTGTGCATCTAGACCGGATATCATGTTGAGTGTGGGAATTTGTGCACGGTTTCAAGACGCACCTAAGGAAAGTCACTTTGTGGCGGTCAAGCGAATCTTTCGATATTTGGCTCATACCCCAAACTTTGGCTTATGGTACCCAAGAGGAGCAAACTTCAAGCTTGTAGGTTATTCGGACTCGGATTGGGCGGGAGACAAAGTGGATAGGAAGCCAACTTCTGGAGGGTGCCAATTTCTTGGTTGCTCTTTGGTGAGTTGCTCTTCCAAGAAGCAAATTTGTGTGTCTCTCTCGTCCACGGAAGCGGAGTATGTGGCTGCCGGTAGTTGTTGTGCGCAACTTCTATGGATGAGGCAAACTTTAAAGGATTACGGTGTCATTTGTGACAAAGTGCCTCTTTGGTGTGACAATGAAAGTGCAATCAAGATTTCTCTCAACCCGGTGCAACACTTGAAGACGAAGCATATTGAGATCCGGTATCACTTCATTCGAGATCATATTAGGTGAGGGGAGACTAAGCTCAACTATGTCAACACTCTTGATAACCTTGCAGATATCTTCACAAAGCCCTTGGATGAAGCAAGATTTCGCGAGTTAAGGCATGAGCTAAATATCATTGATTCGAGCAATGTTGCTTGAACCCGTGCACACCCTGCCATACTCAACTTGTTATCTTTTTTAGGTGTAGGCATGGACATAGGGGGAGTGTTGTTCTCTCCATGAACTCTCCCTCCCCCATTATGCATAAATTAATCAACTCTTTCACATTAGCCATTTTTATGGTCCTTGTGCTTCAAAGATGAGTTTTGGTCATGGGCCCAAGGATAATTCTTTGCGGTGCCATACCAATTGACTCAAACATAGGTGGCCCCGACCACCGCCCTCTCGTTAGAGAGATTGTGTTGAGTGTCTTAGTCCTTTTCGTCTCCTATCTTTCGTTCGTCATGTCGTTCTTGGTTGAGTTGTCTCGTGTGTCAGCCTTTTGGTGTGTCCGTTCGCTTGACGGTTGCAAAGGCTTCATTTTTCCTTTTGAAACTTGCATCTTCTTGAGGACACGGTACTACCGCGGCCTGCCACGGTACTACCGCGTGAGGAGCTCACGGTACTTCTGCAACCAGCGTGGCAGTAATTTTTGCTGCCGCCTGGGGGAGCGGTACTACCGTCCATGGTGCGGTACTTCCTCCCGGGCGGTACTACCGCGATGACGTGCGGTACTACCGTGCTACTGAGCACACATAGGGGTTAAGAGCGGGCAGGGGGGTTGTCCCTCAAGAACGGTGCCGGAGACCCTCACCGGATCTCTGTCCCCGGCCGCTCTCCTCGGATTCCGACCGGTGGGATCATTCCCCACCACTTCCTCTTGCCATGGATCAAAGTCTCTCCCCAACTCCCTCTCTCTTTTGTTTGTGCTTTCGCTTCTAGGTTTTTTGGGGAGATGCATGTTGTTCTTGAGATTTTAGGCCAAATCTTTGCAAGAGTAGGATGTAGGAGAGTAGTGTTGCATAGAAAGTCTACTTGATATGTTGTCCCGTAGTCGATTTTATCAACCGTAGTACTGCCTCGTTGTCGCGGTTGTTCTCAGATTCAGTTCATTCGGATCTGATGCCGTGCGGTACTACCGCATAGCAGGTGCGGTACTACCGCTCGTGCGGTACTACTGCTCCTCAGGCGCGGTACTACCGCGCGTGCCGCGGTACTAAAGTCCTACTGCCGCACCGAGCCCCGGTACTACCGTGCCTCCGTGCTGTACTACCGCGACTAGGAGCGGCACTAAAATTTTAGTACCACACGAACAGGCAGTACTACCGCTGCTGTCAAATCTTCTTCATGGCAATTACCATATGCACTTTCTAATAGTTTCTTGTGTTTTGCTGTGGTCTTTGTTTTGACCCGTCTCATTTCTCGTGTGTGTTTGTGCTTTATGTGTGTCTTAGGTGGTGGCTCCGGTGTCCCTGCTCGTCGTTCCAATCCAAGCCGTGACACGGGTTCCAAACGTCTGCGCAACCAAGAGGATGTTCCAGGGGGCTCCAATGCCCCCAAGCGCAATGTCAAGACCACTGCTAGCAAGTTCAAGGAACCATTAAAGGGTATGGATGAGATACCTCTTGCTGAGTTTGTTTCTCGAAGGAAGATCAACCCATATGCAAATCCTCGTGCAAACTTCAGAGGGAATGAACTGTTCTGGACCAAGCAGCAGAATCTCATTTACTTGGATGTGATCAAGGCCAAGCAGAATCTGTATGTGGATGTGCACTGGATCGAGATGCATCACCTGAGGGATGAGAAGTGCTTACTTTGGTGAGGCCTTGGATCTCGTGGAGCAGTTTGCCATTGAAGATGTGATCTCTTTCCACCTGGACTTTGACCTTGAGCTGGTGGCCTAGTTCTTTGCTTCGGTCCATTTCCATTCTGGTGAGGATCGGTGGATGACCTGGATGACCAATGGACGTAAGTTGACTGCTACTTGGAAGGAGTTCATGGATTTTCTCAGAGTACCTGATGAGGGGCTCCACACGCCTGTTGGTGTTCGCCCTCATGCCAACGCTGAGTCAGCTAGCAAGGACAAGCTTCAGTCATACTATGTTGAGAAGAAACTAGCCAATGACAAGTCGACGTGGGTGCTCAACCCGTTCCTTGACATCATGCATCGGATCTTCTGTCACTCACTTTTTCCACGCATTGGGGACAAGGACAAGGTGCATGCCTATCTTGTGGACATGTTGCTCATTTGTGAGGAGGCGCGCATTTCTCAGACTCAACCACTTGATGTCTCACACATCATGTGGTGCGAGCTTTGGTTCGCGGTGTTCACCCGCAAGGTACCCATCTATGGTCCATATATGTTCCTCCTAATATCGAAGACCTGGGAGAAGCTCTATCCCACTGAGGAGTTTTTGGCCCCTGACTGGATCCGTCATGACCCCATCAGACTCTGCATCAAGCCCCAGTGGGCTAACACTACTACTCGTGCCGAGGCTGCGGCTGATAAGAGGGCTGTTGATGAGGAGGAGATTGAGGAGGAGAATGTAGCTGAGGACAGCTCTGCTAGATATGCACCTCCCTCCTTTGAGCCATCATGGGCGAAGAAGCTGAAGGCCAAGATGAAGGCCTTGTTCTGCATGCAGGCCAAGGGGCAGTACCGAACTCACGTTGCCTCCAAGGAGAGTCACCGCCACGACAAGAAGATCATGAGGGTTTTTGGAGAGGATGTTTCCCGCGGCTCCGAGGAGCACATCACTCCAGAGGCCGAATAGATGGCAAAACAAGGCTACAAGTGGACTGATTCTGAGGAGGAGCCCATCCCTGCTACCGAGTCCGACGAAGAGCGTGCGAGCGACTACCACTACAAAAAAAGACACATCCGTGACATTTTGGGCCAAACGAATTTTTTTTCTGTCATACATATGACACTTCTATGATGATAATTGTGACAAAACCCGGTATCATCATAGATGTGGTGGGCTCCTACTTCTATGACAAAAAATCATGACAGAAAATGGGCTTTTCGTCCTGGGCGGGCCGGAGACGCAGCTGCATTACATTCTTTGGGCCATCCATGACGGAAAAAACCATGGTAGAAGCGAGGGGGAGGAAAATTTCGGGGAGTTCCCGGTTACGGTGGGAGGTCGGGGGCCGAGCGATGCGCGCTTCTCTCATACATGTACGCGCGTGTGTTCGAGGCATTGGCTCTAACTGAACCCGAGCAAGGCGTTGGGCTCTAACTGAACCCGAGCGATTGCACTGCAGGCTACGCGTTACTGAACCCGAGCGATCGATTGATGGCTGTTAACTGAACCGATCGAGCGATTCCTTCGCTACTGCTGCTAACTGAAGCCGATCGATTGGATGAACAGTGAGCGTTGCGGGGGGGTTTGGATGAACAATGAGCGGTGGCGTTGCCTCTGGATGAACAGGACCCCGTGGTGTGGTGGAGGGCTGGATGAACAATAGACGGTGGAGGGGTGCCTGTGGAGGGGTGGATGAACAGGACCCCGTGGTGTGGAGGGCTAGATGAACAGTAGACGGTGGAGGGGTGCTCGTGGAGGTGTGGTTGAACAGGACCCCGTGGTGTGGAGGGCTGGATGAACAGTAGACGGTGGAGGGGTGCCCGTGGAGGGGTGGTTGAACAGGACCCCGTGGTGTGGAGGGCTGGATGAACAGTAGACGGTGGAGGGGTTGTTGAACAGTAGCCGGTGGAGTAGCGCGTGGTGGAGGCTGGATGAACAGGAGCCCGTGGAGGCTGGATGAACAGGAGCCCGTAGAGGCTGGAAGAGGTCGACGGTGGAGATGAACAGTATCCCGTGGAGTCCCGTTTTGCGGTACGCCACACCCCTCCCGATGAACAGGACCCCCGTTTCGACCGTAGCGCTCCAACACAAGTCTGTTTCGTCCGTTTTGCGGTACGCCACACCCCTCTCGATCAACAGGACCCCCGTTTCCTCCATTTTGCGGTACGCCAGACCCTTCCCGATGAACAGGATCCCGTTTCGAACATGGCCGGTCGAACACAAGGCCGTTTCCTCCGTTCTGCGGTACACCAAGTCTTGTTTCCATCGCCTGTTCCATCCAAGCCCTCCCGATGAACAGGACGCATTCCGTTGCCTCCCCATGAACACGACACATTCCGTTGCCTCCCCATGAACACGACGACGACGCTGTTTCTCCGTTCCGGCCCAGCCATGTACACGAGCCCTGGCCGTACGTATGCGCGAGTAGGCGTTCGAGACCCCGCCCGTATGTACACATACGTGGCCGTATTTTCTTTCTTGCACCCTGGCCGTTGTACGTACGTGTACATGCTACGTGCGCGCCTCTACTATGACATGTGCACGCCTCTACATCGACCAGTATATATGTACGTACACGTTCGCGACCATAATGACAACGCTACGTACGCTTCGACCAGGTGGGTCCCGACTGTCAGGCACTTCCTTGCGTGCGAAGATGTAGCTGGTGGGTCCCAGCAGTCAGGGGGCGAAATACGGTGGCCCGTCCGGTGGGTCCCCGCTGTCAGGTGGAGGAATAATTATATTGCACGTAATAAGGAGGCACTTCCTTGCTGCGGCTGTGGACCCAGCTGTCAGCCTTTCCACGTACAGTCCACGTCCGATGGAAGCCGTTCCTTGACCATGTTGACCACGCCGCACCGAGAGCACCAGGGCAGTGGACGGCGATGAGGCCTAGGAAGGGGACGACGCGGAGCGGGGAAGACATGGCAGTGGATGCCCACGCGTAGAGGAGTACGAGGGTTCACTGGTCCGCTGCGGTGTGAGGTTGTCGTTGCCGCAGAATAACAGGCGGTGTGGGTGAGTAGAGGGATGGTCTGGCCAGCGGTGGGAGTAGTAGGGGGCGGTGAGTCCTCCGCCGCATCGCAGCCGGCCACGGGAGGTAGGAGCACGAGGCACGACCGACGCTGGTTTGGGCGGCTGGAGCAAGAAGACCAGAGGTTGAAGAAGCACTACGGCCATTGGATGGACATCGTACGGTCACTGGAGCTAGAATCGTGCATATTGACTAAGTTGACAAAGCCCTCCGTCCCAGTCAACTTAGTAGGCCCACAAGTCAGCCTCCCACCAAGGTGGGTCCCAGCTAGCAGGGGGTATTCATTTTTTTGAGCGTAATAAGGAGGCACTTCCTTGCGTGCGAAGATATAGCTGGTGGGTCCGAGCTGTCAGCGGCGGTAACGTTTTTTCGCGAAATACAGAGGCCCTTTTGATGGGTCCCTGATGTTAGGTGGAGGAATCATTATTTTGCGTGTAATAAGGAGGCATTTCCTTGCGTGCGGCCGTGGACCCAGCTGTCGGCCTCTCCACGTACAGTCCACTACAGATGCATGTCGGTCATTGACCACGTTGACCAGGCCACGCCAAGAGCACCAGGGCGGTGGACGACGACGAGGCCTAGGAAGGGAACGACACGGAGGCAGGGAAGACTCTGCAGTTGCTTCCCACGCGGAGGGGAGTACGACTGTACGAGGGTTTACTGGTTCGTCTGCCGCCGCTGGAGAATAACAGCAGGTGTGGGTGTGTAGAGGGATGGCTAGGCCAGCGATGGGAGTACGGTGGGGCGGTGAGGCCTGCCCGGCAGCACAGCCGGCCGCGGGGAGGAGGGAGCAGGCAGTCCCGCTGGCGCTTGTTTGAGCGGCTAGAGCAGGAAGAGCAGAGATTGAAGAAGCACGACGGCCGTTCGATGGACATCCAACACTCACTGCTTGTGCGTCAACCTTTTTTTAGGAAAGCCTCAAATCTGTGGAAAACAGCATACAACCCATCTGCCATTATTTCTAATAATTTACAGTGCATTTGCTAATTCTTAAGGTTTTTTTGGAGCTCATATTCTTTTTGTTAGCATTACAGCCCATATTGTGGCCACAGTTAAAAAATTAACGAAATTTTGCATATTTTGGTGCGGTCCGAACTGTTTTTAATCCCGAAATTTTGACTCACATTCAAATTGGTTTTAAAAATAAATGTATATCAATATAAAATCCAACAAATTCTCCACGCATAAAAATTAATGTAATTTAAAATCTCGAAATGAAAAAAAAGATATTTTAAACTAATTGCCGGTTTAATGTGTTTTAAAAATGTACAGCCCATTTCTCATTACTGATGGGTCATTTTCTCGGCCAGCCGAATGAAGCTCTCCTCGTCTTGAAAGATTTGCAGCCCAACAGGTCTGACAAAGCGACTTACTTGGCAAATCACAAAAAAACTGGGCTGTGGCCGTGGACCCAGCTGTCAGCCTCTCCACGTACAGTACTCTTCCGATGGAAGTCGGTCGTTGACCACATTGACCACGCCGCACCAAGAGCACCAAGGCGGTGGACGACAGTGAGGCCTAGGAAGAGGACGATGCAGAGCCGGGGAAGACGCGGCAGTGGATGCCCACGTGGAGAGGAGTACGAGGGTTCACTGGTTCGACTGCGGCGTGAGGCTGCTGTCGCCGCAGAATAACAGGGGGTGTGGGTGAGTAGAGGGATAGCATGGGCCAGCGGTGGGAGTAGTAGGGGGCGGTGAGGCCTCCGCGACATCACAGCCGGCCATGAGAGGCAGGAGCACGCGGCACGACCAACGCAGCTTTGGGCGGCTGGAGCAAGAAGACCAGAGGTTGAAGAAGCACTGCGGCCGTTGGATGGACATCGTACGGTCACTGGAGCTAGAATCATTCATATTGACTAAGTTGACAAAGCCCTCCATCCACGTCAATTTAGTAGGCCCACAAGTCAGCCTCCCACCATGGTGGGTCCCAGCTAGCAGGGGGTATTCATTTTTTTGTGCGTAATAAGGAGGCACTTCTGGTGGGTCCGAGCTGACAGCGGGGGGGTGTTTTTTTCACAAAATACGGTGGTCCGTCTGGTGGGTCCCAGCAGTTAGGGGCAAACGTTTTTTTCGTGAAATACGGTGGGTCCTAGCAGTCAGGGGGGAAATGTTTTTTCCGCGAAATACCGGTGGCCCGTCCGGTGGGTCCCTGCTGTCAGGTGGAGGAATAATTATTTTGCGCGTAATAAGGAGGCACTTCCTTGCGGCTGCCGTGGACCCAGCTGTCGGCCTCTCCATGTATAGTACTCTTCCGATGGAAGTCGATCGTTGACAACATTGACCACGCCGCGCCGAGAGCACCACGACGGTGGATGACGGCGAGGCCTAGGAAGGGGACGACGCGGAGCCGGGGAAGGCGCGACAGTGGATGCCCACGCGGAGAGGAGTACGAGGGTTCACTGGTTCGGCTGTGGTGTGAGGCTGCCGTCGTCGCAGAATAACAGGGGGAGTGGGTGAGTGGAGGGATGGCCTGGCCAGCGATGGGAGTAGTATGGGGACGGTGAGGCCTCCGTGGCAGCACAGCCGACCACGGGAGGGAGGAGCATGCAGCACGACCGGCACTGCTTTGGGCGGCTGGGGCAAGAAGACCAGAGGTTGAAGAAGCACTACGGCTGTTGGATGGACATCGTTGACCACGCCGCGCCGAGAGCACCAGGGCGGTGGACGACAGCGAGGCCTACGAAGGGAACGACATGGAGCCGAGGAAGACACGGCAGTGGCTGCCCACGCGGTGGAGAGTATGAGGGTTGACTGGTTCGGCTTCCGTCGCCGGAAAATAACAGGAGGTGTGGGTGAGTAGAGGGATAGACAGGCCAAGGATGCGAGTATGATGGGGCCGTGAGGCCTTCCCGGCAGCACTGCCGGCCACGGGAGGCGGGAGCAGGCAGTTCCGATGGTGCTGGTTTGGGCGGCTGGGGCAGGAAGATCAGAGACTGAAGAAGCACGATTGCCGTTAGATTAACATCTAACGGTCTGACGCTGGTAGAGTCGATTGTTGACTAAGTTTCTTTTTTGAGAAACCTTGTGTACGCATGAACTTAGTAGGCCCACAAGTCAGCTTCCAAATCTGTGGCAGACAACATAAAGCCCATTTGCTATTTTTTTATAATTTTCAGCCCATTTGCTAATTCTTAAGTAATTTATTACAGCCCATTTTCTACCCAGGACCACGGTCAAAAAGTCCAACCTTATTTTGCATATTTCGGTGGAGTCTGAACTGTTGTAATCCCGAAATGATGAACATTTTTTAAGAACTTATTGATTTGCAAAAAAAATCATTTTGTTTTTGTAAGCAAATAAGACGTGGGACAATTTAGTTGGTCTAAGGGAAAACTAGTGGTAAAAAAATTAGCGCTGGGTGGGAAAAAACAACAAAAATAAGGATGTAAATATGAAAAGGGAATTTTATGTGTTTTCAATATAATGATACATGTATATGAACTAGTAAAACTATAGGTAGAGATTAGAAACTGGATGTAGGACATGCGTTTCAAGAGGAAAATAGAACTGGGCTGTGTGTTTGATTCAGTAAAAAAACTGCCTGCGGATGTTGTAAGACAAAATATAACTAACCCTGGTGGGCCAGAGGCCAGTAGATACCTGCTAGATCTTTGTGCCTTGTTATCGTCATGGACTGGGCCTGTTAAAAACAAAACAACCCTGGGCAATCTACAACCCAGTTGAAACTTGCTCGACCTGAAAAAACAATATACGTGCTCAATAAACGAGAGAATTCTGCAAGTACAGACTGATAATTGGGATGCAGCACGGATATTGTTTTTTATTGTGATAATAAGTGCATGCACTTGTTTCAAAAAATTGGAGAACTGGGAATTCGAACGGCGGGTGCTTATGCTACCCATCAAATAAAAATCAGGTGCCTGGAAATTCGTTTCAAAACAAATGATTCAACTTTATATCCATGTTGACCCTCGGCATGATGGTTGGAAGCAAATGCAAGTTCATACCAAAAGATCGTTAACAACAATACCAACTTGCGGACGACAAGGTAGTACAACTACGAATACCAAACTAACTTATAATCTTTTTACTCCTGGCCCTAGTGTTCGTCTGGTAGAAAATCTTGCAGAGGACTAGCTCCCGCTCCTTCTCTTGCTCCAGGTCCCCGAGGTGGTACTGGTGCATCACCCAGTTGGTCCTCTGCTGGTCGAAGATCTTGTTGGTGTGCAGCACCAGAACCTTTTTTGCTGCCCGTCTGCCGGCCGTTGACCATCACCGGCAAGGTATTGCCGGTCTTGTGCCACATCGCGTGCATGCCGCACTCCGACCGTATCTTGTGATGCGTCCACGCGCCCCTTTTGAACGCCCTGGAATTGCGCTGGAAGAAATGCTTCCTTAGGCCACTCAGTGTGATACCTGCAGTATTGTGGAATACAGGTTTTAGTGTACCTAGTTGGCATTTTCATAACATCTTTGGCATGTTGCAGTCACTTGTTTCACTTTTTATTAACTATGAAATTGTAATTGCTTCACCTGGTCTGCGTCTAAAAAGAAAAATAGAGCTATAAACAAAGGAATATGTTTGTGCAAGTAGATGGACGATCGGTGTCTTACCTGGAAGTTTCTCAGGTTGGGTGTAACATATGTCGTGCTCGCTGTCGATGGTTGGTATGAAAAAATCAATGAGAGACTGAAATCTCGCGCTGTCAGCACTCACTTTGGCCTCAAGGTGCTCGATAAGCTCCTGATCCGTGGGATCGAACTTGACGCCAGCTGGCAGCATGGGCCAATCCTTCTTCGACTTGCATCGATAATTCCAGTTATATGGTACTCAATGTATGATCAATCGACTGTTTTAAGTGAATGATGAAAGATTTCGACAGATAAGTGGTACTCCAAATCTGAAGTCCAGAATACCCGAGCACGCCGCCGGGATTCTTGTGTCACCTCACGCGCAGTGTGTTGTCACGTCAATTCAATGTGTGGACATGATGAGTAATTTGACTGACGTATAGTAGTACTGCTACTGTACTACTTACTAGTCGTATTTAGTGTCACAAGGCCGTTGCATGCTATAATTAAGGATATACATGTAGCCTATACCTACATCACAAGTTGGTGCATTAGTCAATCAATATCGATTTAGATTAAAGGCTAAATGCATTGGAAGTGTAGATGTACATCATGTAGTACACTCTTTGTTGGAGGACCGAGGGAGGACACGTGCATGCACTCACATACACAGCCAGGGCAGTTCGCGCGCAAGGGTTGGACTCGTGTCTCGCCTGCGTAAAGTTTTGTTTAACTGATTTCTTTGCTCTGCCAACTGACAGGTGGGACCCAGAAACCAGGTGACAATTTAACCAGTCAACAAAGTGCCACGTCGACTATGTGGCCGGTCAGTAGGGTGCAATACGATGCTCTACGATGATCTAGTGATCGCATAATCGCCGCAAAACTATATATAGTGACCGTAAAGAGCGTACTATTACATACGTTGACCGCCAGTGTATTTTTCTCATTTCAAATTAAGCCATATTAATCGGAAAGGACGCAATATGGACTACTACTAGTACTAGTACTGCTTTGATGTGTCCCGTCAACTCGCCGAATGAGGAGAAGCTTGCTTACTACGCCTCTCCCTTGCCCACGCATGCGGTGGTTCGCGGGACGAGGAGAGGGTTTTGACTACAGCGCCCTCTCCCTCGCCCTCGCCCTCGCGGTGGACGTGCATTAGTTCAATCAGTGTCAGATTGCCAGAAGCATATTGTAATGTAGTATCATCATTGTTGGACCTTTTGAAGAGGCGAAGAGCCAAGTGCAAGGTTCACACAAGTACGAACTGTTGAACCTCCCGAAGAGGCAAAGAGCCAAGCGCAAGGTTTTATAGGAGTTGTTGTCCTAGTAGGAGTGTACTAGTACAACTATAGCGAATGATGCTAGTGTATGATGCCGCCACGTCACGTATATCCAAAGTTGTGCCACCTTTTTTTCTCAAAGAGCGTGTTGGAGCCCATGCAACAACCACACAAGTTGCACGTACACATAACACATTTACTAGTAATAAATTCTAAAGGAAAAATGCCAGTATGCCAGTATGCCACACAAGTTCATCTCCAACTCATGTGATAAATTTTTGCACGACTAGTCTACATATATTCACAGCGCTACCGTTCACAATTACCATACTCCACTTACACATTATAGATGGGCTACATGTCCTCCTCCAGGTTCCAGTCCCAGGTGTTCTTCATGGATGGCACGATCCATAGCGGTGGGCAACGGGAATCATTGTCGCAGCTTTCTAGTCCGGTTCCACACGATGGAGACTCATCCAAGCTGAAGCGGCATAAATCAGGGATAGCGTGTCCCAGCATGTTGTTCATCCGGCGGTGCGCACTGAAGACACAACCATGCTTCATGAACAGCAGGCCTTTCGTGTCGTGCACGAAAGGTGGCATCCGCTTCACAATGGGGTAGCTGTCCTCGATGAAAAGCGAGTACTCTCCAAGAGTGTTCCTCGGCACCCACGTAGCATCACGGGGGTCGAATTCGGCGCCGTTCATCTGGTACACGCGGCATCCTAGATCTGGACACATGGTGACGTACATAGTCAAGGTCCATGCATAATAATGTTGTGCTCAAATGTGGTGGTCAGTAATACTGTGCAGCAAATAGTACTACTCTGGTACAGAGGAAGTAAAATAACCGGCTTATTATATATAGCCACTCTTGGCTACATGGATGAGATAGTAAGACATGGAAAAACAAAAATGGTGGCAGCTAGTGGGTTCAAGTCTTCAAGGGCCTAGCTAGCTATACGCGTCCTCCAAGGTAAAAAGTACTCCTACTAGAACTACAAAGTATACTACTAGTACAACAATGAAAGAGAAGGCGAGAGGGTTAAAAAATGGAATACCTGGGTAGATGGTGACGGTCCGGTCGTGGTAGATTATGTGACCATGTTGCACATCAGTGGTACCATGGTAACGACTGCTAAGATAGTTGATCCCAATATGCCAAAGTTAGCTACAAGGTTCCAGGTTAGACCGAATCGCGGATGCAAATGCACATCCAGGATCGGCGATCTTATTTTGATCGGGGGATGACTGGTCCCTGCAAAATAATGGAGTACCGTTAGGGATGCAAATGATGGTTTGTGCATTCCGTTTGTAATCTCCCGTGCTGTAGGATGTCAGCCAGATGAAACAAGTCCCCTGGCTTGTCACCGCGAAGATCCGGCCTAGATGGCGCACGGCGTCTTCGAACGTGTAGGGGTACAAATCTGCCACCGCCAACATGCGCCAGCCTCTGCCGTTACTGCCTCCTGCATTGATGGCAATTCTTATGTCGAACACCGCGATGAGATAGTAATCGTCGTAGCCACGTCACTTTGTCGGCGGGTCCGCAATTGCTATCTTCTTCAATCTCATGTAGGCATCATCATACGTATTCTTGCCCAGCCAGTCCGGAAGGCCGATCCCAATGGTGGAGAAGGGGTCTACCGGAACGGCCGCACCGCTGTGGATGTTGTGCAAAATCATGGTGGTATCCGGCCGGAGGTATGCAAGCCAATCTTTGTTGGCACCGACCCAGACCTATATATAAGACGGTGGGCAGCGGAGAAATTACGGGATGGAAATGGAATAACTAAGTACTACATGATCAAACTCCATTACTGACCAGCTCATCGGACAAAATCCGACTACCTCTCAACGTCGGCAACTCTAGCGGAGTCAACGTGCAACCATGGCCAGGGAGCGGTGGACTGTTCGAAGGATTGTCCCATAGAAGAACCTTCTCCTCGAGGATGCATGGAAGACCAACAAGCATGGCCTGTTTAAGCAGCGTCTTGAAAAAGTTGGTGCATGAAGCACTGAGTCTTGCGGCGGTGAGGACGTCGGAGTGGCGTGCGATTTCTCCCACAGGATCATCGTCCAAGGTCTCCCAGCCCCGACGAGGAGGAGAACCGCCTAGCGAATCCATGGGAGTAGCGACGAACTGCCTTCTCTTCAGGGGGAGGGGAACTGGCGAGGAGGAGATAAGAGCGTAGTAACTGCAGGGCCTCGTCCCTTCCAACTGTAGATCGTTCCTCGGCGAAGGGGTGAGGCTATTATTTACTACTAGTAATCCCTCTGATTCTTTTTACTCTGCTCATAAGAGCAGACCTGGATACGAAGGCAGGGGCTCGCTGCATGCTTTCTGGACGAAAATACCCCTAGTGCATGGATGGGAGGAGTTAGCAGCTATAAATGCCCCATGCAGCCCATTGGTTGTCCGCCCACGTTCTCCTCTCTCTACATGCTGCACGGATGTTTCCCTCTCTCTCACATGACTGCATGTGGTGGCGCTGGCCTATGAGAAGCTCGCGTGGAGATAGCAATCTTCTCTCCAGAAGAGATTTTTTTGAAAGAAAGGGATTATGGAACGTTATGGGATTGCATTATACTGTAAATAATAGCACTAGTAAGAAATTTTTGGCACTAGGTAGTAGTTTTTGGCGTGGATTAAGAAATTTTGGGTATGTTTTTGCCATTTTTTGTACACGCCAACTAGTGTCAAAAAACGCCGTACATTATGTGATGGAGGAGTACGTACTCGTACTGTAGCAGTACTAGTACTACTTTTCTCAACTAGTAGTGTGATGTATTGTACTTCTAGTCTCAGGGCCAAGGAGCTACAGTTGGAAGTGGAGGGTACTACTGTTCTCTAGAACCATCATTGTGCTATCAATGCGGGGGAAGTACACCTGCGTAGTGGCCTAGTGGGTACTCTCGGTGCTCTATTCAGCCGCTCCTCTCACGTAGCTGGCCTACTCAGCCGCTCCTCTCATGCACACACTAGCAGCCTGTTTATCAGCGACGGTTGCTATGGGGGGCAGAACATTTGAGTTATTTGATATAGCGAGACTATGCTTTTCGCCTCCATTTGTGGAGGTGTAATGGATCTCGTCGAACTTTGTTAGTAGTTCCTTCTTTATGAATGAGATGAAGCAAAGCTTTTGCCTCCATTTCAAAAAGAAACACGGCAAGAGGAATTTCGTTTATAGTAGAGCCGATAATGGAGTGAAGTCCTTGCATGCAACGCCATAAGCTACAGAGTAGTAGTAGAGCACTTTACGTACAGAGCAATATTGCACAGTTCCCAATGCCTTGCCAGGCTTTTCCGGCTCCTCGGGCTTAATTGGGAGGCGCTAGTTTAAATATGCTACTAGCTGGAAGCTGCAAGCGAGGTGCGGCTAGGGCGAGCACACAAGCCACGGGATGCTGGGAAGGAAAACCCGTTCACGTGGCTAGGCTGTCCAGTGCACCCAAATTGTGGGGCCGCACATCCATTTGACTTCAAAACTCAAACTACCCGTGTAAAATATTGGCTCGCAGCGAAGTGTAGTAGTACTATTTTTAAAAAAAAGGCCGCCGTGCGTTCGGCCGGGATCGAACCCACAAAACGAGGTATACACTCCCGCGACCACTAGTAGTACTCGTTGGAGTACAACGCAACCTAGAATCGCCTTTTGTCGCTAGTAGTACGTACACTGTTCCTTACAAGAAACCCCTAAGAGTATGGTTAATAGTATAGCCAGCTGCTGGCTATAAGCCAGTGCCATGTCATCTACAGCCCATCTTATAGCCAACATGTAGTAGTAGTTTATTTCTTATAGCCTGCTGACTCAGCTCTATTGTACTTGCTCTAATAATGCAAGAAACCACTAAAATGCCAAGAAACTACTACCACTTGCATACGTGGCAGACTTAAGATAAGACTACCTTATCAACCATTGTACATGCTCTTACCAACAAAAATCCTCGAGTGACCTCCTACCTCCGGCCCGTCCACCTAGTCATCCTCGGCCATGGGACGCAGCTACCGCCGTCGGCAGAAGTCGAGGTCAAAACCGCCGGCGGTGCGGAGCCCATGTTGCGGCAGCCCGGATGCCAGCTCCGTCCGGCGCTCGCGGCCGCTAGCTCGCCAAGATAGCTCCGTCCAGCTGCTTGTCTGCAAGTTTTGCTAGCTAGATTGGCAAGGCAGCACGGCGGCTTGCTCGCGCGCGCCGCACTAAGGCCAGCCATCTGGCTCGAGCGAAGGCCAGCGCGGCGGCTTTCTCGCTCGTGAGTCACGCTCGGGCCAGCCTGCCAACCCGTGCGGAGGCCAGCGCGGCGTCCGGCCCGTCCGGCGGAGCGGCGGTCAACTCGCTCATCACCGGCGCCACCGACGAACACGCATCGGTACTGTTTGAAGTAATGTTCAGGAAAAATAATGATTTGAGGGGGAATAACAAGATAGAAGGTCAGATGTGGGTCCCTCGTGTCAACGGTCAAACAAAATGTGTTGGTTTAAGCTGCCTCGTCGGCACGGACATGTGGGCCAACCCTGTCATAAATGGGTTTAAACGAACCTAATCGGTAGGAGTACTAGGTAGTTTTTGGCGTGGATTAAGAAATTTTGGGTATGTTTTTGCTATTTTTTGTACAATATATTCCTCCTAGGGCTGGTTGAAAGTGGTAGTTTTTTGTTAAATACTCTACATATTGTAAGTAGGAGTGAAAGTTAAGCTTTGGAAGCCAATAAGCAAGGCTAGTTACATAGTGCATATGTGTACATGATTGAAAGTAAATATCAACCATGAGTGACTAATATCTTGATGGAAAACTCGAAACTATGGAATACTAGGAAAAGAAATGCATGGTTGGAAATACTAGCAATGTTCATGTCTGTTGCAATGAATCATAATTAGAATAATACTTATTCACAAACTTGGTACAAAACACTCTAATTTTGATATACATATGTCACTAGAGATATATTATGTTTCAATTAGAATATATTCCTTGGGCTGTTTTGGTGAGGTCGGGGAGGGATGTGGTTGGTTTTAAGATACTAATTATGGGTTTTTCTGCAAATTGGTAGACAAGTGGGATGTTGGTGAGAAAAGGTAACAACTTACCTCACAATCGTTAGATGTAGATCTAATGGTCAGAAACGACGGATGGCAGACACACCAGCATCACCAACTTAGTCTTGTGTAGGAGTACTAGCAAGATCCGTGCATTGCACGGAACATCAAGGTGCATTTTTTTATAAAACACTTGTTGTGATTGACCCTTGAGGGAGTAATGCCATGTGTAAAAACTAATGATATCTCAAGAAATATGAGATAAGGTGAAGAGGAGTGGGGTGTGGTGGTGGTTGGTAGTCGAACTGAGCGGAGGCCTAGGGATTGACGACGCCGGTAGCGGCCACCATGCCAGTTTGTTCCAGAGGCTTCCTTTCTTAATTGCTCAACAATGAGGTTTGTTGGAGATAAGGATGAACGAGGGAAGGCCTTGTCTGCAAATGTGGAGAGGGGTGCGGGTATCTTTTAGTTTAATTTCCATCCGTCAGATATAGATCGGACGGTCTATATTGCAAGATGGAACACGTACCATCATCACCAACTCGGTTTTTTATAATAGAAGAAATATAAGTATGGAGATACAAACGTATTATTGATACTTGCTTCTGTAAACTAGCATCTACATTCTATTCAACGCCTCCGCATGTGGGGCCTTAGCACAATGACTTCTCGACTGTGTAAAACGAAGATTTTCCTATCGCCGACAAGGAGGGGTGACGGCGGCGTGCTTTTTGGCTTGCTCTAGTCCTAATAGTCATACTAGGTGGTCTAAGCATGTGTAGATTTATTCTTTTTCACGTCTCGTGTTCGCCGTACTGCCATGACTGTTCATGAATAGACGGTAAGTTATTCACGGGGAAACCCTTGTTGAGCGTGTTTGCGAGAGAGAGAGAGAGAGAGGGCGACATGTGTAGTAGCGAGATAGCACGGGTGCGGGCGGGGGGGTAGACTATTTGGAAGAGACATCGAGTGTGTGTGGGAGAGGGGTGTGAGAGCGAGAGAAGGCGAGAGCTAGCGATGGAGAGAGAGAGAGAGAGTGAGAGAGAGAGAGAGAGAAAGGAAGAGAGGGGGCGAGAGGGGTCATTTGTGTCCATAAATGGCGTATAGATAGGGAGACAATGTTGATGTTGTCCAAAATTGGCCTATGAACGGAGATGCAAGGGAAGCGATTCATCGTGTGTGTGATAGGGACTTCATGAGAGATCTAGAATAGATGGAGTAGAGAACAATGTGCAAAATCGGGAACGATTATACATTAGGGAGCTATGCAAAGAGTCACGACATATATGTATACAGGGAAGGAGCTGGGGCGGGTCCGCATGTGGGAGAGATAGAAAGAGGAGAGTGGTGCACAAGGAGACAAAGCGTGCTTGTTTGCAGTGGGGGTGGTGTGTGAGGTGAGTGCGCGAGAACCACATAACTAGGGAGATAGACGTTTGGGGGCGACGTTTTGTGTGTATGGGAAATATACACTCTACATAGTGTGTGTGCTTGGGTAAGAGAGATAGCGGGAGACCTAGAGAGTGAGGCAAGAGATGTGTGCATGCCCGAGAGACAAGGTGATAGAGACCTATGTTGGGGTCCGGACTTTACAAGAGAGAGGGGTGTTAATGTGCTCGTGTGTTGGTGTTTGGGGGAGAGAACGACTTCTCTGTGTGTGTGTGTGTGTGTGTGTGTGGTGGTGGGCGGGGTTGACTTCAGATAAAGAGTTAGGTGTCTATATTTGAGGGACTTTAGCGTAATTGAGATATTGTGCACTCATGGTTGATCAATTTGTTTCACAGTTTGTACTATGAGATAACGATACTTTTGAACATGCGTGATATACCTTGATGTACCAAATTACAAACCTAAGATTGGAATTTTGGAATTCAACTCCATCATTAGCTTTTGTAATTCATTTAAACGGAGGTACATTTTTTAAGGCGGGATTTCGTGATTTCAAATTCATACATCAAACCTAGAGATATACACATACAGGCATGTTCAAACTTTATAATCATCCACTTTATTCATACACATACACATTTTTGCTTTTGTCATCATATTTAGGATAAACACATTTGGAATTTCATTTGAATTGGACCGTATGATGGTATTTGCTTGTAGTAGCTCAATGATCCATATTTGAATTGAATGGACAATCTAAGTTTTGAGTTGGAGACATTGATTTTCAAAACTTGCACATTTTTTTGCGTGCAAAACAAACAAATTGCCGGCCATGATATCATAGTCGGCCGTACCAGAGCAGAATACTTATAATTTTAGGCGCCAAAAGCTTTCAAACTTCCCGCTCACATCGAAATATCACGCACCTGAAAGTTTAGCCTTGTGATATTCCTGTTTTACCCCTGCCACATGAACGGAAAAGGGCTGCTTTGGTAACTCCATTGTTTTCCCCTCTTTGCCCCCAACATTCTTCCCCAGAGCCCCTCCCCTTCCCCTCCCTGACCCCCCAACCACGGCAAGCCACCGAATCTAGTCCTCCGCCGCAGCGGTGGACCTCACACCCCGCAGGATCTACCTTCCGCACCTTGGAACCCCAACTGCCAACTCACCACTTCACCGGAGCCGCTTCAGCGACTGGCTTGTCCACCGCTCCAGATCTCCTTGACCGTCATCATGGTCCACCGCACCAGATCTGCTTGACCGGCGCCCTCGTCCACCACAGCGTAGGCCCTTCACTGACTCCCTCGTCCGCCCCTTCGCTGGCCCTTCATACAAGCCCTCGTCTGCCGCAACAGATCCGCCTCACCGAAAGCACTGTACAACGCGCCCGTCGAAGCCTTCGTCCACTGCACTGAACCCGCTCCACGGATGCCATATTCAACTCCACCGGCCCTGCTTTACCGACGCCGCAACCTCATCAGGTTATTTCGATTTGTACTCCTTCGGTTTTCTCTTTATCGTGCAACTGTTCACTTACCACAGATGAGCTTTCTTGTATGTCGACAGGTGCCGCAACCGTAGCACCGGAGCCGCTTCAGCGATGGCGATAGCCGGCCAAACTCAACCGCAACACGAGCACCATCGACGATCCTTAGCTATCAAGTATGACAATGATACCCATACGCCGCCGAGAATCAGGTACTATTATCCAACGGCCGGCGCCTACGTTCACTTTCCTAGCATAAGCACCGCACCTTTGAATTTCTTCTAGGCATCATTCAGTTTTTCATGAGACGCGTTATTCTGTTGCACCTGTAGGGCCATACTTCTGGCAATGAACATGTTACATGTGCTAAATTACATACCAGTGCACATATAGTTAATATGCTTTAGTTTTGTTCTGATGCCACCTGTTGGTTCCATCAGACTGCTTAATGTTCTCTATGCTTAATTACACATCAGCAAACTAGCATGTGGTTCCGCTGCTTTTTGTCCGTTTTACCCTACATTTTCTGATGCTAGCTATTACATCACTGCTCCGAGCCTCTGTTCATTACTTGTTTGTGTGTTCTTGATCTTCCCAAGTTGCATGACTAATTTGATGCTTCTATTAATTATGGAGCTGCCAACCCCATCAAGCAAAATATTTGTTCTTTTGGGGTTGGCACCTCGAACAAGCATAAAAATAGAGGGAAGCAGATATACTCCCTCCAATTCTATTTACTCTGCGCATAACTCTTGACCCGCATACCAAGGAGGGCACTGGTTTAATTTTTCTGGACTAATTTGCCAATTAATTAGGGCAGAGGCGGATGGGGCGGGGCACAAAAGGAAACCAGCGCTAGGAATCGGCAACACGCAGACTAATACGAGAAAACTAAGAAAAAGTTATACGCAAAGTAAAAAAGAATCGGAGGGAGTATTGTCGTGTATGCACACACCCTTCTTTCATTAGTTTAGATGAACCATTGATGATCAATTTGGACCAGTGCATGCGATTACAATTAATTTTACCTAAATAGATGGTGCAGAATAAACTACAACAACTAGATTTGCAACCACGGGATGCTGACAATATCTTCAAAGAACATTGCAACAGCAGCTAGGCTTCACAGAAACATATGGTAAGCCAGTGTGTTTTAGTACATATGAAATGTAATGCGACTGGGCTGCTTTCTTGGCTTGTGCCCTCAACGTGTAATCCTACCGAATTACAAATACTTCAGTTGTCTGCCTTGCTGTATTGCTTGATTCGAATGCTTATTTGTTGTTACGCTATACCTGAGTTGGCCAATATGTCAGCAGTGCATGTTGTACTATCGTAAAGAAATGCATGCCAATTTCATTTGAGTCCTTAACTTTTCCTCTCAACTTCATCACAAGAATGTCTTCATAGTTTATATGAGGCCACACTGTTAAGTGCTTTCTTAGATTATTTGAACTGCTTAGATGCCTTGGCAACTTAAATATAGCGGTTGTACACTCCCTTTCAACTAGGGATGTCAACTGGGTCCGGTTTAATCCCGATTAAAGTCCACTAGTGGTATGATAGTTCAAAAGAGTTTTTGTTTTTTTTTAGGAAAATGAACTAGGGAGGTAGCAAAAACTAACTAGATGGGACTGGCAGATTTCGTTTATTTGCCACTTACATCCCTAGTTTCATCTTACCATTTTAATTTCTTTTCGGCTGATGCTGCTTCGAACCATCTAAATATAGTTTGCCATGCTCGGCAATAATTCATCCGTCGTTTACCATGTAAGCTTACTGCCTGGATCATACGATAAGTATCTCTTGCTGATGTCCAGCGGAAACCTTTCAGGATGTCGTTCACACTAGGACACAATGTACAACCCCAGAATCTATTTGTGGAAGTAGTGCGCCATCCATGTTACCAGATGGTAGCAGTTCAGAGGAAACACCGCCGGAGAGCAGTCTGAGCACAGATGTTATAGTGCTTGAGGCTCTACTAGAGGCAGAAAGAGATGGTGTGGCTGCCATGAATGAGGTAATATTTATCTTGAGGCTGGAAATTACAGAATTAGCAGCACGCATTATGCAAGCAACCCAAAAATTGGAGGAAGTAAGAATGTTGCATTTGAAGAAGGAGGAGGTCCTGTTGTTTCTGCTATTTGAAGCCCAAGATAATCTCGGTTCTTCTTTAGATACCAGTTGAAATTTTCATTAGATTATTGTACTTGCATGTTGTGTCATGTCTCTGAATGGATTATGTTGCAAGACCCCCTATGTTGTCCATGTGTTGTAATGATCCGAATTTTTTAGGCGAGGTAATCCTCAGTACTTGTATGATTGACATAAGGTGAACTGTTTGTCGTGTGAGCATATTGTATTGTATGAAATAACTGTTTGACTCAGAGTGTATCCAACCTACTAAATTCGAAGATCACGGCATTTCTAAATCATAATCATATATAAAGGTGGAATAAATCTTTGTTGTGGTTTCGAAGAAATAAATAACAAAACGTATAATTATCTGTGGATATTCGTAATCGAATAGAAATTGGATTTGAATTTAGTTTGCCAGGTCCCAGGGCAAACATGAATGCTAATTCTCCCAAGTTTTGAATGAAGCGGCTAAACACCCACTATAATTTGTGGGCTGCTCGAAGCAAGTGTTTGCGAGATGGAAATTACTGTCTACCCCTGACACTTGACATCCTTATCGACAGGATTTACACTGTTGTCGATAGGGGTAGACTAGTAACTTCAATCAGACATGACACGACGGCCTCTGAGCCCATTCAGACATGGTGGGCGCCAAACATGGGCGGCAAAACACATTTGATTCAAGCTCGTCCGAAATACATGTGTCCCTTCCTCCATTTCCCCATTCATACACAGTGGGCGGCAAAACAAACTCTCCTCGTCCGAAATCGATGTAGGCTTATATTTTAAATAGGGGCAGATGTGTAACTTCCATCAGACGTGACACAAGCGCCCTACCTGTCAGCCCCGTTCATACACCGTGGGCGCCAACCGTGGGTGGCAAAACACCCTCTCCTCGCCCGAAATCGATGTAGGCTAATATTTTAAATAGGGGCAGATGTGTAACTTCCATCAGACGTGACACAACCGCCTTACCTGTCAGCCCCGTTCATACACCGTGGGCGCCAACCGTGGGCGGCAAAACACCCTCTCCTCGCCCGAAATAGTTACCGGCAAATATTTGGGAGATGCGAGATTATCATCCTATCCCCAACCGACGCGATGTCCGAAATTTTAAACGAGGGATAAGTTCGTAACTTTCCCCCATTTCAGAGAAGCGCGTCCCAAAGTTTGAGATCCCCCCTCCCCTCCATTTCCCCATTCATACACCGTCGGCGGCACGACAACCTCCGCACTGCGGCCAGCCTCCTCCGTCCGCCACCCCATCCTCCACCTTGCCGGAGCCGCTACCCCTACCCCGTCGTCCACTGCAAGAGATGGACGTCTCTCATCCACGGCGCTGGACCAGGACCCTTTCACCGCCTCCTCTCACTTCATCAGCGCCGTCTTCCACCTTGTCGCTGCCGCTCCTACGACCGCCTCATCCATGGCAACAGGATATATCCCCTGACCCGGCCGTCTGCCGTCTAAAGTCTTCTTCCCCGCCACCGACAGCCATCGCACCTGTAGCACCCTCAACGTATCAGCATGGGCCTACATGGCGTCTCAAGAGAGGTGGTACTCTTCCATATGTGCTTAAGTTATTGATCTCACCCGGAAAATAGATCGTAATTTGTTTACTGTACTTTTCTTGTCCGTACCAAATCGTAGTGGCTAGTTGAAAGCAAACATTGGTTGCGAAGTAGCTTTGTCCGGTTTGCACCTTCAGATCCGCCATGGCATGGGCACTATACTCGTAAAGCTTATGGTTTCCCACCTTTATATTCACTACCATCATCGTAGGTGCTTCGTGTCGTGCTAGCACTGCTCCTCAAGACCTCAACCCAAAGCTTACGTGTTGAAATACGAATCTGATATGATGCCCATATCACTAAAATAGAGAACGTTTAATTGGTCACCTAATGTTCCTATATTCGTTTCGAAAAGCATGTGCGCCACCCACTGGTCCAGCCAGTTCCACTTTCCTGATTTTTCTCTTGATGCTTAGGGTTTTCCCCTTTTATCTACTTTACTATGATCTGTATAGGTGCTTTCTGTCGTACTAGCATTACTCCACCCTTCAAGCTAAACAACACAACACTCAGAATTCAAAAGCTTAGTTGTTCAAATATGATTGTGATATGATACTGATATTAGTTAACCGACACATTTAATTGGTTAGCTAAAGGTCCCACTTGAGTTTCCAAATGCATGTCACGACATATAGAGAGACAGCATAATTGCATTTCTTTGTCACTTGTTGACCATACTTTCTTGTCCATACCAAATCTTAGTTGTTATTTCAAAGCAAATATTGGTTGCTAACTACCCTTTGCGCGGTTTGCAGCTTCAGATTTGCCATCCCACTGCCACGGTCAACACTATACTCATCATGCTTATGTTTTCCCCATTTTATGATGACCACAATCAGCCTATGTGGTTCGTGTCATAATAGCACTGCTCCACCCATCGAGCTAAACAAGCTTAGTTGTACAAATTCATATATGATATTATTGCTGATATTAGTAAAACTGAGAGATGTTTAATTGGTTAGCTAAATGTTCCTACTTTAGCTTCGAAATGCATGTGAGCCACATATGGAGAGACCAGAAAGAATAGTATTTCTCTGTGCGCTCTGGTTCATCATGGGTGGCCATCCGACATTGTATTAAAAGACTTGTAATATCTTCAATCTGCTTGCTCTTCTGCTCTTCTTTAAGATGATACTCTTCTCTTGTGGTCGACTGGTCAGGTCGAGTTGTTCTCCCTTAGTATATTTTGAATCTGTCAGGTCAGGTCGACTTGTTCTTCTTTACTATATGTTGAAGCTATCATCTATGAAGTGTCATCACTTCTGGAGCTCTCATATTTTGAGTAGTAGGCCACATTATATTAATGCACACAACAAATTACAGCATGCATGGCATCTTTTAAAAGAATTGCAGAGATAGCACAAAGGGGTTTACAGGGAGGCAGTATTGGATTAGAATCACTTCTGCATTACAAAGAAAAACTCACTTGTATTTATGTTCATGCATGTCAGATATTGAACATTATCAAAATGAATATGAGAATGGGCGCACGAGAGGAATATTGCGGAATGATCCACTGCCTAACCTAACAAACTCGACATGGTGGAGGATGGCCTATCTTATTCACCCATCAAGGTGCTTGCTCTAACTTTGCAAAGTTGTATTGGTCGCACATATTTTGCTTCTGATCTCTTGCATTACTTCTACTTTGTTACACCATCTGCTTAGTTTAAGCATCATATATGAGTATATGCCATACCTATCCATTTTCTGTACCTATTCCATGTGTCGTCACACTATGTTTTTCCAGACAAATGTTGTTATTTCGTAATAGGTGTCCAAAAGGAAGAGGATGAGTGCAGGTCGTCAAGGAGTACAAACTAGGTATTTGGAAAAGGTAGTGATACCTGTTAAATCAGATAGATCAGCAGCCACAAAAAACACAGGCCCAACTGTACCACACTTTACCCCTACTCCAGTGGCCAAACCCCTATTAGAACTGTTGGGAGCCCAACGTCAGGTACTGTCTATGATATCAATTCAAAATTTGAACTCCTAAATTTCTGCTTGTGCCTTACCTTCTCTCTTGTATGAAAACTAATTTCAGATGAATCTCCTTAGGATCATACGATCTCAAAACAATAATGGGCTCTGCATTGCTCTTGTCAGTACCTCTCTCCCTTTTGCCTTGTAACGTTGTACTTAATTAATTGCTATTTGATTATGTATCATCAGTCTGCACACGAGCTTCATTATCCTCTGTTTCTTCCAATACTATTTGATCTATATTTACTCTTTGCAAAATGTAGAATAATGGCAACGCTTATAAAGAATTTTCTTTGGGGAATTTATTGAATTATCCTTCCATCAACATGGAGAAGGGCTTTGTCCATCCCGTGTTAACATGTAATGTAAGTTCATCCTTCTCAAGCCTTCAAACTTTGTTCTAGTATAGATTTGGATATGCATCATTTCCTCCACTGTTGTTTGCTTTGCTATCTACATCTGATTGGATGTTTGCAACAACTACCAGTTTCAAATTGTAGTTGTAAAAACATGTTCCTTATGCAGAACAGATCCATTTATTTGCTTATATAATTGTGAAACCTGTTACGTGTCTCCTTGTTTCTCTTTCAGACTCGTATCTCTTACGCCAGGCAGAACTTTAGAGAAGATAGTGAGCCAAACCATCTTGAGGACAGCGAGATGACCCCAAGGTCATGTCTTGATGAAGACAGTGAGTTGAAGCTACTCACCAGCAGGTGTGAGACAACCTCTGTGCAGTCGCTGCCTCAATCAGTTCGACTTCTTCAGTCTCAACTTAAAGCGGGAAGGCTTGCTTCAGCTCAGCTCTGACTTGAAGTTAAAGATGCAATGAAGATGTCAGAGGACTGCCGTGCGCACCATCATGCCTTAAATCTAGTGTTGATGCATCTATCGTTGACACAACTAAGGTCTACTCAGCTTCTTCAGCTGTTTGGGGGGGGGGGGTGACCTGGCTAGGCCTAGTGCCTTCTGAAGTGCTCTCAGTTTTGTATATTCTTTTGTTGGCGCATTTATTTGCACTGGTGGTGAACTTTGATGCCCAGTGAATGTAATATTTGTGATAGCCGTGATAGCCTAGCGTAAGTTGCTTGCTTATTTATTTCCTTATTGTCTTGTTTATTTGTTTGCTTCTAGTCATTGCAGTTCTTTTTTCACGGTTTGCTAGTGGCTGCAATAACCTATTTTTTAAAACTAGGCCACAATAACCATGGGCTAATATTTACTGTAGTGACACTGGGCCTCCTACGGGCCGTAGAAACAGTGGGCCTTCTACGGGCCGTAGAAACAATGGGCCTTCTACGGGCCGTAGAAACAATGGGCCTTTTACGGGCCGTATCATCAATGGGCCTTATACAGACAGTATGATCGATGGCCAAGCATGGGCCAAAAACATGCCGCATTATGGCCATAAACGGGCTAGAGTTGGAATCGTCCGTTCATGGGCCGACCATAACGGGCCATCGTTAATAGGCCGTATTTGATGACGCTATGAAAATGGCCCAACGTATTAACGGACCACAAACGGGCCAACTGTAACCATGGGCTGAATTTGGCCCACAAGCAGAAAATGACAGTAACGGGCTGTAAGTAAACGAATGCTAGAAATGAGCCCAAGAATAAATGGGCTCTAAGAAGGCCGAAAGATAACATGGGCTGGAAACGGCCCAACGGAATAACGGGCCGTTAATGGGTATAAAGTGATACACTGTTCATTACGGGCCAGTTTCACCACGGGCCGTTAATGGGTGTAAAGTGATACACTGTTCATTACGGGTCAGTTTCACCACGGGTCGTTAATAGGCCAAGAGTTACATAGGGCCTCATGTGGGCCGAAAGACGTCATGGGCCATACATGGGCCAGAAGTGAAAACGGGCTGGAATCATATTGGGTGGCCCAGATGACGCTACTAGACCTAATTCGGATAGGGTGTAATGGGCCTTGGGTTAGCGGGCTGTAAATGGGCTATATGCGAACAAGCCGTTAACAGGCTTTACATGGGCCGGCCCGCCACCTTTTGACCAAGTCAAACGGGCCGGCCTTTTCACAGGAATGGGCCTCTGTTGGGCCGTGCCACGTGTCGACGTATCATAGGCGCCTATCTGACCCACTGACGAGCTGACACGTGTTTCGTACAGCCAATAAGAATTTTACACGTGGAAATTTCCCGTTGGTCGGGGCTGTTAACGGGTTATCGGATCCAAAACCCGACCCGATAGCTTAACGACATTCCGTTACGGTGGGTGCCACATGTCGGTCACCCTTGACGAAAGCACTTCTGTGACGCACAATTTATCATCATGGAAGTGGACACTTCCGCGATGATAATTTTGGTAATGTCATAGAACACTTCTACGACAGCATAGGTATGACTATCTTGATTCTGTCATAATTTTGTCATGGATGTACGTGCATGACAAAAAACGTGACCTACTGTGACAAACACGTATCATCACGGAAGTGTATTTTTTTGTAGTGTACTCCGCTTGAGCCACCAATTGTGTTGTAGGTGTCCTCTCTGCCTTTTTTGGCGTCTTGATGCCAAAGGGGGAGAGAGTGCAGGGATTTGCCGAGTCGTATCGTGTTTGCTTCGCTTGTGTTTGTTCCATTGAACCTTGTCTACTTTGGTTTGGTTTGAGTTTGTTTGAGCTTGTGAGACTTATCTATCATATGGTGTAAGACATATGCACTCTATCTATTGCACTTTCTTGAGCTTATGATATATTGTGCTACTTAGTTTATGCTCTTATTTACTATCTTGCTTAGTGTTAGCATTATTATTGCAAGATATGCCATGTCTATAAAATATAGGGGGAGTGTTGATCCTAGTATGTGTGCCGTGCAGTCCAAAGCACTTACCTAAATAGCACACATCTAGGGGGAGCCCATCTATATTTTAGAGATGTATGGTTTGCTCATGTTCTATACTTTCTCCCTTGTGCAAATCCCGTATTGTCATCAATCCACCAAAAAGGGGGAGATTGTAAGGGCATATTTATCCCTAAGGTGTTTTGGTGATTGATGACAATGCATTTGTGGACTAATCGTGTGCCTCGAGTATTTCAGATATTTCATTACTAGGCACAAGACGGTTTGGAGCCCCTCGAAGATTATTGAAGACGGTGTTTTTCTACGTTCCTTTTTTGGTGCATTTGACTCGTAGGAAAGCCGTACTATTAAGAGGGGGTCCGCTTTGGAAAGGTTTGGGTGGAATCGTCACGTACACGTTTACTCCTCTTTGCACCGCCTTTCCCTTAGCACTCTGGAGCATCCTCTGTTTCTTCGTGTTTATGCAAAGAGAAGAATTCCTAGTGTTGTTGTTCTGGGGCTTGCGGTAGTACTGTGTAACACCTCGGATGTAACTTTCCCAATTTGTACTCCAACTCTTGCCGTTTCCGGCGTTAAGTTATTTTATTTCCTCGGGTTCGGGTCTTTGTCTCCATGTGTTGTTGTCGTTGTCATGCATCTCATATCATGTCACCATGTGCATTGCATTTGCATACGTGTTCATCTCATGCATTCGAGCATTTTCCCCGTTGTCCGTTTTGCATTCCGGCGCTTCGTTCTCCTCCGGTGGTCATTTTTAGCTTTCTTTCGTGTGTGGGGATTAAATATTTCCGGATTGGACCGAGACTTGCCAAGCAGCCTTGGTTTACTACCGGTAGACCACCTGTCAAGTTTCGTACCATTTGGACTTCGTTTGGTACTCCAACGGTTAACAGAGGGACCGAAAATGCCTCGTGTGTGTTGCAGCCCAACACCCCTCCAATTTGGCCCAAAACCCACCAAACTCTGATCCATCATCTAGAGAGTTCGATCACGATCGCGTGGCCGAAAACCGCACCTCATTTGGACTCTCCTAGCTCCCTCTATGCCTAT